>NW_028241326.1:0-450810 GCF_964263255.1 Lissotriton vulgaris
TGTTTGTTAGTGAGTGAATGACTGTCTCACTAGTGTCTTTATCAGTAACTACATATGTTTTAATCTAGTATATATGAATATTGATGTATATAAGTGAGTATATGTGAGAGTAAGAGATTGTAAGAGTTCCTGTTTAAATAAGTATGTGTTTCTATAAGTGATTGTTTAAGAGAATAAATATGTGTAATTTTAAATAGAAGTAAGGTGGAAGTGTGTGTATAACTCTATATTCAAATAAATGGATGTCCAATAGTTTATTTGCACGTGTGAATATGTGTGTGAGTAACTTTTGGATGAATGTCGGTGTGTAACAGGATGTATAGGTGTATCACTTCATATGATGAGTGAGTATATGTATGAGTGACTATATAAAACTATTGGTGAATGAGTGGATGTGTATATAGATAGTGGAATTACTGAATTGCTTGTTGTAACTGATATAGGTATCTCCATTTTTTTAAAAATTTCAGTTTCTATTTTTGAATATGTGTCTCAAGGGTTACATTATAGTGAAAGGAGGTCTGTCACTATGTCACAAGGATGGTGTCATGAGTGATGTCACTGACCATGTCATGAGTGATGTAATATGTGATGTCATCAGCAGTGCATTGCACGCGCAAGTTATAGTGAGTCCGACTAACTATAACGTGTGAATTTCAATGGTTTTATATCAGTAAAATTTCCAGCTAACTATAACTGGGGTCAAACCTATGGTTTTTTCAGTGAATTTAATAGGTTTTTTAAATGCTAATTCCTAACTATAACTGGTGTGAAACCTATGGTTTTTTCAGTGAATTTAATAGGTTTTTTAAATGCTAATTCCTAACTATAACTGGTGTGAAACCTATGGTTTTTTCAGTGAATTTCATAGGTTTTTTAAATGCTAATTCCTAACTATAACTGGTGTGAAACCTTTGGTTTTTTCAGTGAATTTCATAGGTTTTTTTAATGCTAATTCCTAACTTTTTATACAGACTCATACCTATGTGTTTTTTAGTTAATTGCTAAAGTATGTTTTTGTAAAAATGAACACTATAATGTATATTGAGATAATATTTTTAATTTAAAATATTTTTTTTTATATTTCGCTTTCGGTGCGCGCACAGGTGCGCGTACCGTCAGCGCAGTAACAAAAAAAAAGAAAAAAAAATGAAGGAGGGACTGTGTAATAGATAGTAAGACAGATAAAAAGTGTAAAAGGAAGTAACTGAGAAAAGAAAAATGAATAAGGGAGCAAAAGAAAGAAGAAATAGGAAGAAGACTAAAGCAGAGGTTAAGGGAGATTGTAAATGGATGTTGAAAGTAAAAAAAGGGACAGTTAAGTATGGGAATGTCAGGTAGTGACGGAATCAGAGGAAAAGAATAGCAGTGATTGAGGGAAAGTAAATATCAGTGAATATAAGTAAAAAGGGGTGAAAGAGGGTACATGTAAGTGAATAAGGGTAACACATGGGGAGTAATAGAGACAAACAAGAGAGAGAGTAAAAGAAGGACTGTCACAAAGGGACTAAGTGAACCAGTAAAAAAGGTAAGTGAAGGAGTGTGCATAGGCAGAAGTACTGAAAGAAATTGAATGTGGTCAGAAGTAAACATGGAACAAAAGAATAAGTGAGGGAAGCAAAGTAAGGAAATAGGGGTGCGGTAGGGTGACAGAAAAATAGTGAAAATAAAACAAAAGGTGATAACAAAAAAGATTTTGTAAACACACTTACCATATAATCAATGCAAACTTGTATCTATGAAAGATAAAAGAAAAAACACGTTATAATTTCTTAAAAATATATAATAAAATAGAAACAACAGTTCATGAGGTTTAAAAATCTACAAAAGTTTACTAAGAAATGATGCAATAGTGAAGAATACAAAAACAGAAAGAAAGTAATGTAGAAAGAGAAAAAAAAGGAAAAAGAAATAGAAAGAGAACAAATTCCTAAAGGTAAATAAGATACTAAAAGAATGTAAGATATCAAATCAAAATCAGTAAAGATAAGAAAATAAAAGAAAAATGAGTGAAAAGGAGAGAAGTCTGATTGAGAAACTATAAATAAAAAAGAGGAATACAAGATGATTGAGAGTGAGTGAAGTAAAGTAACAGAGTGAAGGGATGAAAGGAATGAAGTTAGTATAGAACAATGGATAAAACAGGAGTGAGAGAGTAAGTACACAGAAAGACAAAAGGAAGAACTAAGTGAACTACAGTACAATGGATGCGAAAGAAAAAAAAAGGAGAAAAAGAAAGAGAGGGTTAGGAAACTAAAGCAGTGGTACTGTGAGAATATAAAAAAGATAAAAAGTGGTGGAAGGAACAGAGGAAATGCAGACAGTTCCTATTAGATTAAGAAGTTGTGAATGAAGTGCACTAAAGAAACAGCGGTGAAAAAAGAGTGTAAATTAGTAAAGAGAGGTAAATAAGGGTGAAAAAGAAAATGAGTATAAGACAATGTGAACACAATATAAATTACACAATGCAAACTACACAATAACTTCTACAATATGTTACATTATTTATTTTTGCTGTTCTCAGAATATATTGAATTTCACTTAAATTAGTGAGATCAAAGTCTTCATCATATAACAGCGGGAAAAAAAAAACACAATCTAAAAGATTGTGTTTAAAAAAACCCATTCAAACATACATCTCATATAAGTACACTAATCTTTGATTCACTTACTTTTCCGTGAGACCAAATTGCAGATAGTGAAGGTCCTTTTGGTGGAAAAAAGTCTGCTGTGCTCTATAACTTCCATTTCATCGACTTCCTATGAAAAAAGATCTAACAACATCATATGTTACACTTTCCTCACGGCCAATTTGTGTCAGATATATCAGTATTTTTTACTTTGAGATCCACTTAAAGTATCTACATGAGATTGCAGATAGTGAAGGTCCTTTTGGTGAAAAAAAGTCTGCTGTGCTCTATAACTTCGATTTCATCAACTTCTAACAACATCATATCTTACATTTTCCTCACGGCCAATTTGTGTCAGATATATCAGTATTTTTTACTTTGAGATCCACTTAAAGTATCTACATGAGATAAATAATTTCAAATATTAGATTAACTAACTAACTAACTAACTTTTATTAACTATTCCCGTCTTCAAAGGCCAATTCCCTTTACTAAAACTTTGGTTTTAAAAACACTAGATAAGAATTTGTAGAGTCATAAGGCAAACGTTGTTTATAAGTTAAATGAGAATCATTGCAGTAACTCCATCCATTTTCAGATTTTAAGTAGCATGTATAATGTCCTGAGGTGGTCGAAGATCCATCATGATAAATAATAGCTTCAGTTGTAAAGGTCCTTCCAGAAATTGATAACTGAGAAGCCACAAAATTTTTGATAGAAGTTGTCAATTTAGTTCCATCAGGTCTACATCGTTGGAAAACTAAAATAATATACTGCCCATACCTTTGTATAAATAATGTGGACAGCATTGTACAGTTACATTGGGTACACACCATATTATGATCTGCTGCTTTAACTAGATTTTTAAAAGACACTGATTTACAGTCTGGTAAAGTCAAATATATAAATCTTTCAGTGTCTATTGTAGTAGTACTTGATAAACTACAATTGTGGCAGTCATGCTGCCATTGATAAGAAAGACTGAAAAGATTATCTACATCTACACCTTCATCTTCCAAAACACCAAACATATACATTAAAAATTCCTGACAATCCTGCTGAATGTTCTGTGAAAATTTATCTTGACCAGAACACAAATCTAAAATATTTCGAATTTCTGTTACACTTTCTATTTGTGCTGTAACACTGCTACATTTCTGAAACACAGAATTCAATAAACCACACAATCTTTGATCCCGATTTTCAACAATCTGTTCTTGTAAACTTTTAAGAAAAAAAACAACATTAACCACTACATTAGCATAGCAGTTGACACCAGAACTGTTTTCAAACTGAAATCCAACAACATTTTCTCCACAATTCTTTTTCTTCCTGTTTTCAATTACAGTTTTCTCTACTTGTTGTCTTTTTGCAACTACCTCACTACAATTATCCTCATTTCTTCTTTTTCGGCCTACCACACGTTTTTCAAACAGAGGATATTGAGGCAAATGTGGAGCATACTCTCTTCTTAACCTATTGTATTCTTTAACACAATCTAGATCGGCAGAAATCTTTGTCTCATCACACGCAATCAAGTACAATCCTGATAAAGTTCTGACTCGAGATAATGCCACATATGCCATACCCTCTTTAAACACAGATCTTCCAATGTTCACCAATGCACTATCTACACTTAAACCTTGAGATTTATGAATTGTCACTGCATACGCCAAACAAACAGGAAACTGTTTTCGGCGAACATATAAGTCTTTTACAAGTAAAAATCTAGCAGAACAACGACTTATTTGTTGTACTTGTTCAATGCCATCAAATTTTATTTTTAAAAATTCAATTCCATCTCTATTTCTGTAATTCACAAAATCAACAACATAACCCATTGCTCCATTTACCAGACCGCTTTCAACATTTAAATTCCTTCTCAAAATGATACGACAATTTAAACACACATTCAGAGTCTTTTCAAAACCAGCTGTTTTTGAAATACTTTTCTCCAATGAATGCAATTTAGTTTTCAAATTTTCTGACAAAACAATTGTTGCACCCATATGCTCTATTTTATCTATTGCTTCCAGTTTCACAATCTCTTCATTTTCTAAGTCTAACATTTTTTGGTTGAAGATGGAACATTCTTGCAGAGTTGGCATCAAACATATCCCAGATTTCTTCTCAGTCATTTTTTTAAAAATATTCTCTGGAAGAATGTTTTCATTTGGATACAAATTTGAAATTAATCGACTATGCAAAGCTTTTTTCCCTTTCTCAGTCATTTTTCCAATTCTTACATCTTGTAGAATATTTTTATAATCTTCATCCTTGGCCTGTCGCATATTTTGAAGCAGTTCAGCATATTTAAAATTTAGCCATATATTAACATTTCCAATGCTTCCAAGGGACTTCCTGGTATCTTCATGCGTGAGCATTTTAAACACTGGTTGTCCTTTTACTGGAGTCAACTGCAATAGATCTCCAAAAACAATAATGTGTTTTCCTCCAAATAACACATCATAGTCTGTTTTAAGAATTTCTTGCATTCTCAAATGCACAAAAGCAAGCATTAGATTTGAGACCATGCTTACTTCATCTATGATAAGAAGTTTCATTTTCTTCAAGACTCTTGAAACTTCAGAACACGCATCTCCAGATAGCTTGTTGTAATGCAATTTATTATCATGTTCAACTGGCAGCATCAATAAACGATGTAGAGTAATCCCTTTAATGTTATGTGCTGCCAGACCAGTTGGAGCAGTTACAACACAAGACAGTGGTGAATCAGTCCTTTTCTGCAGATAACTTGCAACGGCTTTAATTAGAAAACTTTTTCCTGTCCCCGCTTCTCCACTTACATACAGTCGGACAGGGTCAAATAATATACATGAGCACTCTTTTTTCTCATGTCTGAATCCATGTTCAATCTGCTCTGTGACTTCATCATATATCTTTTTCTGCTCAATGTTTAGTTGCGTTACCAAATCTTCTAAGTTAACTCCATCCTCTTGAGCTTGTTCCATAGCTCTTTCCACCTCATCCATGGCAGTGGCAGCTTCATTTTGGATAATTGGTCCTCCTAGTGGATCCTGGCTCAATGAAGTAGAACTCTGACTATCTTGAGAACTGTTTCTAGCTATCTCTTCAGCAATTGTAGTTTCTTGCTCCATTTCTTCATTCAACATTTGCAGATAATTTAGAAAAATAGGACATTCTATGGTATCCTTAGTTGCATTAAAAGAGTCTTCATAACAGAGAAAATCTCCAAGTAGTTCCTCTTCTGTACGCCATGGCTTAAAGAGTTGCAAAAGAGCTAAATAGTAAAATTCTCTTTTGTCTGGAACTTCACAACTCAATTTTCGATGATTAATCAAATGGCCTTTTTTCTGCTTCACTAGACATCCTTCATAGCCAATGAGTGCATATTTTCCATTATTGATATCTTCTGTGATGTTCCTCTTATAACTGTAGTTTTGAAGAACTTCATACAAACATGTGTTCTCAAGGTGAGTACTTCTATTTGGATAGTATGTATCCAACATATTTGTCTTCAAAATATCTGTACTGTTTGGTTCTTTTTCCGCCAAATATTCAATTTCTTGTACAGATTTCAAAACTCGGTTTCGTGTTGCAGCAAGACCAAGACTCACCCAAATGATTGTTCTTGATTTGGCATAGAGACTTGCTGATGATAACCGATCAGAACATTCATATGCTCCAATTTCTCGATGCGACAACATCTTCAGACTGAAACTGTATAATTTCTTGCTTAGACTCTTTTCATGTGAAATGTCCTCCCACATTTCCTTCAGTTCTGTCTTTTCTTTTTTGGTGATGTAAGATGTCACATATCGAGCCACAGCAATAGAGTTGTCAGCAACGAACTGAATATCCATGTTAGCATTCCACATGGACAAAATCACTGGGTTGTAATCGTTGATGTACTTAGATTCTTCATTTCTTTTCAAATTATATGTGTTTTTGGGAGATTTTCTCGTCACAGTATGTCGTAGAGATGACATCAAATTATTTACTCTTCCCTTAGAAATCACTGGTCGAGGAAATGCAAAACGACATTTCGTGTAGTACTTTTCCTTGTTTTTAAATTTTCGACGACAGTACTTTCCACAACGATGAGATTGAAAACGTAAAACTTGTTGCCTTAAATTGTTTTCTTCAGTAGATTTTGGAACAGCACATGTTGAATACTCTTCAATGAAACTCATCACTGTTTCATCTGAATCTGATCCAAATTTGGGTGCATCTTTAATCCACAACAACATATGTATATGAGGAGCACCTCTCGCTTGATATTCCTTCCTCCAAAAGAAATCCAAAACCTCTCCAAGGGGAGGATTTTTTTTGTTGGTAATAAAAGACATCATAGCTTCAAATCTATGATTAAAATATCTGCAAACATTCACTGGATCTAAAGAACACAGTTCTCCTGGTGTTTTCAATTCTATATTTGGTATGTTTTCATTTGCCTCTCGTAGAAATTGAAGTAAATCGTCCCATGCATACTCAGCACAGCTAAGAGTGAGGAACCATGTAGGAGTTCCTAAGTTTCTTAGCATACATTTCAATTCTCCATGACGACGAAACCAATACTCGTTGGTTCCACGTTGACATGCCATGAGATTGATTAGCTGAGATTCCAAAATACTGTCTTGCAGATTAACTTTCTCCATAAAGTCCCTTGCACATACATTTTGCAAATGAGGTCCACTTTTTAATATATGATTAACTGCATAAGAAAGCCCAGACAAATCACTTTCAAACAGTAGATGAAATAAATATGGAATGCATTGACGAAACCTTGGATCTTCTGCATATAATCTTAGAGTCCGGTATTCAGCTGCAGGAATTTGAACTGGTCGATCATCATATCGTCCACCACAACCTGTTGGAAATAATTGTGGAAAACAACGAGCTTCCAAACTTTCTTCCCATACACTAATGGGACTTCCTTTTGCTGCCTTCATTTGAAACAAGTCAATTGCATTTCCCATTACTTCTTTGGAATGCAAAGGATGAACAGTATAATGTTCATATATTTCTTCAGTTCTAGACACATCAACTTTTTCAATTTGACCAACTGAAGAATCACTATCTTCTTCTGTAGCTGTTTCCTCTACTCCAACACTTACATGTTTGTAGTACTCATTGTTTTTAACTAAATACAACGTTGCCTTCTTGACTTTTTTAACATCCACTAAATCTTGCCAAATTTTCTTACTCTTTGTTGGAACCCCATTAACTAGAATAACTAAAGGATCTTCTTCTACTCTTTCTACACCAATTGTATTAATATTTTTCTTTACATCTAGAGGCAAATAAACAACTCTTCCCTTTAATCCTCTCAGTAAATCTGATGGAGGCAATTTCCCTGTCTTAGGCTCCATGCGTACAATAGCCTGAAAAGGATGGACACATTGAATCAAAATAGATTCATAAGTATTTAGATCCATCAATTCAGAAGGAATATCTATCAACTGAAGATTATTATAAACTGCTCTTGCAGGCATTCTATTTTCATTTAATTTTTTCAAACAATAAGTGCAAATACGCTGATCCAAACTCAAATCAAAAGAATTCTCCACCAACAAATAACTTACAAAATCCTCCCATTCACTATTATTTTCCAATTCACTTTTTGCATATAAATCAACTAACCTAGTCTGAATTTTATAATGAGTCCGTCGACAACACACACAAGTTACATTAGGCCTCTCACTTGATTTCACCTTAAACTTGATAATTTCCTCATCAAACTTTTCAATACTTGAAATTTGTCCATTATCTTCTGCATTACCATCCATTACTATATCTATTTCTACACTGTCCTCTTTATTCCCAAAATAACAAAACTCAATTTCTTCACAAATAGTCTTCACATCCACTTCAGATCCATGCAAAAGAGCACTATTTAACTGTTTAAGCTTAAGTGCAGGACTTTTTGCATAATACAACTTCCTCACTAATTTCCTTACGTTATTATGATGCACTGCTAACATCCTAAAATGATGAAAAACACTCCGACAAACTTTTCTAGAAAGACATGCTAGTGAATGCCCTTGCAAACCTGTGCTTTCTCTCACTCTGCAAGGATCTAACTCTTGCAGGATCTTCATTTTTTGTTTGAGACTTTTTTTACTATATGTACGTAAGAAATTTCGAAGCAAATCAATTGATTCCTGTCGCACACTACAAATACTACTGCATTTCCATGTGTACACTGGACCCTTAGTACGTCTCCCTAAAACTTCATCAGCTAACACCTCTTCTGCATCTCTAGATACAAGTTTCTCTTTTTCCATCACACAACTATCTTTCACCTCATATGCACGACCACTGGTGTCAACTGCATGCACCAAATCATTTTCCTGAAAGTAACTCTCCTCATTAAAAAAAGGCTCAGAACTTGAACTATGCATCCATTCACCAGAAAATACTTCACAAAAATTACTCCGATTAATAATTCTTTTCCATCTACTGTTCGATTTGAAAACATCCATTGCCTTATTAAGTATCCTAATTCTATTGATTATTAAAATAAATAATTTTTTCTTAACTTCAAAAGCCTGATCAACAATCTTTTCTACACTTTTCTTTTTCTTGTAAAAAGCAGCTTTTAGTTTACTTTTCTTTTCATTTTTTAGCAAATTTAAAACTACCCTATTGCGAAACATTCGCCTACGAATGTCCCTAAAAACATTTACCCTTCTATTGCTAACCATTCTCTTCTCTCCTGGTCCAATGGAAACATTTTTTGTGGGCTTCTCTTTCCTTTTTAGATTTGTTGACTTTTTCTGTATATTCACATTAGCAATTTCATTTTTTTTCCTACGACATATGTTGCGAAGAAAAGACTTAATTGGCTTACCAGAAGCTTTTCTGGTGTTTTTTGAAGTAGTTGTTGAAGAGGATTCCATAAACTCTGTTGTTGATGTTCTCCTTTTCCGTATGGTATTTTTGATATTTCTTTGCCTTGAAGGCATTTTTGCTTCCTTTTCAGAAGTTGATTTGAATCTGTTGTTCTGTTAAAAAAACACATGAAAGACCACTATTAGCAAACAACAAAAAAATGTTAAAAAGCAAACAATATAAACAATAAATTGCAACATATTTAAGTTTATACAATAGCAACTCATGGCTTTATTTTTAAAGGCCTTGCGCCACCAGTGCGTCACTTATTACCCATGTTTAAAGTCAAGCATCAGCTGCACATGGCATTCATAAATAAGGGCCAAATGCAAATACCAATCAATTGCATCCAAAAATCGATTTTTCAATAACATGTAAGAAACACTGCGCAAAACCTAAGTACAACCACTCAATATCATCAAACAAAGTCAGGGTCTGATTTATAAACGCCTTGCGCCACCAGTGCGTCACTTATTACCCATGTTTAAAGTCATGCATCAGTTGCACATGGCAATCATAAATAAGGGCCAAATACATATACCAATCAATTGCACCCCAAAATCGATTTTTCAATAACATGTAAGAAACACGGCGCAGAACCTATGTACAACCAATCAATATCATCAAACAAAGTCAGGGCCTTATTTATGAAAGCCTTGCGCCACCAGTGCGTCACTTATTACCCATGTTTAAAGTCATGCATCAGCTGCACATGGCAATCATAAATAAGGGCCAAATACATATACCAATCAATTGCACCCAAAAATCGATTTTTCAATAACATGTAAGAAACACGGCGCAGAACCTAAGTACAACCAATCAATATCATCAAACAAAGTCAGGGCCTTATTTATGAAAGCCTTGCGCCACCAGTGCGTCACTTATTACCCATGTTTAAAGTCATGCATCAGCTGCACATGGCATTCATAAATAAGGGCCAAATACATATACCAATCAATTGCACCCAAAAATCGATTTTTCAATAACATGTAAGGAACACTGCACAGAACCTAAGTACAACCACTCAATATCATCAAACAAAGTCAGGCCTTATTTATGAAAGCCTTGCGCCACCAGTGCGTCACTTATTACCCATGTTTAAAGTCATGCATCAGTTGCACATGGCAATCATAAATTAGGGCAAAATACATATACCAATCAATTGCACCCAAAAATCGATTTTTCAATAACATGTAAGAAACACTGCGCAGAACCTATGTACAACCAATCAATATCATCAAACAAAGTCAGGGCCTTATTTATGAAAGCCTTGCGCCACCAGTGCGTCACTTATTACCCATGTTTAAAGTCATGCATCA
This sequence comes from Lissotriton vulgaris, assembly GCF_964263255.1. Taxonomy (NCBI): domain Eukaryota; kingdom Metazoa; phylum Chordata; class Amphibia; order Caudata; family Salamandridae; genus Lissotriton; species Lissotriton vulgaris. Next base: position 10,826 of record NW_028241326.1, read on the forward strand.
GCTGCACATGGCATTCATAAATAAGGGCCAAATACATATACCAATCAATTGCACCCAAAAATCGATTTTTGAATAACATGTAAGGAACACTGCACAGAACCTAAGTACAACCACTCAATATCATCAAACAAAGTCAGGGCCTTATTTATGAAAGCCTTGCGCCACCAGTGCGTCACTTATTACCCATGTTTAAAGTGATGCATCAGTTGCACAAGGCAATCATAAAAAAGGGCCAAATGCAAATTCCAATCAATTGCACCCCAAAATCGATTTTTCAATAACATGTAAGAAACACGGCGCAGAACCTAAGTACAACCAATCAATATCATCAAACAAAGTCAGGGCCTTATTTATGAAAGCCTTGCGCCACCAGTGCGTCACTTATTACCCATGTTTAAAGTTTTGCATCGGCTGCACATGGCAATCATAAATAAGGGCCAAATACATATACCAATCAATTGCACCCAAAAATCGATTTTTGAATAACATGTAAGAAACACTGTGCAGAACCTATGTACAACCAATCAATATCATCAAACAAAGTCAGGGCCTTATTTATGAAAGCCTTGTGCCACCAGTGTGTCACTTATTACCCATGTTTAAAGTCATGCATCAGTTGCACATGGCAATCATAAATAAGGGCCAAATACATATACCAATCAATTGCACCCAAAAATCGATTTTTCAATAACATGTAAGAAACACGGCGCTGAACCTAAGTACAACCACTCAATATCATCAAACAAAGTCAGGGCCTTATTTATGAAAGCCTTGCGCCACCAGTGCGTCACTTATTACCCATGTTTAAAGTCATGCATCAGCTGCACATGGCAATCATAAATAAGGGCCAAATACATATACTAATCAATTGCACCCAAAAATCCATTTTTCAATAACATGTAAGAAACACGGCGCAGAACCTAAGTACAACCAATCAATATCATCAAACAAAGTCAGGGCCTTATTTATGAAAGCCTTGCGCCACCAGTGCGTCACTTATTACCCATGTTTAAAGTCATGCATCAGCTGCACATGGCATTCATAAATAAGGGCCAAATACATATACCAATCAATTGCACCCAAAAATCGATTTTTCAATAACATGTAAGAAACACTGCACAGAACCTAAGTACAACCACTCAATATCATCAAACAAAGTCAGGGCCTGATTTATAAAGGCCTTGCGCCACCAGTGCGTCACTTATTACCCATGTTTAAAGTGATGCATCAGTTGCACAAGGCAATCATAAAAAAGGGCCAAATGCAAATTCCAATCAATTGCACCCAAAAATCGATTTTTGAATAACATGTAAGGAACACTGCACAGAACCTAAGTACAACCACTCAATATCATCAAACAAAGTCAGGGCCTTATTTATGAAAGCCTTGCGCCACCAGTGCGTCACTTATTACCCATGTTTAAAGTCATGCATCAGCTGCACATGGCAATCATAAATTAGGGCAAAATACATATACCAATCAATTGCACCCAAAAATCGATTTTTCAATAACATGTAAGAAACACGGCGCAGAACCTAAGTACAACCAATCAATATCATCAAACAAAGTCAGGGCCTTATTTATGAAAGCCTTGCGCCACCAGTGCGTCACTTATTACCCATGTTTAAAATCATGCATCAGTTTCACATGGCAATCATAAATAAGGGCCAAATACATATACCAATCAATTGCACCCAAAAATCGATTTTTGAATAACATGTAAGGAACACTGCACAGAACCTAAGTACAACCACTCAATATCATCAAACAAAGTCAGGCCTTATTTATGAAAGCCTTGCGCCACCAGTGCGTCACTTATTACCCATGTTTAAAGTCATGCATCAGTTGCACATGGCAATCATAAATTAGGGCAAAATACATATACTAATCAATTGCACCCAAAAATCCATTTTTCAATAACATGTAAGAAACACGGCGCAGAACCTAAGTACAACCAATCAATATCATCAAACAAAGTCAGGGCCTTATTTATGAAAGCCTTGCGCCACCAGTGCGTCACTTATTACCCATGTTTAAAGTCATGCATCAGCTGCACATGGCATTCATAAATAAGGGCCAAATACATATACCAATCAATTGCACCCAAAAAACGATTTTTGAATAACATGTAAGGAACACTGCACAGAACCTAAGTACAACCACTCAATATCATCAAACAAAGTCAGGGCCTTATTTATGAAAGCCTTGCGCCACCAGTGCGTCACTTATTACCCATGTTTAAAGTGATGCATCAGTTGCACAAGGCAATCATAAAAAAGGGCCAAATGCAAATTCCAATCAATTGCACCCAAAAATCGATTTTTGAATAACATGTAAGGAACACTGCACAGAACCTAAGTACAACCACTCAATATCATCAAACAAAGTCAGGGCCTTATTTATGAAAGCCTTGCGCCACCAGTGCATCACTTATTACCCATGTTTAAAGTCATGCATCAACTGCACATGGCAATCATAAAAAAAGGCCAAATAAAAATACCATTCATTTGCACCCAAAATCGATTTTTAAATAACATGTAAAAAACACTGCACAGGACTTATATACTAACATACAATTTCACTTCTAAAACATAACTATCTGCTTCCAAATATTCTCCATAGAGAAAATAAATCTCTATCTAAATTAAATGAATCATTACTTACCTTTAGAAATGCTTTTGGAGATTGAAAACAGTGTCAGACACACACACCAATTTTTCTTTAGCAGAGGAAAAGGTGTGCTCTCAATACACTGAAACCAAGACTGGCATAGAAAATCTCTATCTTTGTACACATATGCCTTAATTCAACCAATGAAAACTCTTCCCTCACTATTTTCAAACCAACACCCATCCCCCTCTCAAACCTTTCTATCTGTTACCATAGCAACTCCCTCCTAACTGAACTGTAAGGTTCAAAAGTTTATCTTACAATGTTGCAAATTAACTCAGCAAGGATGTTTGACCTGTCAATACAGCAGCCTATACAGGGTATTTTTGCTTTTGGTGACTTTTTTTAAACCATTCAAATTGCTTCTTTCACACAACATAACCATACACCCTAACTTTCAGTTTTCAACTATCTGAATCCACCAATCATTGCTAGTGATTCAAGAGCACAGAAACTCCACAATTATTTTTTTGTGAACTCCTACTGTTCCAACTGCCATTTCATTCCCACACTTCATCTGACTGGACCAGAACCTTCTCACATCATGTACTCTGTTTGGGTTATTGGACATAGCTACATCCACTGGGCTCAAAGGTATGCAGCTAGCAGAAATTTTCATAACCTTGATTTATCAAATGTGGAAATCAAGTGGATTGGCCACAGAGGATTAAAATGTCACCAATTGATACCATTGGTGAAAACCTTTTTGCATCTGCCAGAACCTGACCTTATAATTGTGCACTGTGGTGGAAACGATCTAGGCACATTAACTGGGGTAGGTCTGGAAATGCTATTAAAGGACACCTTTCATCAATTGATGATACTTTTTCCCCACACTGCCTTGGTATATTCCAATATATGCCAAAGACAGAAATGGAACTGGTCCAACCAATTTGGTCCACAATTTGAGAAAGCACGGAAACATGTAAATAAATCTGTTTCTGCTTACATGAGAGACTATGGAATGGGTTCATTATACAATAATAACTTGCGTTACAACATGCAAGACATCTACAGAGGAGATGGAGTGCACTTCTCAGATGAGGGGAATAGAATATTCCTCCTGAATTTAAGAATGTGTATTGGAACCTACTTGTAGGTACCTAAATCAACCACAGAACCCAAAAGCTCTTTTCAGAGCTACCCTAACTCTGATCATTCAAAGCGTTCATTTTTTGCTAACTTTTTTCACTATTTTTCACCATAGTACGCTTCCCGGTAAGCTTACCGGTGCGCGTACCAGGCGCTCCCCCCGCGGAAAATTAAAGAATTTTTTTTTTTATTTTTACGTTTATGAGCCTCCTAAGCCCCCCTCAGAAAACCTAGAGGGTCAAGAAGTCTCTACAGTTCCCCCTTCTATCCATTCCGAACATTGTTTACCCTCCATCTTGTGTCTCGATTGTTCCGAAACACAAAATGGAGGACTCCCGTAACGCTGCCAGTGCGCGTAACGGAGCGCGCACCCCTAAGCGCTCGTTAAAAAAAGGTGGGAAAGTAATTTACGGAAAACCCAATGGAGACACTTTCATCAAATATAGAATACGCCCTACTACATAGCAGTCCCTACCATTTGCCCAAATTTGGTGAAATTCCATTGAGACATTTAGGCTACAGGCCTGTCTAAATATCCTGAAGTAAATTACATGACAAAAACACACTTGTACTGTTAGAATTTACAACCAATTAAAAAGTATCTCTCATTTTCTACGATTATTTCCTGACGTTTGATTGGTTAAGTACAACAATATATATAAAAGAAGAGAGGGAAACACAGACATTTTGACTACTGCTTCCTGAAGTACACTTGAAAACAAATTTCACTGACAACTTCAACTAATTTCTCTAAGGTAACTTCTAATTATGGAAATATATTGTACACTTTAAGTTTATTTCTTAAAAAATATTCTGTTAGTGATATGCTATCCCTCTTTAATAGTTAGAGATAGAGATAGACTTCTCTGTAATAGTTATGGATTGAATTAGGCTTCTCTGGTATACTAGCTCTACTAATATAGTTAATTTATATGCAATTTTCAGAAAGAAAATGGAAGGAGAAAATAAGGCAAATGATACTTCTATCAAAGTAAAGGTGGAAAAACCAGAAGATGAAAAAAAAGAAGTTGATTTCATGGATGACTCTTTGGATGAACAGTTTATAGAATGTTTGGAAGAAATTGAATCATGTACATATAATTATGAGGAAATTCCGGACAATATTATGTTAGAAATTTTATTAAATTATGAAAAAGAATCAGAGGAATAAATTTATCTTTAATAATTTCAATTGTTTCAGACAATATTCTTTTTTATATGTAATTCATGAAGTATTACCAAAAATGTTTAAAATATAAAGTGAGACTTATAGTATACTGTTCAACTATTTTTCTGTTACATAGTAAGTTTACTCATAGTTTCTACCTTTCTCCCACTATATTATCTCATATGAATATTTTACACCTCATTTTCATAAGTGAACAGGACAGACTACTCATGATCCCCTAGAAATTCTCAGGGAGTGCTTTAAAGATCTGTTTCTCCTTTCCAGACAGACTATATTATGAATTCCATATACCACAAAAAATACAATAACAACATGCAAGATGTCTACAAAGAAGATGGTGAACATTAAATTTAAGTCTCTTCATTAGTACCTACATGTAGGTACTTACATAAAATAAAAAAATAAAAAAAAAAACAATTCATAAACATACAATTTTTGAAGTGATTATTTTTTTTTGAAGTGATTATTTTTCCATAGTACCCTCCCCAATACGCTCCCCGGTGCGCGCACCAGGCGCTTCCCCCGCGAAAATCGAAAAAAAAATTTTTTTGGGGAGGCCCCGCGGGGCCCTTTAATGGCCCCCATATCAAACCTAGGGGGTCAGGGGGGGTCTACCCTGCCCCCTTATGGTCAATTCCACCCTTTGTTTTTGCCACCTCTTATGACTAGATTTTACCGATAGACAAGATGGCGGCCGCTCCGGACTGTTTAGAATGTTTACAGACAACTGAGAGCCAATCAGCTTTCTGCGCGCAAGTCGCGTGTCGCGCCTGGAGCGCTCACCGGTGCGCGTACAGGAGCGCTGCTCTAGATATATATATTTTTTTGAACCTAAATTACTCAAAATCCACTGGAGCACATATCTTGAGACATAGCAAAGGCACATCGGGCTACCAGTCCCTACAATTTTGCCAAGTTTGGTGGAAATCCATTCAGCCGTTCGGGCTAAAAGTGAAATCGACCGCCCTATGGAAATTAACATGGGGAAAACGCGTTTTGGGACCCCCCTTTTATCTCGGCCCCCGCTTGACGTATCCCCCCCAAACTTTCAGGGAAGGACCGGACCGCCATGAGACCATTTTCCTGAAAATTACAGGCAGATTCGTCAACCGGCGCCAAAGTTATTCAAAATAGAATGTTGAGATTTAACATTGAAAATTATCCTAACTATAACTACCTACTGGCGACCGCCAGTAGGTAATATATATATATATATATATATATATATTCACTGAAAAAACCATAGGTTTCACACCAGTTATAGTTAGGAATTAGCATTTAAAAAGCCTATTAAATTCACTGAAAAAACCTGGAAACTTTACTGACATAAAACCATTGAATGAGTGATGTCACTGACCATGTCATGAGTGATGTAATATGTGATGTCATCAGCAGTGCATTACACGCGCAAGTTATAGTGAGTCCAACTAACTATAACGTGGGAATTTCAATGGTTTTATGTCAGTAAAATTTCCAGGTAACTATAACTGGTGTGAAACCTATGGTTTTTTCAGTGAATTTAATAGGTTTTTTAAATGCTAATTCCTAACTATAACTGGTGTGAAACCTATGGTTTTTTCAGTGAATTTCAAAGGTTTTTTAAATGCTAATTCCTAACTAAAAGTCTCACTTTATAAGTAAGACTGTTAGCGCTCTAGTTCTTCTTTAGAACACTCTGGTACATACTATCATTGGGCTATAGTTACGCTACATCTGGCTGATATTTGGGCTACATTTGTATTTTTTTGTCTCTGGTGGCCATCTTTGGGCTACATTGGGCTACATTTGGGCTACATTTGGGCTCTAACATATATATAGCCCAAATGTAGCCCAATATATATTTTTTAAAAGTTAATTTTCTTAAAAACAACTAGAGCATATATCTTGAGACATAGCAAACGCACATCTGGCTACCAGTCCTTACAATTTTTTTTTTTTTTGTATTTTTTTTTCTTTTGCCCTGGAGCGCTCCCGGTGTGCGCCCGGGTGAGCGCCCCGGAAAGCGTAGTATTTTGAAGCACCCCGGTGCGCGAACCAGGAAGCGTCCCATTAGCGCCAATGTCGCGATCGAAAACAACATCATGACACGTCGCGTAAGCGTGACGTATCGCGTAGCCGCGCGATGTGTCTTATGACGCGCTGCGTAAACGCACCCGGAAGCGCTCCGCGGCGCGGCCCAGAGCGCGTAACGTAAGCACACCGGAGTGTGTAACGTAAGCGCATCGGGTCATGTGACTTGAAAATAACACTTGTCATTAGTTCCTAATATTTATTTTTCCAAATGAGGAAAGCCCCCACCTTTTTTCCTCATTCTTACTTTCTTCTTTGAGAGAGCAAGAGCTATTTCTTTGTGAGAGACCAATAATGGCTACTCTACTTGCTGCTCCTGGTGCTCCAACACCACCACCACCACCAAAAGGACCACCACCACCTCTGCTTTTTGGTCGTGAGCAGGACGAAGAGGAGGAAGAGGAGCAGGAGGAGCAGGAGAGACAGTTCCTACCAGAGGAACCCCACCCATCTCATGTAAAGGAATACTACATTTGGCAATTCTTTAAGTTTCCTGCAGGACTGAAGAAAGTTAATTCCCCTAAAGTAACATGTCTAATTTGCAAGAACATCCTTTTACGTGGCAATCCTGCTAAAAAATATAGTTTTGGCAACCGCACCATGATTCGCCACATGGAGAGGTGGCACCCAAATAATTTGGCCCAAGCAGAGGTGAGAGCTATGGCTGAAAACCCACAGACCCCTCAGCCTAGCACCTCAAGTGCGGAATCATCTTTTGCAGCACCTGAAGAGCGTCAAATGGTGCCCAACATCCAAAGCAAATTCACAAACTTCAAAATAGTTTGTATTTATTGTGGGGCTACTATTACTTATGGTGAAAAAAGTATCACCTTAATTAACAGAGCAGAAGAAAACCACAAGTGCTCTCACAAACGAAAGCAATGATTCTTTATTGTTTTTTTTTGCTCCTGTTGAGCCATTTTCAAATCCTTCTGTTTTTTTCGAAGTACTAAAAAAAATATAGAAAATTGTTTTGAAAAACCAAAAAAAGTTCACCAAAAAAAAATATATAAAACAACAAAAATAATTTTTAAAAAAGTTATTTTCGGAACTACCTCCCATTTATATAAAATTACTTACATTTTTAAACTCTGCCATTCTCTTTTCTCCCCGGTGCGCGTACCGGGCGCTCCCTCCGCGCAAATCGAAAACATTTTTTATTTTTTTTTGCCCAGCGGGACCCTTTTATAGCCCCCACATCAAACCTAGGGGGTCAGGGGGGTCTACTCTGCCCCCTTATGGTCATTTCCCTCTTTGTTTTGGCCACCTCTTGTGTCTCGATCCTACCGAGACACAAGATGGCGGTGGCTCCGGACTGTTTCGAATGTTTACAGACACCCAAGAACCAATCAGCTTTCTGCGTGCAAGTCGCGTGGCGCGCCCGGAGCGCTCCCCGGAGCGCGTACCGGGGCGCTGCCATAGATATATATATTTTTTTGAACCTAAATTACTCAAAATCCACTGAAGCACATATTTTGAGACATAGCAAAGGCACATCGGGCTACCAGTCCCTACAATTTTGCCAAGTTTGGTGGAAATCCATTCAGCCGTTCGGGCTAAAAGTGAGGTCGACCGCCCTATGGAAATTAACATGGGGAAAACACATTTTGGGACCCCCCTTTTATCTCATCCCCCGCTTGACAAACCCCCCCCCCCCAACTTTCAGGGAAGGACCGGAGCGCCGCGAGGCCATTTTGAGGAAATTTTCAGGCAGATTCGTCAACCGGCGCCAAAGTTATTCCAAATAGAATTTTGAGATTTAACATTGAAAAAAATCCTAACTATAACTACCTGCTGGCGACCGCCAGTAGGTAATATATATATATATATATATATCTATATATATATATATATATATATATATATATATATATATATATATATATATATATATATATATATATATATATATATATATATATATATATATATTCACTGAAAAAACCATAGGTTTCACACCAGTTATAGTTAGCTGGAAATTTTACTGATATAAAACCATTGAAATTCCCACGTTATAGTTAGATGGACTCACTATAACTTGCGCGTGCAATGCACTGCTGATGACATCACATATTACATCACTCATGACATGGTCAGTGACATCACTCATGACATCACTGATGACACCATCCAGTGAATGTGTGTCTTTCTGAAAAATAAATATATTTTATATATGTATATGTAAAAGTTGATGGAAGAATAAATGTTTAAATAAGTGTCTAAATGGATGGTTTTTAAAAATTGATTGGTTAACTGGCTTAATAAGACATCATCAGCAGTGCATTGCACGCGCAAGTTATAGTGAGTCCATCTAACTATAACGTGGGAATTTCAATGGTTTTATATCAGTAAAATTTCCAGCTAACTATAACTGGTGTGAAACCTATGGTTTTTTCAGTGAATTTAATAGGTTTTTTAAATGCTAATTCCTAACTATAACTGGTGTGAAACCTATGGTTTTTTCAGTGAATTTCATAGGTTTTTTAAATGCTAATTCCTAACTATAACTGGTGTGAAACCTATGGTTTTTTCAGTGAATTTCATAGGTTTTTTAAATGCTAATTCCTTTGTATATTGAGTTTCTAACCTTTTTTTTTTTCAATTTGCTGTTTTTTTTAAGTATTCATTTTTTTTATATAATTTTTTTCTTTTGCGCTCTGGGTGCGCGCTCCGGGAAGCTTTCAGCTAAGCTCTCCGGTAAGCTTTTCCGAGAGCTCATCTGAAAGCGCACCCAGAGCGCAACTGTCGTTCGTGAAAAAAAATATGAATGAAAAGTTAATAATAATGCAAAACATTTCGTACCATACAAATAAAATTTGTTTTTTTTAATAAGGAAAATGATTATGCATTTCTATAAAAGATTGATGACGTCACTTCGGCGCGCAACGTAAGTGCCCTCGGAAGCGCCTACGTTCGCGGCGCATAAACGCACGCAAAAGCGCCTACGATCGCGCCACGTTTGCGCCCCGGAAGCGCCTACGATCGCGCTGCGTAAACGCACCGGAAGTGCTCCGGAGCGCGCAGCGTAAACGCGTCGGGTCATGTGACCCTAAAATAACACTTTTCATTGGTTGCTAACAGTTTTTTTTTACAATGAATGAAATCCCCACCCATTTCCTTCACTTCTTCTTTCACTTTTGTGACTGAAAGACCTGCCTTTTTTGCTGCTCCATATTCCTGGATTCATCATGGCTGCCAGACCATCCAGCAGTGAAGATGACTCCAATGATTTCATTGATGAAGAGCCTCCTCAGCCGAAGGTCAAAGAACATTTCATCTGGAAATTTTTTAAGTTTCCAGCAGACCAGAAGAAGGTGAATGCACCAAAAGTAGAGTGCAGGATCTGCAAACAGGTCCTGTCACGGGGTAACCCCCCAAAAAAATACTCTTTTGGCAACTTCACCATGATTCGCCATGTGGAGAGGAGGCACCCCCAGAATTTTGCCCGGGAAAGTGTCAGGGCTCTGGCACAAGAGGTTCCCAGAGATGGGGCCTCTACATCAACAGGAGGAGCAACTTCTTCTGGAAGAGAACAATCACAGGAGCAGGTAGCAAACATACAACCTGCATTTAACCATGGGGTCGTCAAATGCAGATACTGCAATCAACTCCTCACCTATGGGGAGCAAAGTGTCCTGCTCATGGTTCGAGCATTGGAGAACCATCGCTGCCCTTCCCACCCCTAATTTTTTTCTTTTCTTTTTGCTCCTGTTGAGCAGTTTCCATTCCCTGTTTTTGTTCCTGTTCAGTTAAAAGAAGAAAACCAAAAGTTCTTTTCAGAACTACCTCCAATTCTCATCAAAGAGCTATATTCTTAAAAAATGAAGAGTAAGTGAAATATAGTGCATTGATAATTGAAAGGAGAATGAGTAAGAAAGAACAGAAAGGTATGAGAGGTGAAAGGAAGTGAAGTAGGAGGAATGAAAGAAGGTGAGTGTTAGAAAAGAAAGTTATGACACAGTGAATAAACTGGAGGCCTCATTTCTGAAAAGTGACGCATCGCTACGTGAAAACAGCGATGCGTCACTTTTCTGGACGCACTCCTTATGACATTCCAGATATGTCATATTTAATATATAACTAATCAATTCGCAAGGAGTTACAGATATGTCAGTATTTCTGACATATCTGTAAACACAAAAGTAACGCATTGCAGGAGTGCGTCACAAAAGTGACGCAACTCCAGTAATGTGTCCTTTCACATGGAAAAAGCACCATGTGAAAGGTTTGCTGTGAAGCAGGCGCAAGATTTTGGCGCAACAGCATCCTAAAAGTGACGCACTGCGTCATTATTACCAAGCTTTTTGCAAGGAACACCCCCTCTGCATGCATTATACCTGACACTATTTTTTAAAAAGTGACGCATCTAGGTACATGGGTCACTTTTTAAAACTCTGCGCCATATTGTATCTGCATCAGGTATAATGTATGCAGAGGGGGCAATCCCTCGCAAAAAGCTTGGTAATAACGACGTACTGAAATCTATGAGATTTCTCTGCGTCACTTTTAGGATGCTGTTGCGTCAAAATCTTGCGCCTGCCTCGCATCACTTTTATGTTTACAGATATGTCAGAAATACTGACGTATCTGTAACTCCTTGCAACATGATTCGTCATACATTAAATATGACACATCTGGAATGTCATAAGGACTGTGGACAGAAAAGTGACGCATCACACCAGCAGTGTAATAAAATGTGCCTCGTTGCACTATATTTAAAGGATGCAACAGCATCCTAAAAGTGACGCAGTGAAATCTCAAACATTTCACTGCGTCGCTATTACAAAGCTTTTAGTGGGGGAACACCCCCTCTGCATGCATTATACCTCACGCAGATATAATGTGGCGCTTGATTTTAAAAAGTGACCCATCTACCTAGATACGTCACTTTTTAAATATAACGCAACGAGGCACATTTTTTTACACCACTGGTGCGATGCGTCACTTTTCTGTGCGCACTCCTTATGACATTCCAAGTAACGCATTGCTGGAGTGCGTCACAAAAGTGACGCAACTCCAGTAATGTGTCCTTTCAAATGGGGAAAGCAGCATGTGAAAGGTCTTGCCTCAGTCTAACACCTGCTGTAAAGCAGGCACAAGATTTTGACGCAACAGCATCCTAAAAGTGACGCAGTGAAATCTCAAAGATTTCACTGCGTCGCTATTACAAAGCTTTTTGCGGGAGAACACCCCCTCTGCATGCATTATACCTGACGCTATTTTTAAAAAGTGACGCATCTAGGTACATGGGTCACTTTTTAAAACTCTGCGCCACATTATATCTGCGTCAGGTATAATGTATGCAAAGGGGGCATTCCCCCGCAAAAAGCTTGGTAATAACGACGTACTGAAATCTATAAGATTTCTCTGCGTCACTTTTAGGATGCTGTTGCGTCAAAATCTTGCACCTGCCTCGCATCACTTTTATGTTTACAGATATGTCAGAAATACTGACGTATCTGTAACTCCTTGCAACATGATTCGTCATACATTAAATATGACACATCTGGAATGTCATAAGGAGTGCGCACAGAAAAGTGACGCATAACACCAGCAGTGTAATAAAATGTGCCTCGTTGCACTATATTTAAAAAGTGACGCATCTAGATAGATGCGTCACTTTTTAAATATTGCATAACAATGCGCATTTTTTTACACCGCTGGTGCGTCACAAAAATTGACGCACAGGAGGCGCAAAACTAACAGCGCAAGGCCTTCATAAATATGGTCCTGGATTTTCCCCGTGCTTCGCCGGTGCGCGTACCATGCGCTTCCCCCGCGCAAAACGAAATTTTTTTTTTAATGCCCTGCAGGACCCTATTTTAGTCCCTACATCAAACCTAGGGGGTCAGAGGGGGTCTACTCTTCCCCCTTATGGTCATTTGCCCCTTTTTTTTTCAAACCCCTTGTGTCTCGATTTTACCGAGACACAAGATGGCGGCCGCTCCAGACTGTTTAGAATGTTTACAGACACCCAAGAGCCAATCAGCTTTCTGCGCGCAAGTCGCGTGTCGCGCCGGGAGCGCACTCAAGTGCGCGCACCGGAGAGCGCCTATAGATATATATATTTTTTTGAACCTAAATTACTCAAAATCCACTGGAGCACATATCTTGAGACATAGCAAAGGCACATCGGGCTACCAGTCCCTACAATTTTGCCAAGTTTGGTGTAAATCCATTCAGCCGTTCGGGCTAAAAGTGAAATTGACCGCCCTATGGAAATTAACATGGGGAAAATGCGTTTTGGGACCCCCCTTTTATCTCGGCCCCCGCATGACGTATCCCCCCCAAACTTTCAGGGAAGGACCGGAGCTCCGCGAGGCCATTTTCAGGAAATTTTCAGGCAGATTCGTCAACCGGTGCCAAAGTTATTCCAAATAGAATTTTGAGATTTAACTTTGAAAAAAATCCTAACTATAACTACCTACTGGCGACCGCCAGTAGGTAATATATATATATATATATATATATATATATATATATATATACATATATATATATATATATATATATATATATATATATATATATATATATATATATATATATTCAGCTCCAAAGGTGTCCCTCAGTTTAAGCAGCACTCAAGGCATCACTGTGCTGAAAGCTTCTTTATTGGTATGGAGAGAAACGTCAGTTGGTTAATAAACAGCTGAATTCTCGATAGCCTGACGCGTTTCGCGTTGTCCTACCGCCTAAGCTTGCACCACCCCTTCGGCGGGGGCCACGGAACTTGACACACACGAGTTTCGTTTGTGGAGCATCACGAAGGATCTAGGAGGGAAGCATCGGCTGGGGCCCATTGTGGGCTTTGCACAGACATTGTGAGTACAGCCATTTGGGGACTGAAATGCAGACTCTAACTCCCAGCATGCTATGCACTGCCTCATACGAGCGTCCCAAATCATGGGCGTGCCATATGCATAAATCACGGGAGCAGAGCCCGCCCTGCACTCACCTGAAATCGCCAGCCTCTGAGGAAGAAGGAAACTTTGAAACGCGTCAGGCTACCGAGAATTCAGCTGTTTATTAACCAACTGACGTTTCTCTCCATACTAATAAAGAAGCTTTCAGCACAGTGATGCCTTGAGTGCTGCTTAAACTGAGGGACACCTTTGGAGCTGAATATACAAGGCGGTTGTCCTACCGCCTAAGCTTGCACCACCCCTTCGGCGGGGGCCACGGAGCTTGACACACACGAGTTTCGTTTGTGGAGCATCACGAAGGATCTAGGAGGGAAGCATCGGCTGGGGCCCATTGTGGGCTTTGCACAGACATTGTGAGTACAGCCATTTGGGGACTGAAATGAGGACTCTAACTCCCAGCATGCTATGCACTGCCTCATACGAGCGTCCCAAATCATGGGCGTGCCATATGCATAAATCACGGGAGCAGAGCCCGCCCTGCACTCACCTGAAATCGCCAGCCTCTGAGGAAGAAGGAAACTTTGAAACGCGTCAGGCTACCGAGAATTCAGCTGTTTATTAACCAACTGACGTTTCTCTCCATACCAATAAAGAAGCTTTCAGCACAGTGATGCCTTGAGTGCTGCTTAAACTGAGGGACACCTTTGGAGCTGAATATACAAGGCGGTTGTCCTACCGCCTAAGCTTGCACCACCCCTTCGGCGGGGGCCACGGAACTTGACACACACGAGTTTCGTTTGTGGAGCATCACGAAGGATCTAGGAGGGAAGCATCGGCTGGGGCCCATTGTGGGCTTTGCACAGACATTGTGAGTACAGCCATTTGGGGACTGAAATGCGGACTCTAACTCCCAGCATGCTATGCACTGCCTCATACGAGTGTCCCAAATCATGGGCGTGCCATATGCATAAATCACGGGAGCAGAGCCCGCCCTGCACTCACCTGAAATCGCCAGCCTCTGAGGAAGAAGGAAACTTTGAAACGCGTCAGGCTACCGAGAATTCAGCTGTTTATTAACCAACTGACGTTTCTCTCCATACCAATAAAGAAGCTTTCAGCACAGTGATGCCTTGAGTGCTGCTTAAACTGAGGGACACCTTTGGAGCTGAATATACAAGGCGGTTGTCCTACCGCCTAAGCTTGCACCACCCCTTCGGCGGGGGCCACGGAACTTGACACACACGAGTTTCGTTTGTGGAGCATCACGAAGGATCTAGGAGGGAAGCATCGGCTGGGGCCCATTGTGGGCTTTGCACAGACATTGTGAGTACAGCCATTTGGGGACTGAAATGCGGACTCTAACTCCCAGCATGCTATGCACTGACTCTTACGAGCGTCCCAAATCATGGGCGTGCCATATGCATAAATCACGGGAGCAGAGCCCGCCCTGCACTCACCTGAAATCGCCAGACTCTGAGGAAGAAGGAAACTTTGAAACGCGTCAGGCTACCGAGAATTCAGCTGTTTATTAACCAACTGACGTTTCTCTCCATACCAATAAAGAAGCTTTCAGCACAGTGATGCCTTGAGTGCTGCTTAAACTGAGGTACACCTTTGGAGCTGAATATACAAGGCGGTTGTCCTACCGCCTAAGCTTGCACCACCCCTTCGGCGGGGGCCACGGAACTTGACACACACGAGTTTCGTTTGTGGAGCATCACGAAGGATCTAGGAGGGAAGCATCGGCTGGGGCCCATTGTGGGCTTTGCACAGACATTGTGAGTACAGCCATTTGGGGACTGAAATGCGGACTCTAACTCCCAGCATGCTATGCACTGCCTCATACGAGCATCCCAAATCATGGGCGTGCCATATGCATAAATCACGGGAGCAGAGCCCGCCCTGCACTCACCTGAAATCGCCAGCCTCTGAGGAAGAAGGAAACTTTGAAACGCGTCAGGCTACCGAGAATTCAGCTGTTTATTAACCAACTGACGTTTCTCTCCATACCAATAAAGAAGCTTTCAGCACAGTGATGCCTTGAGTGCTGCTTAAACTGAGGGACACCTTTGGAGCTGAATATACAAGGCGGTTGTCCTACCGCCTAAGCTTGCACCACCCCTTCGGCGGGGGCCACGGAACTTGACACACACGAGTTTCGTTTGTGGAGCATCACGAAGGATCTAGGAGGGAAGCATCGGCTGGGGCCCATTGTGGGCTTTGCACAGACATTGTGAGTACAGCCATTTGGGGACTGAAATGCGGACTCTAACTCCCAGCATGCTATGCACTGCCTCATACGAGTGTCCCAAATCATGGGCGTGCCATATGCATAAATCACGGGAGCAGAGCCCGCCCTGCACTCACCTGAAATCGCCAGCCTCTGAGGAAGAAGGAAACTTTGAAACGCGTCAGGCTACCGAGAATTCAGCTGTTTATTAACCAACTGATGTTTCTCTCCATACCAATAAAGAAGCTTTCAGCACAGTGATGCCTTGAGTGCTGCTTAAACTGAGGGACACCTTTGGAGCTGAATATACATATATATATATATATATTACCTACTGGCGGTCGCCAGTAGGTAGTTATAGTTAGGATTTTTTTCAATGTTAAATCTCAAAATTCTATTTGGAATAACTTTGGCGCCGGTTGACGAATCTGCCTGAAAATTTCCTGAAAATGGCCTCGCGGGGTTCCGGTCCTTCCCTGAAAGTTTGGGGGGGATACGTTAAGCGGGGGCCGAGATAAAAGGGGGGTCCCAAAACGCGTTTTCCCCATGTTAATTTCCATAGGGCGGTCGATTTCACTTTTAGCCCGAGCGGCTGAATGGATTTCCACGAATCTTGGCAAAATTGTAGGGACTGGTAGCCCGATGTGCCTTTGCTATGTCTCAAGATATGTGCTCCAGTGGATTTTGAGTAATTTAGGTTCAAAAAAATATATATATCTATAGGCGCTCTCCCGTGCGCGCACCGGAGTGCGCTCCAGGCGCGACACGCGACTTGCGCGCAGGAAGCTGATTGGCTCTCAGTTGTCTGTAAACATTCTAAACAGTCCGGAGCGGCCGCCATCTTGTGTCTCGGTAAAATCGAGACACAAGGGGTTTGAAAAAAAAAAGGGGCAAATGACCATAAGGGGGAAGAGTAGACCCCCTCTGACCCCCTAGGTTTGATGTAGGGACTAAAATAGGGTCCTGCAGGGCATTAACATATTTTTTTTTTTTTTCGTTTTGCGCGGGGGAAGCGCATGGTACGCGCACCGGCGAAGCACGGGGAAAATCCAGGACCATATTTATGAAGGCCTTGCGCTGTTAGTTTTGCGCTTCTTGTGCGTCAATTTTTGTGACGCACCAGCGGTGTAAAAAAATGCGCATTGTTATGCAATATTTAAAAAGTGACGCATCTATCTAGATGCGTCACTTTTTAAATATAGTGCAACGAGGTACATTTTATTACACTGCTGGTGTTATGCGTCACTTTTCTGTGCGCACTCCTTATGACATTCCAGATGTGTCATATTTAATGTATGACGAATCATGTTGCAAGGAGTTACAGATACGTCAGTATTTCTGACATATCTGTAAACATAAAAGTGATGCGAGGCAGGTGCAAGATTTTGACGCAACAGCATCCTAAAAGTGACGCAGAGAAATCTTATAGATGTCAGTACGTCGTTATTACCAAGCTTTTTGCGGGGGAATGCCCCCTTTGCATACATTATACCTGACGCAGATATAATGTGGCGCAGAGTTTTAAAAAGTGACCCATGTACCTAGATGCGTCACTTTTTAAAAATAGCGTCAGGTATAATGCATGCAGAGGGGGTGTTCTCCCGCAAAAAGCTTTGTAATAGCGACGCAGTGAAATCTTTGAGATTTCACTGCGTCAGTTTTAGGATGCTGTTGCGTCAAAATCTTGTGCCTGCTTTACAGCAGGTATTAGACTGAGGCAAGACCTTTCACATGCTGCTTTCCACATTTGAAAGGACACATTACTGGAGTTGCGTCACTTTTGTGACGCACTCCAGCAATGCGTTACTTGGAATGTCATAAGGAGTGCGCACAGAAAAGTGACGCATCGCACCAGTAGTGTAAAAAAATGTGCCTCGTTGCGTTATATTTAAAAAGTGAGGTATCTAGGTAGATGGGTCACTTTTTAAAATCAAGCGCCACATTATATCTGCGTGAGGTATAATGCATGCAGAGGGGGTGTTCCCCCACTAAAAGCTTTGTAATAGCGACGCAGTGAAATGTTTGAGATTTCACTGCGTCACTTTTAGGATGCTGTTGCATCCTTTAAATATAGTGCAACGAGGCACATTTTATTACACTGCTGGTGTGATGCGTCACTTTTCTGTCCACAGTCCTTATGACATTCCAGATGTGTCATATTTAATGTATGACGAATCATGTTGCAAGGAGTTACAGATACGTCAGTATTTCTGACATATCTGTAAACATAAAAGTGATGCGAGGCCGGCGCAAGATTTTGACGCAACAGCATCCTAAAAGTGACGCAGAGAAATCTCATAGATTTCAGTACGTCGTTATTACCAAGCTTTTTGCGAGGGATTGCCCCCTCTGCATACATTATACCTGATGCAGATACAATATGGCGCAGAGTTTTAAAAAGTGACCCATGTACCTAGATGCGTCACTTTTTAAAAAATAGTGTCAGGTATAATGCATGCAGAGGGGGTGTTCCTTGCAAAAAGCTTGGTAATAATGACGCAGTGCGTCACTTTTAGGATGCAGTTGCGCCAAAATCTTGCGCCTGCTTCACAGCAAACCTTTCACATGGTGCTTTTTCCATGTGAAAGGACACATTACTGGAGTTGCGTCACTTTTGTGACGCACTCCTGCAATGCGTTACTTTTGTGTTTACAGATATGTCAGAAATACTGACATATCTGTAACTCCTTGCGAATTGATTAGTCATATATTAAATATGACATATCTGGAATGTCATAAGGAGTGCGTCCAGAAAAGTGACGCATCGCTGTTTTCACGTAGCGATGCGTCACTTTTCAGAAATGAGGCCTCCAGTTTATTCACTGTGTCATAACTTTCTTTTCTAACACTCACCTTCTTTCATTCCTCCTACTTCACTTCCTTTCACCTCTCATACCTTTCTGTTCTTTCTTACTCATTCTCCTTTCAATTATCAATGCACTATATTTCACTTACTCTTCATTTTTTAAGATTATAGCTCTTTGATGAGAATTGGAGGTAGTTCTGAAAAGAACTTTTGGTTTTCTTCTTTTAACTGAACAGGAACAAAAACAGGGAATAGAAACTGCTCAACAGGAGCAAAAAGAAAAGAAAAAAATTAGGGGTGGGAAGGGCAGTGATGGTTCTCCAATGCCCGAACCATGAGCAGGACACTTTGCTCCCCATAGGTGAGGAGTTGATTGCAGTATCTGCATCTGACGACCCCATGGTTAAATGCAGGTTGAATGTTTGCTACCTGCCCCTGTGATTGTTCTCTTCCAGAAGAAGTTGCTCCTCCTGTTGATGTAGAGGCCCCATCTCTGGGAACCTCTTGTGCCAGAGCCCTGACACTTTCCCGGGCAAAATTCTGGGGGTGCCTCCTCTCCACATGGCGAATCATGGTGAAGTTGCCAAAAGAGTATTTTTTTTGGGGGTTACCCCGTGACAGGACCTGTTTGCAGATCCTGCACTCTACTTTTGGTGCATTCACCTTCTTCTGGTCTGCTGGAAACTTAAAAAATTTCCAGATGAAATGTTCTTTGACCTTCGGCTGAGGAGGCTCTTCATCAATGAAATCATTGGAGTCATCTTCACTGCTGGATGGTCTGGCAGCCATGATGAATCCAGGAATATGGAGCAGCAAAAAAGGCAGGTCTTTCAGTCACAAAAGTGAAAGAAGAAGTGAAGGAAATGGGTGGGGATTTCATTCATTGTAAAAAAAAACTGTTAGCAACCAATGAAAAGTGTTATTTTAGGGTCACATGACCCG
Organism: Lissotriton vulgaris; assembly: GCF_964263255.1. Taxonomy (NCBI): domain Eukaryota; kingdom Metazoa; phylum Chordata; class Amphibia; order Caudata; family Salamandridae; genus Lissotriton; species Lissotriton vulgaris. The sequence goes on from NW_028241326.1 coordinate 30,691, forward strand.
ACGCGTTTACGCTGCGCGCTCCGGAGCACTTCCGGTGCGTTTACGCAGCGCGATCGTAGGCGCTTCCGGGGCGCAAACGTGGCGCGATCGTAGGCGCTTTTGCGTGCGTTTAGGCGCCGCGCACGTAGGCGCTTCCGAGGGCACTTACGTTGCGCGCCGAAGTGACGTCATCAATCTTTTATAGAAATGCATAATCATTTTCCATATTACAAAAAAACAAATTTTATTTGTATGGTACGAAATGTTTTGCATTATTATTAACTTTTCATTCATATTTTTTTTTCACGAACGACAGTTGCGCTCTGGGTGCGCTTTCAGATGAGCTCTCGGAGAAGCTTACAGGAGAGCTTAGCTGAAAGCTTCCCGGAGCGCGCACCCAGAGCGCAAAAGAAAAAAATTATATAAAAAAAATGAATACTTAAAAAAAAACAGCAAATTGTAAAAAAAAAAAAAGGTTAGAAACTCGATATACAAAGGAATTAGCATTTAAAAAACCTATGAAATTCACTGAAAAAACCATAGGTTTCACACCAGTTATAGTTAGGAATTAACATTTAAAAAACCTATGAAATTCACTGAAAAAACCATAGGTTTCACACCAGTTATAGTTAGGAATTAGCATTTAAAAAACCTATTAAATTCACTGAAAAAACCATAGGTTTCACACCAGTTATAGTTAGCTGGAAATTTTACTGATATAAAACCATTGAAATTCCCACGTTATAGTTAGATGGACTCACTATAACTTGCGCGTGCAATGCACTGCTGATGATGTCTTATTAAGCCAGTTAACCAATCAATTTTTAAAAACCATCCATTTAGACACTTATTTAAACATTTATTCTTCCATCAACTTTTACATATACATATATAAAATATATTTATTTTTCAGAAAGACACACATTCACTGGATGGTGTCATCAGTGATGTCATGAGTGATGTCACTCACCATGTCATGAGTGATGTAATATGTGATGTCATCAGCAGTGCATTGCACGCGCAAGTTATAGTGAGTCCATTTAACTATAACGTGGGAATTTCAATGGTTTTATATCAGTAAAATTTCCAGCTAACTATAACTGGTGTGAAACCTATGGTTTTTTCAGTGAATTTAATAGGTTTTTTAAATGCTAATTCCTAACTATAACTGGTGTGAAACCTATGGTTTTTTCAGTGAATATATATAACACTGGTTATTCATTCAAGCACTTTTATTTTTCTTGGGATACACAACCCTATGATGTAGATAGTTCCTATATAATCATGATTTTGGACACATGAATAATGTATAGATGTACATATACCTTGTCGTATATAGGAAACTGGGATCATATTTTGGTTACAATTGTATAGTACACCTAGGTGCTGTTTTGGTGTTTTAGTTAATATGTGTGAAGGTTACAAACAACATATTATAGTGCACTACTGTGATTTAAATCAATCATTATATATTGCTATGACACATCTTCTTATGAAGTTGCATGTATTCTATACTGCATTCATGCATATTATTATGTTCTGGTTAATCCTGATATAAGGGTTCTTTTCGCATTTGTGCGGTCATTCCAGAATCCGCATACAAAATGCAACGGTCTACACAAATATTTTGCACGTAATCAATACTGCAGACCAATGCGATTAACAACAAGCATTTATGCTGATTATGTGTCTTAGTCAACTGTTATATTGAATATTCACGCATTCATGCGGTTATTTTAAATATCCAGTTAAAATGCCAACGCATATGTAATTATATGTACAAAGTGACTCATGTAAATATGTCAATAGACCAACATAAATGTTTTTTACTTTGTATAGCAACATTGTTACATTAACATGGCGCTACCGTGCACTATGCCTTTAATTAAGGCGTTGTTGTTTTAAATGTTTTACCATGTGACTCACGTTTGGAGGTGGGACCCGAATGGGTGTGTCTTCACTGCAAATGATATAAAAAAAAGTTTCCACCTTGTGCAATGTGGTGTGTGAACAAGACTACATCAGTAGTCGAAACGTTGCATTTTTTGGAAGGCACAAGAACTAAATAAAACATCTTGCCTGGAAAGCGTGGGGTCTGTCTCTTCTCTCGCCGCTGTGCAGTGGAGGTTTGAAGATTTGTGCTGATATATATATACATATATATATATATATTCAATGAAAAAACCATTGGTTTTAGGCCATATATAGTTAGGGATTTGCATTTAGAAAACCTTATTTTACTCGCATAAAACCATTGAAATTCCATATATAGTTATAAGCGCTAACTATATATCGCGCACCCGCAATCCACTGCTGATGATGTCACATATTACATCATTCATGACATGGTTAGTGACATCACTGATGACATCACTGATGACATCTCAAATGACATCACTGATGACATCACTGATTACAACATCCAGTGACTGTATGTTTCTGTAAAGTTAAAATATGTTTTACATATTGAAGAATGAGTGGATATATAAGTGTCTGGATGAAGGATTTACTAGGTGCATGACTGACTGATTGAGTGAGTGATTAAATGTGTCTCACTGAGTGCATGGGTTAGTGACTAAACTGTTTTAATTTGTGCATCATTATATCTGTTGTTCTACAAACTGCTGCATATGTTGATCAGTAGCTATATGAGTAACTGTATGGTTTATTGATTGGTTGTCCAAGTATTTGTATGGGAAACTGAGTGTGTGTGTATGGGTGGCTGGGAGGTGTGTGACTCTGTATATAGATGTGTGAGTAGTTGATTCACTATATGTATAGATTCAAAACTGCATGTGGAAACAGCTGTATGGGCAGTTGACTGTGCATGAGTGTATTAGTGAGTGAATGGATATCTCAGTGCTACATGTCAAATTAAGTACATATGTAAAACACAGTACATGTGAGAGTTGACATCTATAAATAACTGTGCATAAGAGCTAGTGAATGTGTGAGTGGCTGTATGGATCATTGTGAACATGTATCAGAGATTGTATAAGAGAGTAAAGTAAATATGTGTTAGTATATGTTTGAATAAGTAAGGTGTGTATAACTGTATAGTTGAGAAAATAGAGGTGTGATTGATTTTTGGCATAACTGACTAGGTGTGTGAGTAACTCCATGGATGAGTGACTGTCTGTTTACACTGATTGTATCTAAGGTTATATTAGAGTCTGAAGAGGTTCATGGTATTATCACATGAATGATATCATCAGTGATGTGATCAGTCATGTCAAATGAGATGTTATCAGTGATGTCATCAGTGATGTCATTTGAGATGTCATCAGTGATGTCATCAGTGATGTCACTAACCATGTCATGAATGATGTAATATGTGACATCATCAGCAGTGGATTGCGGGTGCGCGATATATAGTTAGCGCTTATAACTATATATGGAATTTCAATGGTTTTATGCGAGTAAAATAAGGTTTTCTAAATGCAAATCCCTAACTATATATGGCCTAAAACCAATGGTTTTTTCATTGAATTTTCAAGGTTTTGTAAATGCAAATTCCTAACTATATATGGAGTATAACCTATGGTTTTTTCTGTGAATTTCAATGGTTTTTTAATAGCAAACATCAGAAGCTGTCAAATGTCAAGTACGTGATAGGTAAAAACGTTTTCGTGTTTATGCACGCTGATGTGCTTTGAACGCTGCCCCCCCCCCACTCCCCTCTTTTCTCTTAGTAGTACTCTCTCTTTGCAGATAGTGAACGGTAGTTAACGCAGACCTTTACCCCTGTTGTAATCCGTCGTACCTGCTTGTCTCTCCATTTGATTGATTATTATCCAAGCATTTACTGTTTTACAATTGGTTCTCTTTGGATCATTCTCTATTTACAAACAAGCACAAAGTCGCAATACTCTGTTTAGTCTTTGCAGATAGTGAAAAATCGTGTAAAAAAATAAAAGTAATCGAGCAAAATCAGTAGACCACTAATTCGATCTCTTTTTAACCTCGGTAAAATACAAACATTAGGAATAACCCTTCATGAGAAATACGAAAATAGTGAAATGAATTGAGCTCCACACCATGAGGGCTGCAAAACAGCTCGACTCCGCCACCCACACCGCCCAAAATAACGGCAAACCCTATGCAAATATTATAAATATACACAACACACCACCAAAGAAACAGAATAAAACATTTTATTAAATAACTATTTACATAACTATTTTATACTTTTTATTGCCCGATCCGGCTAGCTCAATCGATCGAGCATGAAACTCATGCACTGATAACAAGCGTTGAGAGTTTGTAGAATGATGGCTTCAGATTTTCCACATACCGTGTAGTGGCGCGAACGGGCAGGGGGCGTTTGGATTCTACCCCTTCTCCAAATAAGATTTTCATACGTGAATGTTCGTTCATGCTTTTTGTCCCTGAGTTGCTTCCATGTCACTGCCTTACATAAATGGCATAAGTCTTGGTTATTGAGTGCCATACTTCAGAGTTCTAAGCAGTTCTTGTAACACTGTTTAAACCTTATTTGCACCTGCTGCAGCTTCACTATTCAAAGTAAGTGGGGTCCATTTGTGGACCTGACTGCATTGGAAAACAATGTGATACGGTGCCTCCCTAAACCGCTTGACGGAGGCCCCCGAGGGGCGGTGAGATGGCGCGGACTGAGAGGGGGCGCTTGGCTCCTGCCCCCTCCCCAAGTCGTGTTGCCCTGGTGAGGCCTGAGATCGCCCCTGGCATAGGCGGCCGGCTCCCGGGGTCCGGCGGAATTTTTTCCCTTTTGAAGAATCTTTCATTCTGGACCTTGTCCCACAATCCGTTTCACCTGAAGACACGTTGTCGTAGGGCGCCCCTTTACCGTTTTAGTTGCCATTCCGCCCGCTTTTGGTACTCTGTGCCTCTTCCGCCATTCAGCTGTTTACCGCTCGCTCTTGCGACTACAACGTCTCGCTCACCATGTAGTTGAGTTGCTCCCGCTCTTAAGATTTGACCGAACTTTTTGAACTGCTGAAAGCGGTGGAATTCCGACCGCTGGTTGGTGGAGACATTTTGACTATATTCTGCACCTGCATTGTCGCGTAATGCGTCATATGACGCGACGCGTTAGCGCACCCGGAAGTGCTCCGGTGCGCAAGGCGCAGCTTCCCGGAAACGATCCAGAGCGCGCCGCGCAGCGCGTAACGTAAGCATAACAGGTCATGTGACTTGTTAATAAAACTTTTCATTGGTTCATTTTACTTTTCTTTTCCTAATTATGTAAGACTAGGTCATGTGACCTAAAAATAACACTTTTCATTGGATTAAAACATTTTTTTTTCCCCAAACGATGAAAGCCCCACCTTGTTTCTGGATGTTTCAGACTGAAGCTGGCGTCACCATGAGAGCACCACCATCTCGTAGCTCCGTCGTGGCCATTCCGCAAGCAATCATGGCAGCCGCTCCCCACCGGAAGCCTGCGGGAGTCGAGGGCCCCCAAGACTTTTGTACAATCTTCAAGGCTGAGGGGACGCTTTCGAGAATGGAACCCAAGCCCTGGCAGACAAGCGTCCGAGTTCCAAGGTGTCCCAGGGCCATTTTACTGGACCAGGCCCAAATCCGAAGAGCCGGCCGCCATTTTAAGAGTCCTGTGGCAGCCGCCTACCGCTGCACCGCAAGAGTGGGAACAACTCAACTACATGGTGAGCGAGACGCTGTAGCCGTAAGAGCGGGCGGTAAACAGCTGAATGGCGGATGAGGCACAGTGTAGCAAAAGCGGGCGGAATGGCGACTGAAACGATAAAGGGGCGCCCCACTACAGCAGACAAGCCTCCGCCATGTGCTTCAAAACTGCATATGTATCTCGTGATATCAAGGTTGGGCAACCAGTACAGAACAAGCAGTTACGAGTCCCATTTACACCGGCGCCATTTTGGGCGCGGCCGGGCAGGTCCAGGATCTACTGAAACATAAAAAATGAGGCTGACGTCTCTGAAGCAGTTCACGAACAGCAGGACATAGCAAATAAACATGAACTCTCTAAAGCTGTTAACTCACTGCAGAACAAAACAAGTGAACCTGAAACCTCTGGAATAATTGTCGCTCAAAAGAACAACACACAAAACTCTGTAGAGCCTGAAGAAAAAAAAACAGAAGGGCACTGTAGTTTCAGACACACTTAACACTAATGACTAAACAAAGATATCGTCTGTTTATAAAGCAGTTATCATCTTGACAGAATTGACAAAGAAGTGTACAGACACCAATGCATCAGCATTCTCGGAGATAACATCTTAAGGAACAAAGAAAGACCTGTTCACTCTTGACACCCCAGGTGCTGTGTATATTGCACTATAGTGCTGCATCGAGAAAACGGGCAACCCTATTGATGTGGATTTTTCATTATTGCTTATTGTAAAGAAATGGCGACTCCCCCCTTTAGCAGATTAGCTAAATGTTTGCGTAATTTAGGCATAAAAGTTATATTATTGTTGTTGTTGTTGTTATCGTTATAGTTCTGGTTAATTTCAAAAAATGGTTAAATATATTTACAGTTTTTGTTGCGTTCGTTATATTTAAATATTAATAAACTTTTAAAATGTAACTGTCTTGGAGTACTATATTTTTTTAAAAAATCGGGTGAATGGGGCCTTGAATCGGATTATTGTCATGTGTGGGCTTTGCAAGTGTACTGCTACAAGATCGGACATTTCAAACTCAAATGCACGTTCTTTTTCTTACCTTTCCGAAGCATGGAGCGCAATAGCAGGCAGAGAAAGGGTGATGCACGTGTTGAACACTGCCTGGCCTGCAAATTGCTGCCAGTGCCCCCCCGCCCGCTCCTGAAAGAGGACACACACACACCGCCGCCCGAGTACTTCACAAATCTTTAAAAGACCATGCGCTTGTTCAATGGGAAGTGGATAACATGGCTAAGAGCATTTGCTGACTAATGCATGAATATCGCGGACTTTTCAGCGATATTCATGCATTGCGGCCGTTTTTTATCGCATTTGCGATAAATCTTGCTAATAGCAAGGTTTATGTGCGATAAAATTCGCCGAAGTGCGGCGATAATTATTGTCTCTAAACAAGTTAGAGACAAAAATTACCTCTAGTTGTTGGAAATATGCCCCCGGGTTTTTCCTTGCAGGAATCGGGAAGCGAAAGACTAGCACTGAAATCAGTAGTCTCACACCTGAATCGGGAGGGTTGGCATGTCTGGATACTCTACAGCTGGAGCCATAAACTACATCCGCAGGGCTAGGTGATAGCCTAGGTCCGGCCTGGACAATCGGACACAGAGGAAGAGAAGTGTCAGAGGGTGCGGTAGTGAATAGGGTGAAAGGGAGGTGTCGAACGGGCACAGGGTGTGATTCTCAGAGAAGAGCAGCGCAGATGGGGGAAGTATATGGCATGCATGAGAGAGAGAGCGGGGGTGACCATTGCGTGGGGGAGATGCGTGCGAGGGTGGGGAGCCATGCTGAGAATCGACGGCGTGCAGAGAGTGGCCCTGGTCAAGGCATCTAAAATGGCTGCCGTACACGACAAAATTGTGGCATTGGACAAAAACGCAAGATGGCGCAGACAATGTTTATCAATAAGGATTCATTTATAACAAAATATTTACTCGCAGTGACAAAATGGTGTTCAACACTTCCTGATTTCCATCGAATCGAACGTTAACAAACGTCACGCATCAAAAAAAAAAAAAAAAAAAAGCTCACGCACAGAGCGGTTTTTAGCCATGTTATCCAATGGAAGGTGGATAACATGGCTAAGAGCATTTGCTGGATAATGCATGAATATCGCTGACTTTTCAGCGATATTCATGCATTGTGGCCGATGTGCGGCGATAATTTTTGTCTCTAAACAATAAAAACGAAGCACAAAATGGCGAATTCCCGTTTCGCTACCAGTTTGCGGCCCAGTTCGCGGCCCGTGAAGCGCTTCTACCGTGAAAAATCAATTTTTTTTTATTTTCCCCACGGGACCCTTTAATAACCCCAACAACATTCCTAGGGGGTCAAGAGGGGTATACCTTGCCCCCTTTCAATAAATTCCCCCTTCGTTTTTCACCTCTTCTTCTCTCTCGATCCTACCGAGAGATAAGATGGCGGCCGCTCCGGACTATTTAGAATGTTGACAGACACCGGAGAGCCAAACAGCTTTCTGTTATCCAATGGAAGGTGGATAACATGGCTAAGAGCATTTGCTGGATAATGCATGAATATCGCTGACTTTTCAGCGATATTCATGCATTGTGGCCGATGTGCGGCGATAATTTTTGTCTCTAAACAATTAAAACGAAGCACAAAATGGCGAATTCCCGTTTCGCTACCAGTTTGCGGCCCAGTTCGCGGCCCGGGAAACGCTTCTACCGTGAAAAATAATTTTTTTTTTTTTTTTCCCCACGGGACCCTTTAATAACCCCAACAACAATCCTAGGGGGTCAAGAGGGGTATACCTTGCACCCTTTCAATAAATTCCCCCTTCGTTTTTCACCTCTTCTCTCTCGATCCTACCGAGAGATAAGATGGCGGCCGCTCCGGACTGTTTAGAATGTTGACAGACACCGGAGAGCCAATCAGCTTTCTGCGCGCAAAGTTCCGTTTCGCGAAAAGTAAGCGGACCGGAGCGCAGCCCGGAGCGCTGTTACAGATATATATCTTGTTTTGAACGTTAATTTCTCAAAAACTACTGGAGCACATATATTGAGACCTAGCAAAGGCACATCGGGCTAACAGTCCCTACAATTTTGCCAAGTTTCGTGCAAATCCATTCAGCCGTTCGAGCTAAAAGTGAGTCCAACCGCCCTATGGAAAAATGAATGGGAAAAACGCGTTTTGGGACCCCCCTTTTTTCTCAGCCCCCCCTTGACGAAACTCCACCAAATTTTCGGGGGCTGCTCAGAAACAAAATGTGCCATTTTCCTGAAAATTTCAGCCGATTCCGTCCTCAAACGCCAAAGTTATTAGACATAGAATTTTCAGAAATCCCATAGGGAATTAATCCTAACTATATATACCTACTGGCGATAGCCAGTATGTAATATATATATATATATATATTCACTGAAAAAACCATAGGTTTCACACCAGTTATAGTTAGGAATTAGCATTTAAAAAACCTATTAAATTCACTGAAAAAACCATAGGTTTCACACCAGTTATAGTTAGCTGGAAATTTTACTGATATAAAACCATTGAAATTCCCACGTTATAGTTAGATGGACTCACTATAACTTGCGCGTGCAATGCACTGCTGATGATGTCACATATTACATCACTCATGACATGGTCAGTGACATCACTCATGACATCACTGATGACACCATCCAGTGAATGTGTGTCTTTCTGAAAAATAAATATATTTTATATATGTATATGTAAAAGTTGATGGAAGAATAAATGTTTAAATAAGTGTCTAAATGGATGGTTTTTAAAAATTGATTGGTTAACTGGCATAATAAGACATCATCAGCAGTGCATTGCACGCGCAAGTTATAGTGAGTCCATCTAACTATAACGTGGGAATTTCAATGGTTTTATATCAGTAAAATTTCCAGCTAACTATAACTGGTGTGAAACCTATGGTTTTCTCAGTGAATTTAATAGGTTTTTTAAATGCTAATTCCTAACTATAACTGGTGTGAAACCTATGTTTTTTTCAGTGAATTTCATAGGTTTTTTAAATGCTAATTCCTTTGTATATCGAGTTTCTAACCTTTTTTTTTTTTTTACAATTTGCTGTTTTTTTTAAAGTATTCATGTTTTTTTATATAATTTTTTTCTTTTGCGCTCTGGGTGCGCGCTCCGGGAAGCTTTCAGCTAAGCTCTCCGGTAAGCTTTTCCGTGAGCTCATCTGAAAGCGCACCCAGAGTGCAACTGTCGTTCGTGAAAAAAAATATGAATGAAAAGTTAATAATAATGCAAAACATTTCGTACCATACAAATAAAATTAGTTATTTTTAATAAGGAAAATGATTATGCATTTCTGTAAAAGTTTGATGACGTCACTTCGGCGCGCAACGTAAGTGCCCTCGGAAGCGCCTACGTTCGCGGCGCATAAACGCACGCAAAAGCGCCTACGATCGCGCCACGTTTGCGCCCCGGAAGCGCCTACGATCGCGCTGCGTAAACGCACCGGAAGTGCTCCGGAGCGCGCAGCGTAAACGCGTCGGGTCATGTGACCCTAAAATAACACTTTTCATTGGTTGCTAACAGGTTTTTTTTACAATGAATGAAATCCCCACCCATTTCCTTCACTTCTTCTTTCACTTTTGTGACTGAAAGACCTGCCTTTTTTGCTGTTCCATATTCCTTGATTAATCATGGCTGCCAGACCATCCAGCAGTGAAGATGACTCCAATGATTTCATTGATGAAGAGCCTCCACAGCCGAAGGTCAAAGAACATTTCATCTGGAAATTTTTTAAGTTTCCAGCAGACCAGAAGAAGGTGAATGCACCAAACGTAGAGTGCAGGATCTGCAAACAGGTCCTGTCACGGGGTAACCCCCCAAAAAAATACTCTTTTGGCAACTTCACCATGATTTGCCATGTGGAGAGGAGGCACCCCCAGAATTTAGCCCGGGAAAGTGTCAGGGCTCTGGCACAAGAGGTTCCCAGAGATGGGGCCTCTACATCAACAGGAGGAGCAACTTCTTCTGGGAGAGAGCAATCGCAGGAGCAGGTGGCAAACATACAACCTGCATTTAACCATGGGGTCGTCAAATGCAGATACTGCAATCAACTCCTCACCTATGGGGAGCAAAGTGTCCTGCTCATGGTTCGAGCATTGGAGAACCATCGCTGCCCTTCCCACTCCTAATTTTTTTCTTTTCTTTTTGCTCCTGTTGAGCAGTTTCCATTCCCTGTTTTTGTTCCTGTTCAGTTAAAAGAAGAAAACCAAAAGTTCTTTTCAGAACTACCTCCAATTCTCATCAAAGAGCTATATTCTTAAAAAAATGAAGAGTAAGTGAAATATAGTGCATTGATAATTGAAAGGAGAATGAGTAAGAAAGAACAGAAAGGTATGAGAGGTGAAAGGAAGTGAAGTAGGAGGAATGAAAGAAGGTGAGTGTTAGAAAAGAAAGTTATGACACAGTGAATAAACTGGAGGCCTCATTTCTGAAAAGTGACGCATCGCTACGTGAAAACAGCGATGCGTCACTTTTCTGGACGCACTCCTTATGACATTCCAGATATGTCATATTTAATATATGACTAATCAATTCGCAAAGAGTTACAGATATGTCAGTATTTCTGACGTATCTGTAAACACAAAAGTAACGCATTGCTGGAGTGCGTCACAAAAGTGACGCAACTCCAGTAATGTGTCCTTTCACATGGAAAAAGCACCATGTGAAAGGTTTGCTGTGAAGCAGGCGCAAGATTTTGGCGCAACAGCATCCTAAAAAAGACGCACTGCGTCATTATTACCAAGCTTTTTGCAGGGGAACACCCCCTCTGCATGCATTATACCTGACACTATTTTTAAAAAGTGACGCATCTAGGTACATGGGTCACTTTTTAAAACTCTGCGCCACATTATATCTGCGTCAGGTATAATGTATGCAGAGGGGGCAATCCCTCGCAAAAAGCTTGGTAATAACGACGTACTGAAATCAATGAGATTTCTCTGCGTCACTTTTAGGATGCTGTTGCGTCAAAATCTTGCGCCTGCCTCACGTCACTTTCATGTTTACAGAAATGTGAGAAATACTGACGTATCTGTAACTCCTTGCAACATGATTCGTCATACATTAAATATGACACATCTGGAATGTCATAAGGAGTGCGCACAGAAAAGTGACGCATCACACCAGCAGTGTAATAAAATGTGCCTCGTTGCACTATATTTAAAGGATGCAACAGCATCCTAAAAGTGACGCAGTGAAATCTCAAACATTTCACTGCGTCGCTATTACAAAGCTTTTTGCGGGGGAACACCCCCTCTGCATGCATTATACCTCACGCAGATATAATGTGGCGCTTGATTTTAAAAAGTGACCCATCTACCTAGATACGTCACTTTTTAAATATAACGCAACGAGGCACTTTTTTTTACACCACTGGTGCGATGCGTCACTTTTCTGTGCGCACTCCTTATGACATTCCAAGTAACGCATTGCTGGAGTGCGTCACAAAAGTGATGCAACTCCAGTAATGTGTCCTTTCACATGGAAAAAGCACCATGTGAAAGGGCTTGCGTCAGTCTAACACCTGCTGTAAAGCAGGCACAAGATTTTGACGCAACAGCATCCTAAAAGTGAAGCAGTGAAATCTCAAAGATTTCACTGCGTCGCTATTACAAAGCTTTTTGCGGGAGAACACCCCCTCTGCATGCATTATACCTGACGCTATTTTTAAAAAGTGACGCATCTAGGTACATGGGTCACTTTTTAAAACTCTGCGCCACATTATATCTGCGTCAGGTATAATGTATGCAAAGGGGGCATTCCCCCGCAAAAAGCTTGGTAATAACGACGTACTGAAATCTATAAGATTTCTCTGCGTCACTTTTAGGATGCTGTTGCGTCAAAATCTTGCACCTGCCTCGCATCACTTTTATGTTTACAGATATGTCAGAAATACTGATGTATCTGTAACTCCTTGCAACATGATTCGTCATACATTAAATATGACACATCTGGAATGTCATAAGGAGTGCGCACAGAAAAGTGACGCATCACAACAGCAGTGTTAAAAAATGTGCCTCGTTGCACTATATTTAAAAAGTGACGCATCTAGATAGATGCGTCACTTTTTAAATTTTGCATAACAATGCGCATTTTTTTACACCGCTGGTGCGTCACAAAAATTGACGCACAGGAGGCGCAAAACTAGCAGCGCAAGGCCTTCATAAATATGGTCCTGGATTTTCCCCGTGCTTCGCCGGTGCGCGTACCATGCGCTTCCCCCGCGCAAAACGAAAAAAAAAAAAAAAAATTTATGCCCTGCAGGACCCTATTTTAGCCCCTACATCAAACCTAGGGGGTCAGAGGGGGTCTACTCTTCCCCCTTATGGTCATTTGCCCCTTTTTTTTTCAAACCCCTTGTGTCTCGATTTTACCGCGACACAAGATGGCGGCCGCTCCAGACTGTTTAGAATGTTTACAGACACCCAAGAGCCAATCAGCTTCCTGCGCGCAAGTCGCGTGTCGCGCCTGGAGCGCACTCCGGTGCGCGCACCGGAGAGCGCCTATAGATATATATATTTTTTTGAACCTAAATTACTCAAAATCCACTGCAGCACATATCTTGAGACATAGCAAAGGCACATCGGGCTACCAGTCCCTTCAATTTTGCCAAGTTTGCTGGAAATCCATTCAGCCGTTCGGGCTAAAAGTGAAATCGACCGCCCTATGGAAATTTACATGGGGAAAACGCGTTTTGGGACCCCCCTTTTATCTCAGCCCCCGCTTGACGTATCCCCCCCAAACTTTCAAGGAAGGACCCGAGCTCGACGAGGCCATTTTCAGGAAATTTTCAGGCAGATTCGTCAACCGGTGCCAAAGTTATTCCAAATAGAATTTTGAGATTTAACATTGAAAAAAATCCTAACTATAACTACCTACTGGCGACCGCCAGTAGGTAATATATATATATATTACCGTGATGGCCACGAGAGGAAAAAGACAGACCTATGGCATGGTTAGGCATCTGATGAAGGCAACGAAAACGCCGAAATGCATTATGCCCTAATGCGACAAATTAAAGGTTACCTGGAATCCCCGTTGCTGTCCTCTGGTCTTTTCTTTTGGAGGGACTTTACTTGGATAATTTTCACGAGCTGTGCCTTGGCGCGTGCAAACAGAGGACCCGCTGCTTAAGTGACCCGCAAACAGTGAAGGCATCGTGGCAAAATTCACCAAGGTATTGGTAGTTTGCGAGGGTCCACCGCGAGAAACACTATGGACATAGGGCTGCTGCTGAATGCAGTCTGACACTGCACAGAGACGCTGGATCACTGCATCACGGCGTCACGGCTCCGTCCAAAACTGCTCTTGGGTTGCAGCGGTGGGGACCCGAGGTGGCCTTTCACGTCATATATTTACGGGACTGTCTGGACTCAAATGTGTCCCCTTCCCCCCTTGGCAACAGGTACATCAAGGCGCACTGAAGCATTAGCTTCCTCCGCACTAACTATGAACTGATGAGTGCATTCTGGGATATGGAGTCCTGGAGGTAACAACCACAGCTGCATAACATCAAGGCGGAGCCTGCTTGACTCTAAATACTCTAAATACTCGGAGTTACCGTGATGGCCACGAGAGGAAAAAGACAGACCTATGGCATGGTTAGGCATCTGATGAAGGCAACGAAAACGCCGAAATGCATTATGCCCTAATGCGACAAATTAAAGGTTACCTGGAATCCCCGTTGCTGTCCTCTGGTCTTTTCTTTTGGAGGGACTTTACTTGGATATATATATATATATAGAGCAAGGGCGGATGCCCGAAACGCGTCAGATTGCCTGGTTCAGCTTCTAAATAAAAAGAACTGTGCTTATAATTGCTGGATCCGCGTGGTTTCCTGGGTCGCTGTGCTCGGAGCTCGGGGGACTGCACTTGTTGATATATATATATATATATATATATATATATATATATAATACCAAGGAATCGCTGCACACACCTTGATACTTTTGCAGTTTCTTTATTTCAGAACGTGACAAACACCCCTATGCGTTTCGAACCGTAGTTCCTGTTCACGGTAGCTTTCGTGCTTAGTCCCTTGATTATTTCAATACATTTCAGCCTCTAAGCATATATATATATATATATATATATCCAAAGAATCAGCGCTCGATCACCACAGGGCGAGGCGTCCCCACCGCTCCATAGTAAGACGCAGACACGGTCCAAGTACGTGCAATTACTTTAATTAGTGCAAGCACATCGTATGACGTTTCGGCTCCGATGTGATGTGATGTCATCAGTGATGTCACTGACCATGTCATGAATGATGTAATATGTGACATCATCAGCAGTGGATTGCGGGTGCGCGATATATAGTTAGTGCAACTAACTATATATGGTTAAATGACAACAGAGGAGACAGGCAACAAGAACCATCAGTCAAAGAGGGTAGGGCAAGTTCTTCTCTACCGGGTCATGTTGGGGCGCTACCGGAACTGATCGAATTGGTAGTCTACAGTGTTTCTGGATGTTTCAGACTGAAGCTGGCGTCAGCATGAGAGCACCACCATCTCGTAGCTCCGTCGTGGCCATTCCACAAGCAATCATGGCAGCCGCTCCCCACCAAAAGCCTGCAGGAGTCGAGGGCCCCCAAGACTTTTGTAGAATCTTCACGGCTGAGGAGACGCTTTCGAGAATGGAGCCCAAGCCCTAGCAGGCAAGCGTCCGAGTTCCAAGGTGTCCCAGGGCCATTTTAGTGGACCAGGCCCAAATCCGAAGAGCCGTCCGCCATTTTAAGAGTCCTATGGCAGCCGCCTATCGCTGCACCGCAAGAGTGGGCGCAACTCAACTACATGGTGAGCGAGACGTTGTAGCCGCAAGAGCGGGCGATAAACAGCTGAATGGAGGATGAGGCACAGTGTAGCAAAAGCGGGCGGAATGGCAACTGAAACGGTAAAGGGGCGCCCCAGTACAGCAGACGAGCCTCCACCTGGGGAGGCCCGTTCACGCCGCCTCCCACCGCGCCCCACGCCGTTTTTCGGAGCAGCATTGTAGGATACCAAAACCAGTGCGGCGACTTACTGGACATCACCTGGGTGCCATCCACATCTCAACGCGTTCTGCTGCCTTGGGACTATTCGCACAACAGACCGCTACTGACGAGGCCTCCCCGCGCACCCCCCCAGGGCGCCCCACGCTGTTTTTCTGAGCTGCATTGTAGGATACCAAAAACCAGTGCGGCACCCAGGTAACATCACCTGGGCGCCGTCCAGAACTCAGCACGTTGTGCTGCCTTGGGACTATTCGCACAAAAGACAGCTACTGACCATTGTTGCTTCTTTTTAAAAAAAAATGTTTAAATGTATTTACAGTTTTTGTTGCGTTCTATATATTTATAAGTTAATAAAGTTTTATAATCCTACTACTTTGTTGGAGTGCTATATATTTTTAAAAAATCGGGTGAATGGGGCCTTGAATCTGGTTATTGTCATGTGTGGGCTTTGGAAGTGTGCTGCTACAGGATCGGACATTTCAAACTCAAATGCACGTTCATTTTCTTACCTTTCCGAAGCATGGAGCGCAATAGCAGGCAGAGAAAAAGTGATGCAAGTGTTGAACACTGCCTGGCCTGGCAAGTTGCTGGCAGTGCTTCCCCCGCCTGCTCCTGAAAGAGGGCACACACACACCGCCGCCCCGAGTACTTCACAGATCTTTAAAAGACCATGCGCTTGTTAATGAGGCTTAAATGGTTTATCACCCCTTCTAGAGCCCCTGCATCGGCCCTCTGACGTTTCCTGGAAGAATTAGCACGTAACACAATACCAAGCCCTGTCAGCTGAAACCCCCGAGGAATCGGGTTTTTGCTTGCAGGAATCGGGAGGCGGGAGACTAGCACTGAAACCGGTAGTCTCACGCCTGAATCGGGAGGGTTGGCATGTCTGGATTCTCTACAGCTGGGGCCATAAATTACATCCGCAGGGCTAGGTGATAGCCTGGGACCGGCCTGGACAATCGGACACAGAGGAAGAGGAGTGTCAGAGGGTGCGGTAGTGAATAGGGTGAAAGGGAGGTGTCGGGCGGGCACAGGGTGTGATTCTCAGGGAAGAGCAGCGCAGATGGGGGGAAGTTTATGGCCCATGCATGAGAGAGAGAGCGGGGGTGACCAGTGCGTGGGGGAGATGCTTGCGAGGGTGGGGAGCCGTGCTGAGAATCGACGGCGTGCAGAGAGTGGGTCTGGTCAAGGCATCTAAAATGGCTGCCGTGCACAACAAAATTGTGGCATTGAAAAAAAGGCAAGATGGCGCAGACAATGTTTATCAATAAGGATTCATTTATAACAAAATATTTTATCGCAGTGACAAATTGGCGGTCAACACTTCCTGATTTCCATCAAATCGAACGTTAACAGACGTCACGCAGCAAAAAAAAAAAAACGCTCACGCACAGCCGCTGGAAGACATGTATCAACATATATGAGCCTCCTCAGCCACCCTCAGAAAACATAAGGGATCAGGATACGTCTCCCGCACCCCCTTATACCTAGTAATTTAATTAAAACGAAACACAAAATGGCGAATTCCCGTTTCGCTACCAGTTTGCGGCCCAGTTCGCGGCCCGGGAAGCGCTTCTACCGTGAAAAATCAATTTTTTTTTATTTTCCCCACGGGACCCTTTAATAACCCCAACATCATTCCTAGGGGGTCAAGAGGGGTCTACCTTGCCCCCTTTCATTAAATTCCCCCTTCGTTTTTCACCTCTTCTTCTCTCTCGATCCTACGGAGAGATAAGATGGCGGCCGCTCCGGACTGTTTAGAATGTTGACAGACACCGGAAAGCCAATCAGCTTCGCATCGCAAAGTTCCGTTTCGCGAAAAGTACGCGAACCGGAGCGCAGCCCGGAGCGCTGTTACAGATATATATCTTTTTTTGAACCTAAATTACTCAAAATCCACTGGAGCACATATATTGAGACCTAGCAAAGGCACATCGGGCTAACAGTCCCTACAATTTTGCCAAGTTTGCGTGCAAATCCATTCAGCCGTTCGAGCTAAAAGTGAGGCCAACCGCCCTATGGAAATTAACATGGGAAAAATGCGTTTTGGGACCCCCCTTTTTTCTCGGCCCCCCCTTGACGAAACCCCCCCAAATTTTTAAGGGCTGCTCAGAAACAAAATGTGCCATTTTCCTGAAAATTTCAGCCGATTCGGTCCACAAACGCCAAAGTTATTAGACATAGAATTTTCAAAAATCCCATAGGGAAAAAATCCTAACTATATATACCTACTGGCGACAGCCAGTAGGTAATATATATATATATATATATATATATATATATATATATATATATATATATATATATATATATATATATATATATATATATATATATATATATATATACTGTGTCTAAAGATTACCTCAGACTTGGATTCTTGTGCCCCCCTCAAAAAACATAGCGGCAAGGGCAGAGTTTCTGCCCCTTGGTTTAACGACACTTTAAAAAATTTGAAACTAGCATGTAAACAGGCTGAGACAAGATGGAGGCGTGGCTACAAGGAGACAGACAGGATGCTTTGGAAACTTAAAATCTTGGATTATAAGAATGTGATTAGAAGATCTAAGGCTGACTATTTTTCTTCCTTGATTTATAATGCCTCTAACAGCTCTAGAAGTATTTTCAATATACTGAATAGTCTCACCAGTCCTGACTGTTCTAAGAACTCAATATCCCCCTCTCAGGAACTTTGTGAGAACCTGGCTAGGTTCTTCAGAGAAAAGATCGAGCTGATCGTTAAGGGCCTTGAGGGTTCCTCTGAGGCTAGTAGCTCCCGTGTCTTTGGGGGTAGGGTCACGGAGGATGCGGATAATGGCCCCGCCTGGCAGCTCACTGATCAGTTATCGGAGTTCCTGCCTCTGACGGAGGAGGTTTTTAGCAGGCTGGCATGGGGTATTTCCTCAGGCTCGCCCATGGACCCAGTCCCGCACAAGATCTGGAAGGAGTATGAGGAAGAATTGTTCCGCTCTCTTCGCCTGATCCGTAACCAGTCGCTAGCTAGTGGTATAATCCCCTCCCACTGGAAGCAAGCTTTAGTATCCCCTTTGTTAAAAAAGCCATCCCTGGATCCTGAGTGCTCAAAAAACTACAGGCCCATTTCCTTGTTACCTTTTCCTGCTAAAATTGTTGAACGTACGGTTAGTATAACCCTTTCTAAACATCTGGAACAGAATCAATTACCCGAGACGGCCCTGGTGACCGCTATGGATGAGCTTCAAAGGCGGCCAGACAGGGGACAGGCAGCAGCAATGATCCTGCTTGACCTGTCTGCCACCTTTGACACAGTTAACCATGAAATCTTACTGGGAAGATTGAGTGAGGCTGGGGTGAGAGGCTGTGCCTTGTGCTGGTTTCGGTCTTTTCTGCAGGATAGACAGCAAGCGGTGTCCCTCCCCCCTTTCAATTGGCTTTCTCCAATGTGCAATTTTTGTTGGGTAAGGGAGCACTCCGTTCTACTGTTTTACCTCTGTTGTACACAATGGTGCTGCGGTTACTGGGTTTGTCAGTCCCTTGTAAGTATAGCCTGTTTATGTTGGGTGGTTGGCCCAACTAACCGTGCACTGTTCACTTGGTGCTACGCACCTAAACTTATTTCATTATGTCAGCAAATAATAAACCTCATGTAGTCTCTCTGTATTCTTTTTATTTAAACCTTTTCATGTATCTTTGGCATGTGTATCTTTAACCACATTAGTTTTGTACTGCGGTTATTCACATTTCATATGTTTTCAAAAATGACAGTCAAAATACCATTAACATTGATATTCATGTAATAATTTACAGTGCCATTAGATGTACAATTTATAAAAAAGCCCAATGCATTTAGGCACTCCGAAAGTGCTATCATCAGGGGCGAACCTGTAAAAAATAAACAAAATAACCATGTAATTGCGATTATTGGGTGCCCATGTGTATGTTGAAGTATGTACTGTGTTTATTCTCATACCTTGATACGTTGTGTTCAATGCTCTAACCTGTGTAAACAAGAATGTAATATATATTGAGCACTCTCTGTCCAACTTATTACCAACTATTGGTGCCTACTACCAAAAAACTAATCCAATAAGAATATAATCAATCGGCTTACCGCTGATATTGTAGTTTAAAAAAAACTCCCTAGGTGATTAACGAGAAACAAGAGCAATGTCCTGCTTAATTTTACTCCTTTAGCGGCTGACATTACAAACGCTTTTAAGAAATATGCATACCTGATTATCGCCCCTGATGAAGGCACTTTGGGAGTGCCGAAATGCATTCGGCTTTTTTATTATTTTTATTATTATTATTATTATTTATTTTATTATTTTTTATTATTTGCTGAAATAATGAAATAAGTTTAGGTGCGTAGCACCAAGTGAACAGTGCACAGTTAGTTAGGCCAACCACCCAACATAAACAGGTTTCTCCAATGTGCAGCACGGGGTTCCTCAGGGATCGGCAACTAGCCCTATCTTATTTAACATATATTTTAAAACCCCTGATCCCGGTCATTAAATCTCCCAAGATTAACACTATAAATTATGCGAATGATACACAGCTGATCCTCTAGTTTGAGGGAGAGTATTCGACACCGGTGGAGGTGTGTCACAACTGTTTGCGGGACACAGCCTGCTGGCTACAAAACAATTCCCTTCAATTAAATGCAGGAAAGACTGAGGTGCTCTTCTGTGCAGGAATAGGATCCCTCATCACTTTCCTGGTAATTTCTGGCCTCCTCGAATTTCGAACAAAGTTCGGCCGGTGGAAACAGTCCCAATTTGGGCATTATGCTTGACAACAAGCTTACTATGGAAGCTCAGGTTGCATAAACGACAACCTGCTGCTTTGCAATTATTAGGTCCCTTCGGAAGATCCTGCCGTTATTACCCTCTCAGGCGCGTGCTCAAGTGGCAAGATGAGCGATTCTTAGTAGGCTTGACTATTGCAACGCCCTTTTGCTTGAATCCCCTAGTTTCCTGCTGGATAGGCTACAAAGAATTCAATCAGCTGCAGATAGGTTAGATTCAGCGCTGCCCAGAAGATCGTCCGCTTCAGCAGCTCTGGCAGAACTCCACTGGCTCCCTCTGAGACAGAGAGTACAATTTAAGTCCCTCTGCCTCGTCTTCAAAGCTCTTCATGGGATAGGACCCATATTGATACAAACAAAATTTGACTGGTACACTCCAACAAAACTGCTTCGCTCCGAATCGACACGACTGGTGAGGGTACCAAGGTTTAGGAAAGCTAGGTCAGGGGGATGATCTTTTGGGGTGGCAGCCGCCAAATTGTGAAATAGACTCCCCTGGGAGTTTACGCAAACCAGGGAGCTTCTCCCATTTAGAAAAAGTGTAAAAACCTGGCTGTTTCCCAAGACCTAGACGTTTGACCTTGTTCTGACACATCCTCCTGCCTTCTCATGAGCTATCAGCGCCAGGATGCCTGCAAGGTGATAGTGCGCTTGATAAGTTGAATAAATAAATAAATAAATACATTATATATATGTATATATATATATATATATATATAATCAATCAATCAATCAATCATTGCATTTATATAGCGCACTACTTACCCAGAGGGTCTCAAGGCGCTGGGGGGGGGGAGATCTGCTACTGCTCGAACAACCAGGTCTTGAGTTGCTTCCTGAAGGCGAGGTGGTCCTGGGTCAGGCGGAGGTGGGTGGGGAGGGAGTTCCATGTCTTGGCGGCGAGGTAGGAGAAGGACCGTCTCCCTGTGGTGGCTCTACGGATGCAGGGGACGGCGGCGAGGGCGTGGCTGGTCGATCGAAGCTGGCGTTTGGGAGCGTAGAAGTTGAGGCGGCTGTTGAGGTATCCTGGGCCTTGGCTGTGTAGGGCTTTGTGTGCGTGGGTGAGGAGACAGAAGGTGATTCTCTTGTTGACCGGGAGCCAATGCAGATCTCTCAGGTGTCCGGAGATGTGGCTGCGACGGGGGATGTCTAGGATAAGTCGTGCTGAGGCGTTCTGGATCTGCTGGAGTCTCTTCTGGAGTTTGGCGGTGGTTCCGGCGTAGAGGGTGTTGCCGTAGTCCAGACGGCTGGTGACGAGGGCCTGGGTGACCGTCTTCCTGGTCTCGGTGGGGATCCACCGGAAGATCTTACGTAGCATGCGCAGGATGTTGAAGCACGACGAGGAGAAGGCGTTGACTTGTCTGGTCATGGAGAGGGAGGAGTCCAGGATGAAGCCCAGGTTGCGTGCGTGGTCTGTTGGTTTGGGAGCGCTGCCTAGGGCGGAGGGCCACCAGGAGTCGTCCCAAGCGGCGGGGGAGGATCCCAGGATGAGGACTTCCGTCTTATCTGAGTTCAGTTTCAGGCGGCTGTTCTTCATCCATTCGGCTACCTCTTTCATCCCTTCATGAAGGTTGGCTCTGGCGGTGGCGGGGTCATTGGTAAGGGAGAGGATCAGCTGGGTGTCGTCGGCGTAGGAGATGATGTTGAGGTGGTGCTGGCGTGCGATGTCTGCGAGGGGGCTCATGTAGATGTTGAAGAGGGTTGGACTGAGCAAGGAGCCTTGAGGGACGCCGCAGATGACTTCGGTGGCTTCAGATATGAACGGAGGGAGGCGGACTCTCTGTGTCCTTCCGGCGAGGAAGGAGATGATCCACTCCAGTGCCTTCTCCTGGACTCCGACGTTGCTGAGGCGTTGTACTAGGGTACGATGGCAGACAGTGTCGAAGGCCGCGGAGAGGTCGAGGAGGATGAGGGCCGCTGTTTCTCCGTTGTCGAGCAGCGCTCGGATGTCATCGGTGACTGCGATCAGGGCGGTGTCTGTGCTGTGGTTGGCCCGGAAGCCAGACTGCGAGGGGTCGAGGGATCCGTTCGTCTTGAGGAAGGCGGCCAGCTGCTTGTTGACGGTCTTCTCGATGACTTTAGCAGGAAACGGGAGCAGCGAGATGGGGCGGTAGTTTTTGAGGTCGGTGGGGTCAGCCGATGGCTTCTTGAGTAGAGCGCTGAGTTCGGCGTGCTTCCAGCTCTCCGGGAAGGTAGCGGTGTCGAAGGAGGTGTTGATGATGTCCCGCAGGTGGGGTGCGATGACAGCGTCGGCCTTGTTGAAGACGTGGTGAGGGCAGGGGTCGGTCGGAGATCTGGAGTGGATGGAGTTCATCGTGCGGATGGTGTCTTCGGTGCTGATCGGAGTCCAGGCGCGGAGGGTGGTGGTGGGGGGAGGTGGTTCGGTCGTGGTGTTCGTCGGTTGAGTGCTGAAGCTGTTGTGTATGTCCGTGATCTTGTTGTGGAAGTAGGAGGCGAGGGAGTTGCAGAGGTCTTGCGAAGGGGTGATGTCGTTGTTTCCGGCGTTGGGGTTGGAGAGTTGGTGGTGTTTTCGGGTGGCGAGCTTCAGGGCAGTCATGTTGTCCGGTGTTGGGTCTCTGCGCCAGGTTCTCTCGAGGGCTCGGCAGTTCTTCTTGGAGCTCTTGAGTTCGTCGGTGAACCATGGGGCTTTCTTGCTGCCGGGTCTGCTGGACGGGGTCCTCAGGGGGGCGAGCTCGTCTGCGCAGTCGCTGATCCACTTCGTGAGGTTGGTGGCCGCCTGGCTAGGGTTTGTTGTGCTGGTGGGAGGGTTCATGCTCAGGGAGGACGCGAGCTGGTCTGCTGTGATCTTATTCCAGTTCCTGCGTGCAGCCTGTTGCTGGTGGTGGTGGATCGTGGTCCTTGCGAAGCTGAAGTGGACCAGCTGTGGTCCGTCCAGTGGAGTCCGGTGGCGTGGCTGAAGGCGATGTCCTTGCTGGATGAGAAGACGGGGTCGAGTGTGTGTCCGGCGTAGTGGGTGGGGGTGGTCACCAGTTGCTTGAGTCCCAGGTTGGCGAGGTTGTCCAGCAGGGTGGTGGTGTTGCGGTCGTTGTTGTTCTCCAGGTGGAAGTTGAGGTCCCCTAGGAGGATGTAGTCGGCGGAGCAAAGGGCGTGTGGGCTGATGAAGTCGGCGATGTCTTCGCTGAATTGTGTGCGTTGTCCAGGGGGTCTGTAGATGAGGGTGCCTCTGAGGGTGGTCTTGGGGTTGATGTGGACTTGGAAGTGCAGGTGCTCGGCGGTTGCGAGGGTGTCATCGGTGTTGGTCGTGATGCGGATGGTGTTCCTGTGGACGATGGCGATGCCTCCTCCGGTGTGGTTGATGCGGTCCCTTCGGATGATCTTGTAGCCGTCTGGGATGGCGATGGCGATGTCAGGCGCTGAGGAGGCGTTCATCCAGGTTTCCGTGAAGAAGGCGACGTCTGGGGCTGTGGTGTCGAGCAGGTTCCAGACCTCGATGGCGTGCCTGTGAATGGAGCGGGTGTTGAGCAGGATGCATTTCAGGTGGCTGCTGCTGTTGCTCGTCTTGGTTAGTTTAGTTGTAGAGCAGGTCCGGATGCAGGTGAACTTGCAGGAGTTGCAGCAGAAGGGTCCGTGGGTGCGTCTCGGGGTGGCTCGGTAGCAGCCCGGGACTCGGCCGGCGTTGAGTGCATTGAGGGTGGCGGCGTCGTACGTTCGGCGGGTGGGCTGGGGTCTGCGGGGGCCAGGGGTCCTGGCGCTGGGCGCGGTCCAGGCGCGGACGGGCGCAGACAGGCTTACCTTTGGCGCACCTTCGGCGCTCAGTCGGTGCTCCCGCTGCGCGCGTCCGCTGCGCGGTCGCTCTGGGGACGTCATATATATATATATATTCACTGAAAAAACCATAGGTTATAGACCATATATAGTTAGGGATTAGCATTTAAAAAACCTTATTTTATTTGCACAAAACCATTGAAATTCCATATATAGTTAGTTGCACTAACTATATATCGCGGACCCGCAATCCACTGCTAATGATGTCACATATTACATCATTCATGACATGGTCAGTGACATCACTGATGACATCACTGATGACATCTCAAATTACATCACTGATGACATCACTGATGACATCACTGATGATAACACCCAGTGACTGTATGTTTCTGTAAAGTTAAAATATGTCTTACATATTGAAGAATGAGTGGATGTATAAGTGTCTGGATGAAGGATTTAGTAGGTGCATGACTGACTGTATGAGAGAATGATTAAATGTGTCTCACTGAGTGTATGGGTTAGTGATTAAAGTGTCTTAATTTGGCAATCATTATTTATGTTGTTCTGTAAACTGCTGCATGTTTAAATCAGTAGCTATATCAGTAACTATATGGGTTATTGAATGGTTGCCCAAGTATTTGTATGGGAGACTGAGTATGTGTGTGGGTGGCTGGGAGGTGTATAACTCTGTGCATAGATGTGTGAGCAGTTGATTCCCTAGGTGTATGGGTTCAAAAGTGCATGTAGAAACAGCTGTATGGACAGTTGACTGTGTGCATGAGTATATTGGTGAGTGAATGGATATCTCAGTGCTACATGTCAAAGTAAGTACATATGTAAAACACACTCCATGTGAGAGTTGACATATATAAATAACTGAACATAAGAGCCAGTGAATGTGTGAGTGGCTGTATGAATCATTGTGAACTTGTATCAAGGATTGTATAAGAGAGTAAATATGTGTTACTATATGTTTGAATAAGTAAGGTGTGTATAACTGTATAGTTGAGGAAATGGAGATGTGATTGATTCTTTGCATGACTGACTAGGTGTGTGAGTAACTCCATGGATGTGTGACAGTCTGTGAGTGCCTGTTTACACTGAGTGTATCTAAGGTTATATTAGAGTCTGAAGATGTATTATCACATAAATGATATCATCAGTGATGTAATCAGTAATGTCAAATGAGATGTCAGTGATGTCATCAGTGATGTCATTTGAGATGTCATCAGTGATGTCATCAGTGATGTCATTTGAGATGTCATCAGTGATGTCATCAGTGATGTCACTGACCATGTCATGAATGATGTAATATGTGACATCATTAGCAGTGGATTGCGGGTCCGCGATATATAGTTAGTGCAACTAACTATATATGGAATTTCAATGGTTTTGTGCAAATAAAATAAGGTTTTTTAAATGCTAATCCCTAACTATATATGGTCTATAACCTATGGTTTTTTCAGTGAATTTTCAAGGTTTTGTAAATGCAAATTCCTAACTATATATGGTCTATAACCTATGGTTTTTTCTGTGAATTTCAATGGTTTTTTAAAAGCTAATATCTATAGCTGTAAAATATATTCTTTATTAAGTGACGTATCACGTAGCCCGTGAGACGCCTCATGATGCATCGCATAACCGTGACGTATCGTCTCTGCAGCGCAAACCAAACCCAAAACGTAAGCGCGCCAGAACACGCTTAAAGATATATATATATTTTTTTAACCTTAATTAGACAAAATCCACACGTGCACATATCACAAACGTTCAAAAAACACAATATGTCGGACTCCCGTTACGCTGCCGGTTAGCTGCCCGGTTAACGTACCAGGAAGCACCTTTACCGCGAAAAATCGCAATTTTTTTTTCTTTTGCCCCGCAGAGAACTTTAATAGCCCCCTCATCAATCCTAGGGGTTCAGGAGGGGTCTGCCTTACCCCTTTCATTCATTTACACCTTTTTTTTTTTCCACCTCTTGTCTCTCGATCCTACCGAGAGACAAGATGGCGGCCACTCCGGACTGTTTACAATGTTGACAGCCAATCAGCTACTCCTCAGACTCCCGTTACACTGCCGGTTAGCTTCCCGGTTAGCTGTCCGGTTAGCTGCCCGGTTCGCATACTAAGACGCGTCTCTACGGCGAAAAAATCGGATTTTTTTTTTTTTGGCCCCGCGTGGCTTTATAATATCCCCCTCATCAATCCTATGGGGTCAGAAGGGGTCTACCTTGCCCTCTTTCCTTCATTTCCCCCTTTGTTTTGGTCTCCTCTTGTCTCTCGATCCTACCGAGAGACAAGATGGCGGCCGCTCCGGACTGTTTACAATGTTGACAGCCAATCAGCTACTCCTCAGACTCCCGTTACACTGCCGGTTAGCTTCCCGGTTAGCTGCCCGGTTAGCTGCCCGGTTCGCTTACCAAGACGCGTCTCTACGGCGAAAAATCGGATTTTTTTTTTTGGGGCCCCGCGTGGCTCTATAATATCCCCCTCATCAATCCTAGGGGGTCAGAAGGGGTCTACCTTGCCCCCTTTCCTTCATTTCCCCCTTTGTTTTGGCCTCCTCTTGTCTCTCGATCCTACCGAGAGACAAGATGGCGGCCGCTCCGGACTGTTTAGAATGTTGACAGACACCGGAGAACCAATCAGCTTCGCTTCGCAAAGTTCCGATACGCGAAAAGTTCGCTAACCGGATCGCTACCCGGAGCGCTGTTACAGATATATATCTTGTTTTAAACGTTAATTTCTCAAAATCCACTGAAGCACATATATTGAGACCTAGCAAAGGCACATCGGGCTAACAGTCCCTACAATTTTGCCAAGTTTCGTGGAAATCCATTCAGCCGTTCGGGCTAAAAGTGAGGCCAACCGCCCTATGGAAATTAACATGGGAAAAACGCGTTTTGGGACCCCCCTTTTTTCTCGGCCCCCCCTTGACGAACCCCCCCCAAATTTCCAGGAGCTGCTCAGAAACAAAATGTGCCATTTTCCTGAAAATTTCAGCCAATTCCGTCCACAAACGCCAAAGTTATTAGGCATAGAATTTTCAGAAATCCCATAGAGAAAAAATCCTAACTATATATACCTACTGGCTATCGCCAGTAGGTAATATATATGTATGTATATATATATATATATATATATATATATATATATATATATATATATATATATATATATATATATATATATATTACCTACTGGCGGTCGCCAGTAGGTATATATAGTTAGGATTTTTTCCCTATGGGATTTTTGAAAATTCTATGTCTAATAACTTTGGCGTTTGTGGACGGAAACGGCTGAAATTTTCAGGAAAATGGCACATTTTGTTTCTGAGCAGCCCCTGAAAATTTGGGGGGGGGTTCGTCAAGGGGGGCCGAGAAAAAAGGGGGGTCCCAAAACGCGTTTTTCCAATGTTAATTTCCATAGGGCGGTTGGCCTCACTTTTAGCCCGAACGGCTGAATGGATTTGCACGAAACTTGGCAAAATTGTAGGGACTGTTAGCCCGATGTGCCTTTGCTATGTCTCAATATATGTGCTCCAGTGGATTTTGAGAAATTAACGTTCAAAGTAAGATATATATCTGTAACAGCGCTCCGGGCTGCGCTCCGGTTCGCGTACTTTTCGCGTAACGGAACTTTGCGATGCGAAGCTGATTGGCTTTCCGGTGTCTGTCAACATTCTAAACAGTCCGGAGCGGCCGCCATCTTGTCTCTCGGTAGGATCGAGAGACAAGAGGAGGCCAAAATAAAGGGGGAAATTACCATAAGGGGGCATAGTAGATCCTCGTTGACCCCCTAGGTTTTATGTGGAGGTTTTAAAAGGTCCCAGCAGGGCCAAAAAAAAAAATTTTTTTTTTTTGCGTGGTGAGCGCCTAGTACGCGAACCGGAAAGCGTTCTGGGCAGCGTACTATAAGGATAAAAGAATGATAGACTTTTCTAATACTGTATGTTAATTGTTTGTTGTTTTTGTTGTTTTTTTTTGTTTTCTTTATTTTTAAAGTATTTTTTTATTTTGATTGTGTTTCATAATTCATTAAATTTTCTAACATTTCATTGTCAGAAATTTCAAAATTGAATATAGGGTGTAACATGTCCTCATTTTTAAGCAGGTTATCCACTGCTTCAACACATTGTAGTAGTTCCTGGTCTCTACTTTGATCCATAAAATCATCAATTTTTCCTTGGCTGCTCTCCTCCAGTACAATTGTAAATTTAACTTGTTGCTCGCCTTCCATTTTGCCTGAAATTTTGATTAAAAAAATATATATTAGTAGAGATAGGGCACTGTTGGGATTAATTTTAGATAGGCAGTTTTTATCAGTGAATTTATCTTTTGGCAGTGTATTGTATCAGAGTGGAAATAGGACTATAAAAAAGTGTATGTGATTTAACCAAGACAAGCCTAACTCCATTCATAACTATAACAGAGAAGTCTATCTAAATCCATAACTACTACAGAGGGATAGTATATATCTATCAGAAAAAGTCTACCATATTAAGTTATAGTGCACAATATACTTCAGTTTTAAAAATAACAACTTACCTTCACAAACAAGTTGAAGTGTTTGATAGCTATTCAAATGTGATGTACAACAAGAAGTAGCAGTCAAAATGGCTGTGTTTTCTTCTCTTCCTTTATATATATTCAGGTATATAACCAATCAAATGTCAGGTAATATAAGTAGAAAATGAAAGTAACATTTTCATTGGTTGTCAATTCCAACACTTCAGATGTGTTTTGTGAAGTAATTTACCTCACGCTATTTAGAGAGGTCTACAGGCTTAATGGCTAAATGGAATTTCAATCAAATTTGTGAAAATGAAAGGAATTGTTATGTAGTATGAGCTAATCTATATTTGGTGAGAGTGTCTCCAGTCGTTTTTCTGTGAATTACTTTCCCACCTTTTTTTTTGGACCGCTTTCCGGGTAGCGGTCCGGTCCGCGAACTAGGAGCGTAACGGAAGTCCACCATTTTGTGTTTCGGTCGAATTAAGATATAAAATGGAGGGCAAATAATGTTCAGAATGGGTAGAAGGGGGCACGGTACAAGTATTTTGACCCCCTAGGTTTTCTGAGGGTGGCTGAGGAGGACCATATGTGCTGGGAAAAAACATTTTTTTTTTAAATTTTGCGCGGTTAGCTTCCAGTTCGCGTACCGGGTAGCCCTCTTTGAGCGTAGTTTGTTGAAAATTAGAGAAAAAAGTTAGAGAAAAATAATAATTGTGAGTGATCAGATGTAGGGTAGCTCTGAGAAGAGCTTTTGGGTTTATGGTACATTTTGGTACTTATAAGTAGGTACCAATGCACAGTCTTAAATTCAAAATGAAAATTCTGTTGCCCTCATCTGAGAAGTGAACTCCATCTCCTCTGTAGATATCTTGCATGTAGTAACGCAAGTTATTGTTGCTCAAGGAGCCCATTCCATGGTCTCTCATGTAAGCTGAAACAGATTTGTTTACATGCTTCCTCGCTTTCTCAATTTGTGGACAAAATTGGTTGGACCATTTCCATTTCTGTCTTTGGCATATATTGGAATATACCAAGGCAGTTTGAGGAAAAAGTGCCATTAATTGCTCAAAGGTGTCCTTTAAAAGCATTTCCAGACCTACCCCAGTCAAAGTGCCCAAATCATTACCTCCACAGTGCACAATTAACAGGTCAGGTTTTGGCAAATGCATAAAGGTTTTCACCAATGGTATCAATTGATGACATTTTAATCCTCTTTGGCCCAACCACTTAATTTCCACATCTTGTAAATTGAGGTTAGGTAAATTTCTGTTCTCAGCATACCTTTGAGCCCAGTAGATGTAACTATGTCCAACAATCCAGACATTAAACATGGTGGGAGAAGGTTGTGCTGCAGTCAGATGAAGTGTGGTAATGAAAGGGCAGTTGAAACAGTAGGAGTTTGTAAAGAAAAAAAACTGTGGATTTCCAGTGCTAATGATTCATTAGCAGTGATTGGTGCATTTCCATTTCTGAAAACAGAAAGTTAGGGTGCATGGATGTGTTCTTTGAAAGATGTAATTTGAATGGTCAAGGAAGAAACATTTAATGAAAGATTGCACTGGATACGCAGGTGCACTGAGAGTTCAGAGTTCAATTGAAACATTGTTGTGTGAATTTGCAAACATGAGAGGTCTTTCAGGAGGTGGTTGCTAAGCAAAAAAGGCAGAGAGGGCAGAGGGGGGAAGGGTTTTGATTTGAAAAAAGTGAGGGAAGAGTTATGATTGGCTAATATGAGAGATATGTGTAATGAATATCTGTATTTGTGTGCTTTCAATAGCTGCAGCCTCTGGAGTGCTTCTTCTTTGTTCTGCTGAAGACAATTTGGAGTATTTCTGAGACTGTTTTGAAACTCAAAAAGTATTTGCTAAGGTGAGAAAAGATTTATTTAATTTAGATAGAGAATAGTATGATTTAAGGAGAAAATGACGAAGAAAGCTGTGTTTTTAAAATGTGGCTTTGTCTCAAGTGATATACAAATAGATTTTGTTTTTTGGGAGAAATTGTAATTGCATATTCGGTGTAGCATTCTGGCATGCAGTAACACAAGTTATTGTTGTACATGGAGCCCATTCCATGGTCTCTCATGTAAGCTGAAACAGATATGTTGTTTTTAAAAACGATTTTTGAAAACAATTACATTTCTGGATATGTACTGCTAGAGCTTCATAGGTTGTTTGGGTCATATTTATAAGGCATTTGAGTGTCTATGATGTTATTTTTCCCTTTTTAAATGGAAAGCGTTCTTCATGGGGCAAGTTTGTTGTAAATACGCTCCCACCTGTGCTTTGCAAATTTAGATTTTGATTATGGGAGTTACATAGCAATGTTAATAATGTCCCAAAAATGGTGCAAGGGCATTCAACAAAACGCTTTCATGTGTCTCAAGGACATTTTCAGTCATTTCCTCTTGAATGCAGGTATACAATTGATTTATATGCTGTGTTTAAAAACGATTTTTTGAAATCTATTACATTTCTGGATATGTACTGCTAGAGCTTCATAGGTTGTTTTGGGTCATATTTATAAGGCATTTGAGTGTCTATGATGTTATTTTTCCCTTTTTAAATGGAAAGCGTTCCTCATGGGGCAAGTTTCTTGTAAATACGCTCCCACCTGTGGTTGGCAAATTTAGATTTTGATTATGGGAGTTACATAGTCATGTTAAAAATGTCCCAAAAATGGTGCAAGGGCATTCAATAAAACGCTTTCCTGTGTCTCAAGGACATTTTCAGTCATTTCCTCTTGAATGCAGGTATACAATTGATTTATATGCTGTGTTTAAAAACGATTTTTTGAAATCAATTACATTTCTGGATATGTACTGCTAGAGCTTCATAGGTTGTTTTGGGTCATATTTATAAGGCATTTGAGTGTCTATGATGTTATTTTTCCCTTTTTAAATGGAAAGCGTTCCTCATGGGGCAAGTTTCTTGTAAATACGCTTTCACCTGTGGTTGGCAAATTTAGATTTTGATTATGGGAGTTAAATAGCCATGTTAATAATGTCCCAAAAATGGTGCAAGGGCATTCCTAAAAACGCTTTCATGCGTTTCAAGGACATTTTTAGTCATTTCCTCTTGAATGCAGGTATACAATTGATTTATATGCTGTGTTTAAAAACGATTTTTTGAAATCAATTACATTTCTGGATATGTACTGCTAGAGCTTCATAGGTTGTTTGGGTCATAATTATAAAGCATTTGAGTGTCTATGATGTTATTTTTCCCTTTTTAAATGGAAAGCATTCTTCATGGGGCAAGTTTCTTGTAAATACGCTCCCACCTGTGCTTGGCAAATTTAGATTTTGATTATGGGAGTTACATAGTCATGTTAAAAATGTCCCAAAAATGGTGCCAGGGCAATCTAAAAAAACGCTTTCATGTGTCTTAAGGACATTTTAAGTCAATGAGGAAACACAGGTGATGTAATTCTGAAATGAGGAAAAGAAACTCCACATTTTTCAATTACATCACTGGTGTTTCCTAAGTTTATGAATGACATTGTGCAGATGAAGTTTAGGTGTGACCACAGATTCAAAAGAGGTCTGCCCTTTGTTCAAGAGTGAAGTGGACATGACTTACTTCATTGGTAGGCCTTCACATGTATTATCTCCTTTGTTTTCTTCAACAAGTGAAAATCTCATCTGCAACCATGTGTTGGCCTCACCTCAAAGAAACAAAACAGGTGATGGACCGAATGTGGATCAATGACACACATTCACCCCAGTCCAAAGATCTGGGCCCAAACAAATCTTTAGATAGGCCACACCTTATCGTCAACCTGAATTAATCATTTAAAATGTTAGGGAGAGATTTATGATTGTTGTATGCCTGTTTTGTACCACTGTGTGTCATTTTTGTGACGCAGTGCTGATGCAAAAGATTTGCTATGTTAAATAATAAGTAGGGTGTTAAGTTTTTGATGACTGTTATTCATTTACTGTTTGGTAATAGTGGTTAATAACATTTTTTATTATATTTTTCCACAGATTCAACTGCAGATCATTTCAAAATTTGAAAAATGCCAACTAAGAATCGAATTAGAAAGGCTAGAAAACGTCAAAGACAGCAAGATCATGTATTATTGCAGCAGTCCTCTTCCCAAAATACTTGTGAAATCACCAAGAAAGCTCCGGGTAAGAGCACAAAATCATTCTTAAGAAATATTTGTAGTAAAAAAAGTATTTCTACAAAAAATGTTTCAGTCCAGAAAAAGAAAAGCAATTTAAATGGAAAGGAAAGCCCAATCAAAAATGTTACTGGTAGAGCAAGAGATAACTCTGTGCATGATAGTAGAAGGAAACAACAGTTTACGGACATTCGAAAACGAATGTTCCGCAACAGGATAATAGTTAATTTATTAAAAAATATTAAGAAAGGCCAACAGAAAGTGGCATTTTATAAGAAGAAGAAAAATGTAGAGAAAATTATTGATCATGCTTTTGAAATTAAGCGAAAGTTGTTTATTTTGGTAATCAATAGAATTAGGAAACTAAGCAAGGTAATTTCTGATTTCAAATCAAATAGTAGATGGAAAAGAGTAGTAAATCGTAGTAACTTTTGTGAAGTTTTTTCCGGACAATGGATGCATAGTTCAAGTTGTGAGGCATTTTTTAATGAGGAGAGTTATTTTCAGGATAATGATTTGGTGTTTGCAGTTGACACCAGTGGTCGAGCTTATGAAGTGAAGGATGGTTGTCCAGTTGAAAAAGAAAAACTTGTGACAACAGAGACAGACGAGGTGTTAGGTAATGATGTTTTAGGAAGACGTCCTAAGGGTCCTGTGTACATTTGGAAGTGTAGTTCTATTTGCAGTGTGCGACAGGTTTCCATCAATTTGCTTTGTGATTTTATACGGACATTTAATAAGAAAAGTTTGAAGCAGAAAATGAAGTTGTTGCAAGATTTAGATCCTTGCAGAGTGAGACAAATGACAGGTTTGCGTGGTCATTCACTGGCTTGTCTTTCCAGGAGAGTATGCCAGAGTGTTTTTCATCATTTCAGGATGCTAGAAGTGCATCATAATAAAGTGAGAAAATTAGTGAGAATGTTGTATTATGCTAAGAGTCCAGCAATTATGCTTAAACAATTATGTGCTGCTCTTTTGCATGGTTCTGAAATAGATGTCAAGAATATTTGTGAAGAAATTGAGTTTTGTTACTTTGGTAGTAAAGATGAGAATGTTCAAATTGACCCAGAAGTAGAAGGTAATGTTGAAGATAATGTACAGGTTTCTAGTACAGATAAATTTCAGAAGGAAATTGCCACGTTTCAGATGAAATCAAGTGAGAGGCCTAATTTCACTTGTGTGTGTTGTCGACGCACTTATTATAAGAATCAGACTACGTTAGTGGATTTATATGCAAAAAGTGAAAGGGAAAATAATAGTGAATGGAAGGATTTCGCCACATACTTGATGGTAGAAAATTGTTTTGATTTGGGATCAGATCAACGTGTGTGTACTTATTGTTGTAACAAATTAAACCAAAACCAGATGCCTGCTAGGGCGGTTCATAATAATCTTGAATTGGTTGAGGTTCCTTCTGAATTGAAGGATTTAAATACTTATGAATCTATTTTGATTCAAAGTATCCATCCCTTTCAGGCTATTGTAAGAATGGAGCCAAAGACAGGGAAGTTGCCTCCAGCAGATTTACAGAGAGGATTAAAGGGAAGAGTTGTTTATTTGCCTCTAGATTTGAACAAAAACATTAACACAATTGGAGTAGAAAAAGTTGAAGAGGAACCTCTGGTTATCTTGGTTAATGGGGTTCCGACAAAGAATAAGAAAATATGGCAAGATTTAGTGGATGTTAGGAAAGTCAAAAAGGCAACATTGTATTTGAAGAAAAATAATAAGTACTATATAAATGTATATGTTGCAGAAGAGGAAGAAAGTGATGAAGAGGATAGCGATTTGTGTGCTGGCCAAATTGAGAAAGTAGAGGCCTCTAAAAGTGAAGAAATATATGAACATTATAGTGTTCATCCTTTGCATTCCAAGGAAGTCATGGGGAATGCTATTGAGTTGTTTCAAATGAAACAAGCCAAAGGGAGTCCCATTAGTGTTTGGGAGGAAAGTTTGGAAGCTCGGTGTTTCCCACAGCTATTTCCCACAGGTCGAGGAGGAAGATATGATGAGCGACCTCATCAAATTCCTGCGTCTGAATACCGGACTTTACGATTGTATGCAGAAGATCCTAGGTTTCGTCAATGTATTCCCTATTTGTTTCATCTCCTGTTTGAAAGCGATCTGTCTGGACTGTCATATGCAGTGAACCACATCTTAAAAAGTGGTATACAGATGCGAAACATCTCGGCAAGTGACTTTATGCATAAAGTCAATGTCCAAGACAGTATTTTGGATTCTCACCTAATTAATCTCATGGCGTGTCAGCGTGGTACTAATGAGTACTGGTACCGTCGTCATGGTGATTTAAAATGTATGCTGAGGAACTTAGGAACTCCAACATGGTTCCTTACTCTGAGCTGTGCCGAGTATGGCTGGGAAGACTTACTTGAATTTCTACGAGAGGCAAATGGAAATATTGAAAACATTGAATTCAAGACACCTGGAGAACTGTGTTCTTTGGATCCAGTGAATGTATGCAGGTACTTCAATCATAGATGTGAAGCTATGATGTCTTTCATCACAAATAAGAAGAATCCACCTCTTGGAGAGGTGTTGGATTTCTTCTGGAGAAAGGAGTACCAAGCAAGAGGTGCTCCTCATATACATATGTTGTTGTGGATCAAGGATGCACCTAAATTTGGAACAGATCCGGATGACTTAGTGATGAATTTCATAGAACAGTATTCTACGTGTGCTGTTCCAAACGCAACGGAGAAGAAAAGCCAAAGAGAACAAGTTCTACGTTTCCAAAGCCATCGTTGTGGAAAGTACTGTTGTCGTAAATTCAGAAACAAGGACAAGTTCTACACCAAATGTCGTTTCAACTTTCCACGACCGGTGATTTCTAAAGGAAGAGTGAACAGTTTGATGTCTTCGCTGCGACATAATGTGACGAGGAAATCACCCAAAAATACATACAATTTGAAAAGGAACGAAGAGTCCAAGTACATCAACGACTACAACCCAGTGATTTTGTCCATGTGGAATGCTAACATGGATATACAGTTTGTGGCTGACAACTGTATGGCTGTGGCTCGGTATGTGACATCTTACATCACCAAAAAAGAAAAGACAGAATTGAAGGATATGTGGGAGGACATTTCCCATGAAAAGAGCCTCAGCAAGAAGTTGTACAGTTTCAGTCTGAAGATGTTGTCGCATCGAGAAATCGGAGCTTACGAATGTTGTGACCGGTTGTCTTCAGCAAGTCTCTATGCCAAATCCAGGAGTATCGTTTGGGCGAGTCTTGGTCTTGCTGCAACGCGAAATCGAGTTCTAAAACCTGTCCGGGAAATTGAGTATTTGGCAGAAAAGGAACCAAACAGTACCGACATTTTGAAGACCAACATGTTGGATACATATTATCCAAATCGAAGCAGTCACCTTGAGAATGTTTGTCTATATGAGGTTCTACAAAATTATATATTCAAGAGGAACATCAAAGAAGATATTGAGAAAGGAGTGTATGCTGTAATTGGAAGTGAGGGATGTCTGGTCAAGCAAAGAAAATGCCAATTAGTAAACCATCGAAAATTGAGTGGCGAATCTCCAGAAAAAAGGAGTTTTTCTATTTAGCACTTTTGCAACTTTTCAAGCCTTGGCGTGCAGAAGAGGAACTGCTTGGAGATTTCCTCTGTTACGAAGACTCTTTCACTGCTGCTAAGGAGACCATAGAATGTCCTGCTTTTCCCAAATATCAAGAAATGTTGACTTTGGAAATTGAGCAGCAAGCAACGATTGCAGCCGAGATTGCCAGAGACAGTTCTCAGGACAGTCAGAGTTCTGTTTCATTGAGTCAGGATCCACTAGGAGGACCTATTATCTAAAATGAAGCTGCCACTGCTATGAATGAAGTGGAAAGAGCCATGGCACATGCTCAGGAGGATGCAGTTAACTTAGAAGACTTGGAAAAACAACTCAACGTTGAGCAGAGGAAAATATATGATGAAGTTACCAAGCAAATTGAGCATGGATTAAGTCATGAGAAGAAAGAGTGCTCATGTACATCGTTGAAGCCTGTCCGACTGTACGTGAGTGGAGAAGCGGGAACTGGAAAAAGTTTCCTCATTAAAGCAATTTCATGTTATTTGCAGAAAAGGACTGAGACATCGTTGTCTTGTGTTGTTACCGCTCCAACTGGACTGGCAGCACATAACATTAAAGGGATTACTTTGCATCGTCTACTGATGCTGCCGGTGGAGCATGACAACAAATTACAATACCACAAGTTATCTGGGGATGCTTGTTGTGAAGTTTCAAGAGTCTTGATGAAAATGAAACTTCTTATCATTGACGAAGTAAGCATGGTTTCCAATGTCATGCTTGCCTTTGTGCATTTGAGAATGCAAGAAGTTCTTAAAACTGAATTTGATGTGTTATTTGGTGGCAAACACATCATTGTTTTTGGAGATCTTCTGCAGCTGACACCAGTAAAAGGACAACCTGTGTTCAAAATACTCACGCATGAAGATGCCAGGAAGTGCCTAGGGAGCATTGGCAACGTCAATATATGGTTAAATTTCAATTATGCTGAACTGCATGAAAATATGCGTCAGGCGAAGGATGAAGATTACAAGAATATTCTACAAGATATTAGAATTGGAAAAGTGACCGAGCATGGGAAAGAAGCTTTAAATGCACGATTACTGTCAAATTTATATCCAGAAGAAGACGTTTTGCCAGAGGATATTTTTCAGAAAATTACTGTGAAGAAATCCGGAATATGTTTGATGCCAACTCTTGCAGAATGTTCCATCTTCAACAACAAAATGTTGAATTTAGAAAAGCAAGAGATTGTGAAACTTGAAGCTATTGACAAAATAGAGCATATGGGATCAACAATTATTTTGTCTGAGAATTTGAAATCAAAATTGGATTCATTAGAGAAGACTATATCTAAAACAGCGAGTTTTGAAAAGACTTTGAATGTGTGTTTAAATTGCCGAATCATTTTGAGAAGGAATTTACATGTTGAAAGAGGTCTGGTAAATGGATCAATGGGTAATGTTGTTGATTTTGAGAAATACAGAAGTAGAGATGGTATTGAATTTTTAAAAATTAAATTTGATGGCATTGAGGAAGTACAGCTAATTGGTCGTTGTTCTGCTAGGTTTTTGCTTGTTAAAGATTTATATGTTCGCCGTAAACAGTTTCCTGTTTGCTTGGCATATGCGGTGACAATCCATAAATCGCAAGGTTTAAGTGTAGATACTGCATTGGTGAATATTGGCAGTTCTGTGTTCAAGGAGGGTATGGCATATGTGGCATTGTCACGAGTTAGAACTTTATCGGGATTGTACCTGATTGACTGTGATGTCACAAACATTTGTGCGGATCTAGATTGTGTTAAGGAATACAATAGGTTAAGAAAAGAGTATGCGCCACATTTGCCTCAATATCCTTTGTTTGAGAAACGTGTGGTAGGCCGGAAACGAAGAAATATCAGTAATAGTAGGGAGGTTGTAGCAAAAAGCCCAAAAGTCGATGAGCCGAAAATTGTAAGCAGAAAGAAAGTGGATTCTGTTGAAGATGTTGTCGGTTTTCAATTTGAAAACAGTTCTGGTGTCAACTGCTATGCAAATGTAGTGGTTAATGTTCTCTTTTCACTAGAGACTTTAAAAGAACAGATTGTGTTCAATTCGGAACAAAGTTTATGCTGCTTGTTGAATTCTGTGTTAGAGAAATGTAGCACTGATCGAACAAAAGTAGAAAGTGTGTCTGAAGTTCGTTATCTGTTAGATGAATGTTCAGGTCAAACAGACTTCTCTGAAAATAATCAGCAGGATTGTCAGGAGTTTTTAATGTATATGCTTGATGTATTGCAAGATGAGGGTGTAGATGTAGATCACCTGTTTGGGCTTTCTTATCAATGGCAGCATGACTGCGAGAACTGTATGGTATCAAGTACTACTAGTGTAGACTCAGAAAGATTTATATATTTAACTTTGCCAGACAGTAAATCAGTCTCCTTTAATAAGCTAGTAAATGCAGCGGATCACAACATGGAGTGTAGCCAATGTAAATCTGAAATGATGTCAACATTATTTATACGAAGATATGGCCAGTATGTCATTTTAATGATCCAACGATGTAGGCCTGATGGATCAAAATTGTCAACTTTAATAAAAAATGTTGTTGCTTCTCAGCTGTCAATATCAGGAAGGACTTTTGTAACTGTAGCAATTATCTATCACGATGGTCCTTCACCAAAATCAGGACATTACACATCTTATTTAAAGTCTCGAAACGGCTGGTCATTCTGCAACGATTCTGTTGTAACTTTCAAAAAAAAATTGCCGTTTGACCTTAAAAATTCTTACCTGGTGTTTTTAAAACCAAAATTTTAAGGAAAGAATCTCTGGATTTCCTCTGAGGAATTGCAAAAGGTTCATGAAGTAGAGGGAATGTAAGTCTGCAATGCTATCTAGATTATTGGTCCAAAACTTTTAATTATAATGTCAATTTAAAAATCCAACTATATAAACCTGATGCAAGTAAGTCTGCTTCATAGTAAGCAGTATCAGTGTCATAGGAAAAGGAGAACATGAGTGAGAAAGAAGGGTAAGATATTAGTAGTCCAGGATTGTGAAAATAATCTTAAATGTTTTCTTTTTGAAAGTTGCGAAAATAGAAAATGACGGGATTTGATTGGAAGAATTACAAGAGTTGTGAATCGCTGCAAAATGATTTGGCCAAGTGGAAACATGTGGTAGAATGTGAGAAGTCTTTTTGGAAAGGGGCGACCACTCGGTCCCCCCGAACGTATGGTGGAGTACCCCGATCCCCCCGGGAAGCCATCTTGGGCGGGAGGCGACTCTCGGCTGGTATGCCCAAAGCGGCGTAGCCGGGGCGCGCTTTTTCCCGCCCAAGAGTGGGTTGTCCTAGACACTGAAGCCGCCAGCCACGCCCCCGGAGGCGGGCGGAGGCGGGTGTACGCCCGCCCAAAGAAGGATAAAAGGAGCGACGAGCCAAGGAAGCTTCCTCTTGTTCCTGTGCTCTGAAGCTGCACCTCCCCGCTGCAAGTGAGCTCGAGACGGAACGAAGAGCCAATTTTGAGCGTTTTAATTCTTGTCTTTGTTCTTCCAGGAAATCAGCGTTGGAGAATGCCGGGCAAGAAGGCCGGAAAGCGGGTCGGAACCGATCAGATGCTCCGCATGCTCGTAAAAGACATGGCTGAGATGAAGAAACAGATGGCGGCAATGAACGGTGTAGGGGGCCCTAAGCGAGTCGTCGGACCAGCATTGCCGGGAGTAGTCCCTAACGGGAGAAGTAGAAGGGCCAAGAAGGGAGCAACTGGGGAAGAGGCCCCGGTTCCCGAGGCGCCGCCGGCGCACCCTGATACACCGGCTGAGGCGCCTATCCCGGTCCCGAAGGAGGGGCAACCAATCCCCGTTGTAGTCACCCCTGTGAACGGAGAGGATATGCCTCCCGAGTTGGCTGCACAGCTGGCAGCGTGGTTGGGGAAAGGGAGTGAGGGGGCTACGGCAGATGACGCCAGGGCAGTAATGAGGCAGTTGCGGCAATCAAGAGAGGCTGCAAAGGCTCCATCTCCTTTTGTTCCCCCGCAGGCTCCAGTGGGTCAACCCGCAGCGGGCGTGAGTTCGGCGGCGACTACGGTTACAGCTTCTGGTGCAGGTAAGCAGCTACTGCCGATTGCGGGGGAGGGGTCAGTACCCTCGAGAAGGGAGAAAGTGGCTCAGCATATTCCGATGGAAATCAAGGAGAGGATATGGGCTGAAAAATATGTGAACATGTTTTCTTTACTAACTGATCATTACGAGAGTTTATGCACCCGAGTGTTTGGCGCGCCAAGATGGCAGAATTACAAGAGTTGTGAATCGCTGCAACATGATTTGGCCAAGTGGAAACATGTGGTAGAATGTGAGAAGTCTTTTATTGTATGTAACATATTTTTCAAAACGATGGAGGTTTTCTTTCAGAAAGTGGCGGGCTGAAAATATTTATAGCACAACAGAGTGGACGCTGTTCATAGGACATCCTTCGACGTTATGGAAAGTAAGTTAATTTTAAGGAGTTTTGAATTCAGATTTCTTAGGTTGTATGGGTTTTTTAAACACAATCATTTTGATTGTGTTTTTTTTCCCCGCTGTTACATGATGAATACCTTCAAGTCACTGATTTAAGTGAAATTTGATACATTCTGAGAACAGCAAAAATAAACCATTTAACATCTATAATTAATGTTCTACTTTTTGTACTTATGATATACATTTAGAAATGTGAGGTAGATATGGAGAAACTGAGGCTTCTGTAAGTGTCAAAGTTAATGCTTACAGTGCTGCACTTCTGGGTACTGTTTTTTTTAAAAAATTGAATAGGTCTCACCTTAAAGAAACCTCTTGAAAGGACACTTCTTATTTGCATCCTGAAACAATCATTTAAAATGTTAGACACAATTTTATGGTGGCTTTACATCTTTTTTGCGCTGCTATTGCATCACTATTGTGAGACATCAGCAGTGCAAAAGATGCACCATGTTCCAAAATAGGCCTCACTTCATCAGCATCAAGATACTGTTTGTTTAAAATATATATCTTTAGGATTGTGTAGGGGACGTAGAGCAGCAGAGGCTTCTGTAAATGTCAAAGTTGTTGAAAAACTGTTTCTTCTTGAACCTTTTCCCTTGTCTTTTCAAATTTTTAAATACATGTTTTAATATTTTTGAAATGTTTCTTCTCTCTTTTACAGATTGAAAGTATGAAAAAATATTTGAAAAAGTTAACAAGAAGTATAAGGTAAATGTTTTCTACTCTTTTAACCCGCAATCCACTGCTGATGATGTCACTGACTATGTCATGAATGATGTAATAAGTGGACATGACTTACTTCATTGGTAGGCCTTCACATGTATTAATGCATACACTGCTGCACTTCTGCGTACTGTTTCATATGCTGGACTACATCTGCACTATGAGATACCTAAGCAAAGGCAACACAGGTGATGTGTTTGTGAAATGAGCAAAAGAAACTCCACGTTTTTCAATTACATTACTTGTGTTTTCTAAGTTTACGAATGACATTGTGCAGATGAACTTTAGGTCTGTCTATGGACACAGAAGAGGTCTGGCCGTTGTTTAAGAGTGAAGTGGACATGTTTTACTTCAATGGTAGGCCTTCACATGTATTATCTCCTCTGTATTCTTCAACAAGCATAAATTTGATATGCAACATTGAGTAGGCTTCACCTTAAACAAACTTTTGGAGAGGACACACCTTATCGTCATCCTGAATCAATCATTTAATCTATCACATTTAACATCTATTAGTTCTACTGCTTCATTTCTTTAATCCTTACTTTCCTGCGTTTGCTACTTCCCTCATTCCTTTCTGTATTACTTAATTATTCTACTCCTTCCAGTATTTTTCTCAGTCCCTCTCTTCTCATACTTCATTCTTATTCACTCATTCTGTCTCTATTAACGTTACTGTTTCTGAATGATCTCAAAATTTTTTTTAAAACAAGAACAGTAAGTATAAGGATAGGAAACAGACATTTATGTTACAAGAAAGACAGCTATAGGAAGTAAACAAAAGGATCTGTTACTCGCAATCCACTGCTGATGATGTCACTGACCATGTCAAGAATGATGTAATATGTGACATGATCAGAAGTGGATTGCGGGTAACAGTATCTTTTCTTTACTCCCTATAGCTGTCTTTCTTGTAACATAACTGTCTGTTTCCTTCCCTTATACTTACTGTTCTTTTTTGGTTCGCTCCTGGTTCGCGTACCGGAGTGCGAAATGGGAGCGAACTAAAAGAAATAGAGGTTGGCAGAGTTTCAAAAATTCTACCATTTTTTTTTATAATGGGGAGGTAGTTCTGAAAAGAACTTTTTTTTGGGTTTTTGTTGTTTTAAATTTTTTTTATTATTTTTCTGAACATTTTTTATATTTTTTTTGTTTTTTCTGAACATTTTGTAATTTTTTTGTTTTTTGGGGGGAGGGGGGAAACAAAAATGATTCATTGAAAAGGGCTCAACAGGAGCAACGAAAAAAAGAAGAATTTATTTTTTGGGGCGTTTCGGGCAAACATGATTATTGATAGCTTTCACTATAAGAGTAATGCTACTTTCTCGGTAGCATATTAATTGGTTGCACCGCATGCACACTTGCTTTACTTCCCCCATGTCCATTTGAATGTTCGGGACCACCTCCCTCGCCTCTGGTCCCGATACTTCTTGGACGACAGATCTTCTCGCCATTACCGGGGGATTTTGCTGTTCATCGCGAAGCTGGGCAGCACTATAATTGTTTGGGTGCCACCTACTCATATGCCTGTGCATTGTGTAATTTCCGAAGCTATATTTTTTGTCAGTCCCCCTTGAAAGTCAATCGTCGCAAATACGGCAAAAGACATATCTGGCA
Source organism: Lissotriton vulgaris (assembly GCF_964263255.1). Classification (NCBI taxonomy): domain Eukaryota; kingdom Metazoa; phylum Chordata; class Amphibia; order Caudata; family Salamandridae; genus Lissotriton; species Lissotriton vulgaris. The sequence continues at coordinate 73,862 of NW_028241326.1, forward strand.
TTGACTTTTTTTTGCCCTGCTGGAAATTTAAAAAATTGCCAGATATAGTTTTCTTTTCTTCTTTTTTTTTTTTTCCTTTTATTTTTTATTTTTCTTTAGTAACAAAGGCACGTTTGAAATTACACATTTACCTTTACACAATTTACATTATTTTCACATTTTTTCATAGCACCTTATTCCTACTTAACATTTAATGTAATTGCCCCAAAGATCAATCGGCCTCATACCATTAATACCAAATACCCAATAAAGAAGAAAGAAGAGAAAAAAAAAGAAGATGAAAAAACACACCCCTAAACAAACATATCATTGTTAAAGAGCCGTTAATTAGAATATCCCCCAACCTTTTCCCTACTGCCCCCTAGTCAACTTTTCTTTGCTTCTCTTTCCATTTACTTAATGGCTCCCATATTCTCCTCCCCAAGCATCTACCTCTCCTTCCTTTCTGAGCATAAACATTTTCCTCTATCTTATGGGCATACAGCGTGGACGCCAACCAGTCTTGGAATTTGGGGGGGTTTTTATCTAACCAAGCCCGGGCTATTGTCAGTCTATACACTGCCATTATTACAAACATAAATTCTGCGAATTGTTCTTGACCCTGTTCAGCTACTCCTAGCATTATCCAAGATGTTGTAAGACGAATAGTAATCCCCAAAGATCTTACTAAAAATCCCTCTATTTCCATGATCAATGAGTGTAGCTGTGGGCATGTTGCAAAGATGTGAATACTATCGGCTTCCAACTCGTTGCAACGAGGGCAGTTTATGCCTGTGTTCCCACCCCATTTTGCTATTTTCTCAGGCGTATGGTAAAGAAAATAAAGTGTTTTGTAATGCTGGGACTGCAGGGGGGCAGCACTTAAGGTTGTGCAGCCTAAGTTTAAAGATTCAATAAATAAATTACAATCAACCCCCAATTTATCTGCCCACTTTGTACTATATTTCTCTAGATCATCCTGCTTTTCTTTCACCAAGGCAGCATAGAAAGACCTAATTGTGCAGTCCCCTGACATCCTAATTTTCTCCATTATTTCTATCTTGTTAAAACCTGCTGGCCCTCCAGATTTATTCTTTAAGTAGCTTCTGATCTGTAAATACTTAAAGAAACCCCTATTGCCTATACCATATGCCTCTCTCAAATCTACGAATTGCTTAAAACCTTCCTGGTCAAATAAGTCCCCTATTTGCGTTATACCACTCGCTGCCCACTCTAGCATGGTTTGATCAGCAAAGATTTCTCCCGGGAGCGATCTATTATTGAGCAGCAAGACATATCTATTATATCTACCCATTTTGACTTTCTTTAAAAAGGCATTCCATATCATAGCTGCAGCCCTCACAGTTTTAAACCTAGTTCTTTTAAAATAACTGTAGTCTATACATTTTAGAAAACAATTACATGCATTTGGCCCTAGTACAACAGTATAGATCTTCGTAGACATGTCTTGTATTCTTGCATCATCAACATTCCCCCCGATTAGCCCTTGTATATACTGCAATACAGTAACCATATAGTATAAACGAAAATCAGGTGCACCCCATCCCCCTTTTTCCCTAGGTAGTGTCATAAATCTGTAAGCTCTCCGGGTCTTGCCGTGAGACCAAATAAACCGGTTACATATGGCTTCTATATTGTTAAACCAACTGGATTCAAATAGCAGGGGTATGGCCCTAAAAAAATATAAGAACTTAGGAAAAATCATCATCTTAATAATGTTTGTGCATCCCACCAGTGATAAGTGTAAATTATTCATTCTTTCCGAATCTCTTTTTACAATGGTCAGCAGGGGGTCAAGATTACTTTTAACGATATTGTCTATCTCTGCTGTGATTCGCACCCCTAGATAGGTTGCTGCTTCTACCACTCTATCATCATTACATATTACCCACTGGTTTTTAACAATCTGGGTTTTGGTGCTATTCAGACTATACCCTGAAAACTGTCCAAATCGCTCCGCCTCAGCTTCAATTGTTCTAATAGCTTCTATAGGTTGTGCAGTCAATATGGCCACATCGTCGGCATACGCTAGCATTTTAAATCTGCATCTATTAAGAATTAGTGGCGGGATTTGAGGATTAGCTTCCAGTTTCCGAATGTAAGGATCAAGATTTAAAGCAAAGAGCAGGGGGGAAGATGGACACCCCTGCCTTGTCCCTCTATATATTTTAACTGCTGTGGACTTTCCTCTGTTAACCCTTATTTTGGCAGTCGGATTTATATACAAAGTCTGTAAGGCCTTCACAAATCCTGCCCCTATACCATTCCACCTCAGTACTTCCCATAAATATCCCCAGGAAACCCTGTCAAATGCTTTTTCAGCATCTAAAAATTGAGCAGCCGTAGGGTCTTTTAGCGTGTTTGCTGCATCAAATACCGTGATTACTTGCCTAGTGTGTTGAGTCGTTCCCTTCCCTGGAATAAAACCGTGCTGTGTAGGAACCACCAGTGTTTCTATAACCCTTGAAAGCCTTTTTGCCAAGATTTTGGAGAACACCTTGACATCTGCGTTCATTAGTGTAATGGGGCGGTACGAGCCCGGAGCGTCTGTGGGTTTACCCTTTTTAAGTATCACAATAATATCTGCACCTCCCCATGATTCTGGTACAGCCTCACCCTTTTGTGCTAGTAGCATTACGTTAAACATTTCTTCTATTAATACTGGCTGAAAAGTTCTATAGAATTCTACTGGCAGCTGGTCCGGGCCAGCTGCTTTCCCAGATGGGAGATCCCCCAGGGCCTCAACCAATTCGTTCAACTGTAGTGTCTCTTCCAGCCTATTTTTGTCTTGCTCATCTAACACCGGAGGCACTATCTCACTTAGATAAGTTCTTATCTCTTCCTCGTTCTCCTGACAATCCTGTGCATAGAGTTCCGCGTAGTACTGTTTAAAGACCTCTCTAACTTGCTCGACTTCCTTCACTATATCCCCCTGAGAGTTCTTAATTTCCTTAATATCAGCCATTCCCTCCCTTTGCCTAGCACGGACTGCCAGTATATGCCCTACTCGTTCACTAAGTTCATAAGCCTGTTCTTTATTTGCCATATATTTCTCCACTGTCTTTTTCGCCATGCCCTCCAGGGTTTCCGCTTTAAGGGCCACTATCTTCAACAATATCTGGTCAATGGGGGAGTGGGAAGATATAGCTGAGATAAGTGCTTCTTCTGCTTCCTTAACTAATTTAATATCTTCTTCAGATTTCACTTTTAATTCTCTCTGCGTCTTAATGACAAAACTCAGGGTTTCCCCTCTTACGCCAGCTTTAAAAGCGTCCCACACTGTCCCTGGTGTTGATGTGCCCATATTTATCTCCCAATATTCCTTAATCCAGTTGGTCATTCTATCCTTATAGCCCTGATCTTGTAGTAAAGTTCTGTCAAATGTCCACTGACTCAGCACTTTATTCCTCTTTTGTCCAATTATTACAGTTAATACTAATGGGCTGTGGTCTGATATAATCCTCGGTTCCCTATCTACCTTCACTCTATACATCAGACTTCTTGAAATTAAAAAGTAGTCTAACCTAACCAAAATTTGGTGGGGGGCTGAAAAATAAGTACTTCCGTCTAGGTTAGGATGGGATTTTAGCCATGGGTCTTCAAGCGAGTTATTCCTTACCAAATCTGCTAAGGCTCTGTGAGCCCTTTTTTTCCTACCTGAGTAATTCCTACCAGGAACTAAAAAGCTACTGTCTGCGTCATGTATATTCAGATCCCCGCATAGTATAATGGGTTCTGGCCACTGTGCTAATTCTGTGTCTAGGTATTGAAAGATCTCAGGGTCATCTCCTGTAGATCCGTAAACCGAGACAACCGTGATAATTTCCCCTCTAAATACTAGTTCAGCTATAACCCATCTACCCCATTGATCTTCCTTCTTTCTTTTTACCTGTGTATCATATTTCTTACCTAAAATGGCCACCCCTCTCGTTTTAGTATTTTGGTTAGTTTTCGCTAATACGTTAAAGCCTAGCTGTTCTAGAAGATAAGTCTTAGTGTCCTCAATGTGTGTCTCTTGAAGACATATTAAGTCCGGATTCAGCGATTTCAGATAGGCAGTAGTTTTAAGCCTTTTATTTAAATCATTTAGTCCACATATATTTATCGAAACTATCCTACAGGACATTATAAATCAGGCTTTTACCCCCCCCCCTCCCTTTTCCAATACCCAATTGCTTCGTTATTTCCTTACCTTCAAATTTTAATAGAGAGCTAATGTATACTTTCTCCATCAATTCTTTCCTTTCTCTGTTATGTATGTTGTGCTTTAACTTGTGCTTGTACCCATCACCTAAGTGCCGATCTTCCCCCCCAACCCCCCCCCCTCCCCCTCCCCCCCACTGATTCCCTCCCAACTGGATCCCCCCCCCTTACCACAGGCAAATAGGTCTGACAGACCTATGTGTGGCCCCTGTAGTCTGCAGAGTCGCTACCCTCTCCCACCCTGATTCCTCAACTATTAGCTATCCTGTACATGCTTAATTGCTATTAGATTTACGGGGTTTTTGGTGGACTAGCTGTTGGGGATTTTGACGGAGTTCTAGGTCTGTACTCGTTTCTTCTTCTATCCGAAATCTCTTCAAGATACTCCCCCGCTTTAATCTCTGATGTGAACATCCTTGTATACCCCTTCCTTATGACTTTCTATCTTGCCGGGAATAACAGATAGGCTTCCGCCCCTTGCTTTTGAAATGGAGTTATCATCTGCCTTAGTTTCCACCTTCTTTCTACGGTGACATGGCAGAAATCAGGCCTGGCGAAGAAGGTATTACCATCAACAGACTTTCTAGCATCAGGTCTAGCCTTGTCAATTATTTCTTGCCTTGCTAAGAAGTTGCCTAGAAAAACAAGCATGGCCCTTGGTAATGCCTTCTCCTGCCCCCCACGGTTTTTCTTTATGAACATAGGATACCTGTGGGCTCTTTGTACTTCCAGTTCCCACTGCCACTTTGAGTCTGGAAAAGCTTCAGTCAATATTTTTATCACATACCCTCTGGGGTCCTGGCCCTCTCGCCCTTCCTCCAGTCCCAAAAGTCTTACATTATTTCGCCTTTGGCGGTTTTCGAAGTCTTCCAGCTTCCATTGCAAGTCCTCCACCACCTTTTCTTGTTCCGCCTTGAAAGTTTTCCAGTCTGTTACCTCATCTTCCACTTTGCTAGTCCTTTCTTCCACTTGAGTTACTCTAACTTCCACCTCTTCCTGTTTTCTGCTTACTCTCCTGATAGAGGCTTGCAGCTTCTTTGTGTCCCTTTTCGCTCTCCTACTTTCCGCTCTAGCCTCAGAGTGCATCTGCTTCAATGTTCCGAACAGCATTTCCAATGTCACATTTTGCGAGTTCCCTGATTCCCCACTTTCACCCTCTTTTTGATCTCTTTCCTGATATGTCTCTGAAGTGGCCGAATAGTCCCATGACAATTTCTTATTCATGCTGCTTCTAGACCCTCTTCCATCATTTCTCACTCCAGCTCTCTTTTTCTTCTTAGTATTCTGATCCCTGGAGTCTCTACTTGTATCAGAGTCTGTTGACCGATCCGTACTGCTTCCCTCTTCCTCGTTTTCTGGTCCGCTAATATCTGTAGTGTCAGAGCCCTCGTTGACTGAGAAGAACTCGGGTGAGCCCCCCCTGGCACCTCTCTCAGCTCTTCCTCCTCTGACACCTTCCTGGCCATACCCGAACTCTTGCTGGTCCTTTAGGCTTTGTGTACTTCCCCAGCTTGGATCAATATGCAGCAAAGTTTTAGTATTTAGACCTAATTCAACATTATTCAATGCATCTAGCATTTGACTATTGTTGCGCTTTTCCAACTGCTCTAGCGCGTTACCTTTGGGAACAGCGTCCTCCTCGCTCGCCTTTCCTCCCTCTGTGCTCTGCTCCGCTTGCTTCGCGCTGTTTCCTGCAGCCTTCCGTGGTTGCCCAGCAACCGGGCCCTCGACGCTTGCGTCCTCGCGGGTTGCTGTTTCTCCACCGACCGTGTTGCGCCCGGCTGCCAGACTGATAGATCCCGTCTCAGTCTGCTTCGATGATTGAGCTCCACTCGCTGTGCTGGGATGTTGTAAATCGGATGCCTGCCCCTGAGTCAGCGGGAGTATCTTCAATGTTGTGAAAGTTTCCGGTAAGGTAGACTGCTGGAGTTGTTCTTTTGTTGTCAGCGCTTGAGCTCACTGGTTTTTTGCTTCCGTGTCTTGGGTTATCTCCCTCGCAGCTTTGCTCGCCGCGAGGCGGGTCTCTGGCTTTGCTTCGCCCTTCTTCTCCTGTTTTTTTAGCAAGGAACTTTTAACAGACCGGCTGATCTGTTCCATCTGTTTCTTCACAGTAGTGGCTGGATTCTTTGGGATCGCGCCTTCTTTTACCGCTATGCCTTTAATCGAGCCTGAAGATTTATCTTTGTCCTTGTCTGTTTTGCTTTTCTGCGTCATTTTGCGGTTTAGTTCAGTGGCGGACTTTGCTCTCCTCCAATAATCAAGAAAGGCTGTCCCCGTAGTAGCAGCGGTTAGCCTGTGAAAGCCTGCTGCTAACAGAAAATCAATCAGCATCCACATCCCCGTGTCTCTGTATTTTCAATCCGTTTCCATCCTAGGGTGCGAGAGAGGGAAACTAGCGACTGTCCTCTACAGCGCTACAGCGGCCATCTTGCCTCGTGACTACCTCTATAGTTTTCTTTTCTGTTGTATCTCCTGGGCTCCTCTGGCAAAAACTCAGGCTCTTCCTCCTCTTCCTCCTCTTCTTGATCTTCCTCTTCTTCAAAGATTGCTTGAGCAGGTGGTCCTTTCTTCCCTTGAGGAGATGGAGGTGGTGGTGGGGGAACACTAGCTGAAGCAACTATTGAAGCCATTTCTCAACAATGAAAAAGGGTCTTTCTCTCACCAAGATGAAAGTCAGAGTGAGGAAAGAAGGAGGGGTTTTCATCATTTGGGAAAAGCAAAAGTTCTAAACCAATGAAAAGTGTTAATTTTAGATCCCATGACGTAGTATTACATCATTAGGAAACCAAAAGTGAAATGAACCAATGAAAAGTGTTATTACCGAGTCACATGACCTGCTGTGTTTACGTTTCGCGCTTTGCGCCGTTTTCTGGTCCGTTTCCGGGTCCGCTAACTTGGCGCGTCCAATGACGTATTACGCGACAACGCAAAACCTCATGCTAACGTAACAGTTACGCTAAAGGAACGTTTACTGGTTCGCGGACCGAGCCGCGGCTTTAAATTGAGCTAACGGGAAGCAGACCAGTTCGCGGACTGGGAGCGAAACATAAAACATTTTTTTTTTTAAAAATTGTCTAAAAAACATGTAAATTTTTTTTTAATATTTAAAGAAGAATACATTTTACAGCTACAGATATTAGCTTTTAAAAAACCATTGAAATTCAATGAAAAAACCATAGGTTAAAGACCATATATAGTTAGGAATTTGCATTTACAAAACCTTGAAAATTCACTGAAAAAACCATAGGTTATAGACCATATATAGTTAGGGATTAGCATTTTCAAAACCTTATTTTATTCGCACAAAACCATTGAAATTCCATATATAGTTCGTTGCACTAACTATATATCGCGCACCCGCAATCCACTGCTGATGATGTCACATATTACATCATTCATGACATGGTCAGTGACATCACTGATGACATCACTGATGACATCATCCAGTGACTGTGTGTTTCTGTAAAGTTTAAATATGTTTTCCATATTGAAGAATGAGTAGATGTAGAAGTGTCTGGATGAAGGATTTAGTAGGTGCGTGACTGACTGTATGAGTGAGTGACTAAATGTGTCTCACTGAGTGCATGGGTTAGTGACTAAACTGTCTTAATTTGTGCATCATTATGTCTGTTGTTCTGTAAACTGCTGCTTGTGTTGATCAATAGCTGTATGAGTAACTATATGGGTTATTGATTGGTTGGCCAAGTATTTGTATGGGAGAGTGAGTGTGTGTGTGTGGGTGACTGGGAGGTGTGTGACTCTGTGCATAGATGTGTGAGCAGTTGATTCACTAGATGTATGGGTTCAAAAGTCCATGTGGAAATAGCTGTATGGGCAGTTGACTGTGTGCATGAGTGTATTGGTGAGTGAAAGGATATCTCAGTGCTACATGTCAAAGTAAGTACATATGTAAAACACAGTCCATGTGAGAGTTGACATATATAAATAACTGTGCATAAGAGCCAGTGAATGTGTGAGTGGCTGTATGGATCATTGTGAACTTGTATCAAGGATTGTATAAGAGAGTAAATATGTGTTAGTATATGTTTGAATAAGTAAGGTGTGTATAACTGTATAATTGAGGAAATGTAGGTGTGATTGATTCTTTGCATGACTGACTAGATGTGTGAGTAACTCCATGGATGAGTGACAGTCTGTGAGTGTCTGTTTACACTGATTGTATCTAAGGTTATATTAGAGTCTGAAGAGGTTCATCGTATTATCACATGAATGATGTCATCAGTGATGTGATAAGTAATGTGAAATGAGATGTCATCAGTGATGTCATTTGAGATGTCATCAGTGATGTCATTTGAGATGTCATCAGTGATGTCATCAGTGATGTCACTGACCATGTCATGAATGATGTAATATGTGACATCATCAGCAGTGGATTGCGGGTGCGCGATATATAGTTAGTGCAACTAACTATATATGGAATTTCAATGGTTTTGTGCGAATAAAATAAGGTTTTGAAAATGCTAATCCCTAACTATATATGGTCTATAACCTATGGTTTTTTCAGTGAATATATATATATATATATATATATATATATAGCTTCTGAATGATGACAAATCACCAACAACATTCTCGGACGCTAAGAAAGATGGGGGAGAGAAAACTAAGGAGAGAACAATTGCCAATATTGTACGAGAACTACAGAATCAGCGAATCCAGGAAGTGAATAAGTGGTGGGAGAAAACATCACTAGAAAAATATATTGAATTCAAAAGAGTTCCTCGAGGACTGAGGATCCTGATAATGCCAACCTTGAATGACCTGGACACTGATCTGATAAAACTATGGCAGACTGACACAAATGAATGCTCCTACAAATTAATGAGGACCCTAATCATTCATGCGGAGAGAAAACTTGAAAAAATTCTGAGCACAATAGTGGCTTTGGAAGCAGAACTTGCAGATATTCCCACATCTGAATAGAGCAAAGAAGCATTGGAAAATATGGAAAAGAAGGTAGCCAAGCATGAGATGGAGGTAGAGAAAAGGAAGGCCAATAAGTTCATGAGGGACAGATTGGATTATATGAATGGCCGAATTTACACCTTCGCAAGAAAATATGACACACTAAGGAGCCATGTTGCCATGAATAAAAACACGGATAGATCCACTGATCCCGCGGAAGAAGTAGACAGCTCTGAGGTAAGCTCAGTTGAAGGAGAACTGAGCACAGTTCCTTTGGATTTTCAGGGGGAGATCAAGTTAGCGCACATGATAACGCGACAAAGAGGAAGAGGCAGAGCCAATGCTTGGGGAAGGGAACAACGTCCACCAAAGAAACCCCCGACAAACCAAAAACCAGAAGGGGTGGAAAAAGAAGTAAAAACAAAGCGAGGCAAAGGAAAGCCAAAATAAAGGTGAAGAAACAACTGTCCGAGCCCAGTATAGTGGTAAATCTATCGAATAAACAACTCTCGGACAGTCATCTAAAACTTTTAAATAAAGGTCTCTCTTTTTGCCCAACAAAGACTATGAATGTACCAAAACGCACGCATTGACCTCTACAAATTCTGCAGGAAGGTGAAACTCAAAAAACACTTTGCTGAAAAAACTTGGTATAACAACAACAAGAAAACATGTGCCTCTAAAACAAATAGGATATCAACAGTTACACAGAAGGATTTAACTGCTATGATAACTTTAACATCAATCAAAGAGACCCCCTCTAATAGCCAAGAGGACAACACAATCACCTCGGAAATGGAAATTAACTTTTGTGGAAGCATTGGTCTACCTACCAACATAGGTGGTAACAGTGGATTGAAAAGAACCTCTAAATTTTGTCCACAACTCCCACCTGGCAATAAAGTCGATTTATTCCAAGAACTTATGGGTGAGGAAATAATGAAAATCTCGGACAAATCCACAAGAAATGGACGAAGTGGAAGACAAAATCTCTCTTTGGAAGAACAAAAAGCAATGATGGATTTAAAAAATGATGCGTCCATAATCATAAAATCCTCAGATAAAGGGGGCAACCTCGTTAACCAAAATGTCACAGATTATATTGAGGAAGCAAATCGACAACTTCTTATCCAGGAACACTATGAAAAACTGACCACAAATCCATTAGAAGCATGGACAAATGAATATCATTCAAAGTTGTTAACCTGGAAAGATAGGGGTCTTTTGGATTTTGATGAGTACAACTATTTGAAAACGAACAACCCAATCATGGCCACCATATATTTCCTACCAAAAATCCACAAGTCACTAGAACGTCCACCAGGGAGGCCCATCGTGAGTTCAATAGGGTCTCTACTAGAATCTACCTCAAGATTCATAGACATTTTTTTGATGAACTATTTGACCAATTTACCATCTTTTCTAAGGGACACAATGGATTTTTTGCAGAGAATATCCACATGTGAATGGAAATCAACCTATCAAATGGCAACAATCGATGTCACATCACTTTATACCTCAATACGCCATGAGGATGGCATTGATGCTGTGAAAGAAGCCCTCAAGGCACGATCTGTGAATTATCTAGAACATTCAATTATGTTACTGGACATGCTCCAATACTGCCTGACTCATAATGCGTTCCTGTTCCTGGGGGAAACATATCTCCAGAAACAGGGGACAGCAATGGGGACTTCATTTGCACCCACATATGCGAATATCTTGATGGGGGCATGGGAGACTGAGGTGATCAAGAAAGACCAAGAAAATCCGGATGGGCCAAAAATCAAATTGTGGTGTCGTTTCATTGACGACTTGTTCGTCATTTGGGACGGAAATGAGAACTCACTGAAAGCCTTCACTGAATCCTTGAACCAAAACCGATACAGTCTGAAATTTACATCCACGACTAGCTCCCATTCTCTGATATTTCTTGATGTGGAAATTTTTGTCATAAACAACAAACTTTGCTCAAAAATCCACAGAAAGCCAACAGCATGCAATAGCATCTTACATGCTAACAGTGGACATCCAACTAGATTAAAATGGAGTATCCCTTATGGACAGATGTTAAGGGCAAAAAGGAACTGCTCTGAGGAAAATGACCTGAATAAGGAAATAGAGAACATGAGCCTCCGATTCCTTGAAAGAGGATACCCCATTGAAGTGATTACCACTGCAAAAAGTCGCATGCATCTGAAAAGAAGAGAAAAACTATTAACCCCAAAGAATAAGAAACTCAAGAGAGATCAAGAACATGAAACAGATCAGAGCAGTGAGACAACCAGACTAATTGTTGACTATGACAACCAAAGCATACAAATGAGAAAAGCCTACAAAAAGCATTGGCCAATTCTCCGTCTGGATAAAACTTTGAGTGAGAGCCTGACAAAAAATCCCAGCATAACATACAGAAAAACCTCCTCTTTAGTAGACACATTGACACAAAGTCATTTAGAACTGCGTGAGTAGAAAACACAGAGATGGCTGACAACACCTGGCTTCTGGAAATGCCACAAGTGTAAGGCCTGTGAGCATGGGGTGAACATCAAACACTACACACTACAGAACGGCAGAAAAGAAACCATACATGACCACATCACATGCGATTCCAAATGTGTGGTCTATAGGCTTCAATGTCCTTGTGGCAAATATTACATTGGGAGCACTATAAACAAACTAAAGTTAAGAATATTGCAACACCTAAGGGCAATAAAGAACAAGGACCCGTGCTACCCAATGGCCACACATTTTGCCCAACATCATCAAAGTGACTCCACCCTCCTGAAATATTCGGGAATCAAATTGTGCAAACTCCCGGAACGGGGTGGCGACCAATTACAACTATTGAGACGTTTAGAGTCACGAATGATACTAAATATGGGAACTGAGGCACCGTTTGGTCATAATTTGGATGCCGAACTGTATGTACATTTGTGATCTGACATAGAGATAATTTAATGATGCTGTCATTCGAATGTGTGGAACTCTATGGAATTCTTGGATATACTGTCTTTTTAAAGCTGGAATATGTACATGTTGTGAATATCATGGAATTAGAACCGATTGACTTTTCAGATCCTAAAATCTTCACTAGAGGATAGAAATTGTGGGGTAAATTGACTTATGGAACATATGACAATATTAGGACACTATTAGGGATTAAATCAAGATTGGTACTTTACAATAATTATGTTTAGCTGCATGGGGAGAAATTGTCGAAATAATGCATGTAATTATAGATGAGAGGTTGTGTTATACCTGGACAATGACACTATGCATTACTGAGACTTTTTCCTATGTCTATATGATACTTTATTTAGATTACTGCAGCAATCTCGCAACTTTAGTAACCTTGATCCTTCGTTTAATTTCCCTAATTGATTGTCATATAATTTTAGGTCATCACCCACCCTGATTTAATTTATCCCTTAGCTCGAGTACTTCACTGGGAAGGTATGATATAATACCATAAATGTTTAGATGGATCTGATTGTAAATAATTGTTGTAAATGCTTCATTTATAATTATCGGCTCGGTTTCACTAATGGTACTTCACATTAATTCTGGACATGGATATGTATAATGGAACAGAATAATGGTGTAAATACTTTATTTTTAATGTATAGTTCTGGATCACCACTATGGTACTTTACGTTAATTGTACATATTAGTGTATATACTTTTAAACATGTACTGGCCATGTATTTACGTTGCTGGGTGGGTTGGTCTAGATGACCATGGAAATGGTAGAGGGTACTTACACTGTTCACGTTATTTAAACAAGGTCCAGACCTAGGGACTCTATGGTCCAGTGGAAGGCAGGAGCCGAAACGCGTAGACCGTCCTTTTGATGCACGTTACTTTTTGCACTGGTATGTAAATAAAGAACGCTAAAAACCATCTGTTGCTGTGCCGTGTTCTTTGGTCTACTCAACGTAGAAAGAAGAAACTGTGGTAATATATATATATATATATATATATATATATATATATATATATATTACCTACTGGCGGTCGCCAGTAGGTATATATAGTTAGGATTTTTTCCCTATGGGATTTCTGAAAATTCTATGTCTAATAACTTTGGCGTTTGTGGACGGAATTGGCTGAAATTTTCTGGAAAATGGCACATTTTGTTTCTGAGCAGCTCCTGGAAATTTGGGGGGGTTTCGGCAAGGGGGGGCTGAGATAAAAGGGGGGTCCCAAAACGCGTTTTTCCCATGTTAATTTCCATAGGGCGGTTGGCCTCACTTTTAGCCCGAACGGCTGAATGGATTTCCACGAAACTTGGGAAAATTGTAGGGACTGTTAGCCCGATGTGCCTTTGCTAGGTCTCAATATATGTGCTTCAGTGGATTTTGAGAAATTAACGTTTAAATCAAGATATATATCTGTAACAGCGGTCCGGGCAGCGATCCGGTTCGCGTACTTTTCGCTTATCGGAACTTTGCGCACGGAAAGCTGATTGGCTCTTCGGTGTCTGTCAACATTCTAAACAGTCCGGTGCAGCCGCCATCTTCTCTCTCGGTAGGATCGAGAGACAAGAGGAGGCCAAAACAAAGAGGGAAATTTCCATAAGGGGGCATAGTAGATCCTCCCTGACCCCCTAGGTTTTATGTGGTGTTTTTAAAAGGGCCCAGCAGGGTCCAAAAAAATATATATTTTTTTTTTTTCGCGATGAGCGTCTAGTACGCGAACCGGAAAGCGTTCTGGGCAGCGTACTATAAGGATAATAGAATGATACACTTTTCAAAGACTGTATGTTAATTGTTTGTTTTTTTTTCTTTTTTTTTTTGTTGTCTTTATTTTTAAAGTTATTTTTGTTATTTTCATTGTTTTTCATACTTTATTAAATTTTCTAACATTTCATTGTCAGAAATGTCATAATTTATTATAGGGTGTAATTGTTTTTCATTTTCAAGCAAGTTGTCTACTGCTTCAACACATTGTAGAAGTTCGTGGTCTCTACTGTCATCCATAAAGTCATCAAGTTTGTCTTGGCTGCTCTCCTTCAGTTCAATCGAAAATGAAATTTGTTGTTCGCCTTCCATTTTGCCTGAAATTTTGAATAAGAAAATATATATTAGTAGAGATAGGGCACTGTTGGGATTAATTTTAGATAGTCATTTTTTATCAGTGAATTTATCTTTTGGCAGTGTATAGTATCAGAGTGGAAATAGGACTATAAAAAAGTGTATGTGATTTAACCAAGACAAGCCTAACTCCATTCATAACTATAACAGAGAAGTCTATCTAAATACATTACTACTACAGAGGGATAGTGTATATGTAGCAGAAAAATTCTATTATATTAAGTTATAGTGCACAATATATTTCGTTTTTAAAAATTATATCTTACCTTCACAAAGAAGTTGAAGTTTTTGGAAGCTATTAAAAGGTGTTGTACAACAAGAAGTAGTAGTCAAAATGGCTGTGTTTTCTTCTCTTCCTTTATATATATTCAAGTATATAACCAATCAAATGTCAGGTAATAAAAGTAGAAAATGAAAGTAACATTTTCATTGGTTGTCAATTCCAACAGTTCAGATGTGTTTTGTGAAGTAATTTACCTCACGGTATTTGGAGAGGTCTAAAGGCTAAATGGCTAAATGAAATTTCAATCAAATTTGTGAGAATGAAAGGGATTGTTATGTAGTATGAGCTAATTTATATTTGGTGAGAGTGTCTCTAGTCGTTTTTCTGTAAATTACTTTCCCGCCTTTTTTTTGGACCGCTTCCCGGATAGCGGTCCGGTCCGCGTACTTGGAGCGTAACGGGAGTCCACCATTTTGTGTTTCGGTCGAATCAAGGTATAAAATGGAGGGTAAATAATGTTCTGAATGGGTAGAAGGGGGCATGGTACAAGTATTTTGCCCCCCTACGTTTTCTGAGGGTGGCTGAGGAGGACTATATTTGCGAAGAAAAAACTTTTTTTTGAAATTTTGCGCGGTTAGCTTCCAGTTCGCGTACCGGATAGCGCTCTTTAAGCGTAGTTTGTTGAAAATTACAGAAAAAAGTTAGAAAAAAAATAATAAAAGTGTGTGATCAGATGAAGGGTAGCTCTGAGAAGAGCTTTTGGGTTTATGGTACATTTAGGTACTTATAAGTAGGTACCAATGCACAGTCTTAAATTCAGAATGAAAATTCTGTTGCCCTCATCTGAGAAGTGAACTCCATCTCCTCTGTAGATATCTTGCATGTAGTAACGCAAGTTATTGTTGTACAGAGAGCCCATTCCATGGTCTCTCATGAAAGCTGACACAGATTTGTTTACATGCTTCCTCGCTTTCTCAATTTGTGGACAAAATTGGTTGGACCACCTCCATTTCTGTCTTTGGCATATATTGGAATATACCAAGGCAGTTTGAGGAAAAAGTGCCATTAATTGCTCAAAGGTGTCCTTTAAAAGCATTTCCAGACCTACCCCTGTCAAAGTGCCCAAATCATTACCTCCACAGTGCACTATTAACAGGTCAGGTTTTGGCAAATGCATAAAGGTTTTCACCAATGGTATCAATTGGTGACATTTTAATCCTCTTTGGCCCAACCACTTAATTTCCACATCTTGTAAATTGAGGTTAGGTAAATTTCTGTTCTCAGCATACCTTTGAGCCCAGTGGATGTAACTATGTCCAACAATCCAGACGTTAAACATGGTGGCTGAAGGTTGTTCTGTAGTCAGATGAAGTGTGGTAATGAAAGGGCAGTTGAAACAGTAGGAGTTTCTAAAGAAAAAAAACTGTGGATTTACAATGCTAATGATTCATTAGCAGTGATTGGTGCATTTCCATTTCTGAAAACAGAAAGTTAGGGTGCATGGATGTGTTCTTTGAAAGATGTAATTTGAATGGTCAAGGAAGAAACATTTAATGAAAGATTGCACTGGATACGCAGGTGCACTGAGAGTTCAGAGTTCAATTGAAACATTGTTGTGTGAATTTGCAAACATGAGAGGTCTTCCAGGAGGTGGTTGCTATGGATACAAGGCAGACAGGGCAGAGGGGGGAAGGGTTTTGATTTGAAAAAAGTGAGGGAAGAGGTATGATTGGCTAATATGAGAGATATGTGAAAAGAATATCTGTATTTCTGTGCTTTCAATAGCTGCAGCCTTTGGAGTGCATCCTTTTTCTTCTGCTGAAGACAATTTGGTGTATTTCTCAGACTGTTTTCAAAACTCAAAAAATATTTGCTAAGGTGAGAAAACATTTATTTAATTTAGATAGAGAATAGTATGATTTAAGGAGAAAATGATGAAGAAAGCTGTGTTTATAAAATGTGGTTTTGTCTCTAGTGATATACTAATAGAATTAGTTTCATAGAGAAATTGTAATTGCATATTTGGTGTAACATTCTGGCATGCAGTAACACAAGTTATTGTGGTACATGGAGCCCATTTTATGGTCTGTTATGTAAGCTGAAACAGAGATGTTGCTTTTAAAATCGATTTAAGAAATCAATTTCATTTCTGGATATGTACTGCTAGAGCTTCATAGGTTGTTTTGAGCCATATTTATAAGGTATTTGAGTGTCTAAGATGTTATGTTTTCCTTTTAAAATGTAAAGTGTTCCTCATGGGGCAAGTGTCTTGTAAATACGCTCCCACTTGTGCTTGGCAAATTTAGATTTTGATTATGGGAGTTACCTAGCCATGTTAATAGTGTCCCAAAAATGGTGCTAGTGAATTGCAGAAAACACTTTCATGTGTCTCAAGGACATTTTTAGTCATTTCTCCATGAATGCAGGTATACAATTGATTTATATGCTGTGTTTAAAAACGAATTTTGAAATCAATTACATTTCAGGATATGTACTGTTAGAGCTTCATAGGTTGTTTGGGGTCATATTTAGAAGGCATTTTAGTGTCTTTGATGTTATTTTTCCCTTTTTAAATGGAAAGCGTTCCTCATGGGGCCCTGAGCAGTTCTTAGCCATGTTATTTAATAGGAAGTGGATAACATGGCTAAGAGCATTTGCTGGAAAGTGCATGAATATTGCTGACTTTTCTGCGATGTTATTTTTCCCTTTTTAAATGGAAAGTGTTCCTCTTGGGGCAAGTGTCTTGTAAATACGCTCCCACTTGCGCTTGGCAAATTTAGATTTTGATTATGGGAGTTACGTAGCCATGTTAATAGTGTCCCAAAAATGGTGCTAGGGCATTCCAGAAAACACTTTCATGTGTCTCAAGGACATTTTTAGTCATTTCTCCATGAATGCAGGTATACAATTGATTTATATGCTGTGTTTAAAAACGAATTTTGAAATCAATTACATTTCAGGATATGTTCTGTTAGAGCTTCATAGGTTGTTTGGGGTCATATTTAGAAGGCATTTTAGTGTCTTTGATGTTATTTTTCCCTTTTTAAATGGAAAGCGTTCCTCATGGGGCCCTGAGCACTTCTTAGCCATGTTATCCAATGGGAGGTGGATAACATGGCTAAGAGCATTTGCTTCAAAGGTTGTTTGGGGTTATACACCATTTTTGGGAAATTATTAACATGCCTATCTAACTCCCATAATCAAAATCTAAATTTGCCAACCGCAGGTGGGAGCATATTTACAATAAATTTGCACCAGGAAGAACGAAAAATAGCATACTAGATACTCAAATGCCTTATAAATATGACCCAAAACATCTTATGAAGCACTAGTAGTGCATATTTCCAGAAATGTATTGGTTTTCATTTAATGATTTACTTCATTGGTAGGCCTTCACATGTTTTTTTATTTTGATATTTTTCAGTGAAAATCTTATCTGCAACCATGTGTTGGCCTCACCTCAAATAAACAAAACAGGTGATGGACTGAATGT
This sequence comes from Lissotriton vulgaris, assembly GCF_964263255.1. Taxonomy (NCBI): domain Eukaryota; kingdom Metazoa; phylum Chordata; class Amphibia; order Caudata; family Salamandridae; genus Lissotriton; species Lissotriton vulgaris. The sequence continues at coordinate 91,803 of NW_028241326.1, forward strand.
GGATCAATGACACACATTTACCCCAGTCTAAAGATCAGGGCCTAAACAAATCTTTAGATAGGCTACATCTTATCGTCATCCTGAATTAATGATTTAAAATATTAGGGAGTGATTTATGAGTGTTGTATGCCTTTTTTGCACCATTGAGTGTCATTTTTGTGATGCAGTGCTGGTGGAAAACATTTGCTATGTTAAATAATTAGTACGGCATTAAGTTTTAGATGACTGTTATTTATTTACTGTTTGGTAATAGTGGTTAATAACATTTTATATTATATTTTTCCACAGATTCAACTGCAGATTCTTTCATAGTTTGGAAAATGCCTTCCAAAAGTCGAATACGAAAGGCTAGAAAACGTCAAAGACAGCAGGATGATGTTTTATTGCAGCAGTCCTCTTCCCCAAATACTTGTCAAAACACCAAGAAAGGTCCGGGTAAGAGCACGAAATCATTCTTAAGAAATATTTGTCATAAAAAAAGTATTTCTCCAAAAAATGTTTCAGTCCTCAAAAAGAAAAGCAATTTAAATGGAAAGGAGAGACCCATCAAAAATGTTACTGGTAGAGGAAGAGATAACTCTGTGCATGATAGTAGAAGGAAACAACAGTTTAGGGACATTCGACATCGAATGTTCCGTAATAGGATAATAGTTAATTTATTGAAAAATATTAAAAAAAAAGGCCAACAGAAAGCGGCATTTTATAAGAAGAAGAAAAATGTAGAGAAAATTATTGATCATGCTTTTGAAATTAAGCGAAAGTTGTTTATTTTGGTAATCAATAGAATTAGGAAACTAAGCAAGGTAATTTCTGATTTCAAAACTAAAAGTAGATGGAAGAGAGTAGTAAATCGTACTAACTTTTGTGAAGTTTTTTCCGGAGAATGGATGCATAGTTCTAGTTGTGAGGCATTTTTTAATGAGGAGAGTTATTTTCAGGATAATGATTTGGTGTTTGCAGTTGACACCAGTGGTCGAGCTTATGAAGTGAAGGATGGTTGTCCAGTTGAAAAAGAACAACTTGTGACAACAGAGACAGAAGAGGCGCTAAGTGATGAGGTTTTAGGAAGACGTCCTAAGGGTCCTGTGTACATTTGGAAGTGTAGTTCTATTTGCAGTGTGCGACAGGTTTCCATCAATTTGCTTTGTGATTTTATACGGACATTTAATAAGAAAAGTTTGAAGCAGAAAATGAAGTTGTTGCAAGATTTAGATCCTTGCAGAGTGAGACAAATGACAGGTTTGCGTGGTCATTCACTGGCTTGTCTTTCCAGGAGAGTATGCCAGAGTGTTTTTCATCATTTCAGGATGCTAGCAGTGCATCATAATAAAGTGAGAAAATTAGTGAGAATGTTGTATTATGCTAAGAGTCCAGCAATTATGCTTAAACAATTATGTGCTGCTCTTTTGCATGGTTCTGAAATAGATGTGAAGAATATTTGTGAAGAAATTGAGTTTTGTTACTTTGGTAGTAAAGATGAGAATGTTCAAATTGACCCTGAAGTAGAGGGTAATGTGGAAGATAATGTACAGGTTTCCAGTACAGATAATTTTCAGAAGGAAATTGCCACGTTTCAGATGAAATCAAGTGAGAGGCCTAATTTCACTTGTGTATGTTGTCGACGCACTTATTATAAGAATCAGACTAAGGTAGTGGATTTATATGCAAAAAGTGAAAGGGAAAATAATAGTGAATGGAAGGATTTTGCCACATACTTGATGGTAGAAAATTATTTTGATTTGGGATCGGATCAACGTGTGTGTACTTATTGTTGTAATAAATTAAACCAAAACCAGATGCCTGCTAGGGCAGTTCATAATAATCTGGAATTGGTTGAGATTCCTTCTGAATTGAAGGATTTAAATACTTATGAATCTATTTTGATTCAAAGTATCCATCCTTTTCAGGCTATTGTAAGAATGGAGCCAAAGACAGGGAAGTTGCCTCCAGCAGATTTACAGAGAGGATTAAAGGGAAGAGTTGTTTATTTGCCTCTAGATTTGAAGAAAAACATTAACACAATTGGAATAGAAAAAGTGGAAGAGGAACCTCTGGTTATCTTGGTTAATGGGGTTCCGACAAAGAATAAGAAAATATGGCAAGATTTAGTGGATGTTAGGAAAGTCAAAAAGGCAACAGTGTATTTGAAGAAAAATAATAAGTACTATAAGAATGTATATGTTGCAGAAGAGGAAGTAAGTGATGAAGAGGATAGCGATTTGTGTGCTGGCCAAATTGAGAAAGTAGAGGCCTCTAAAAGTGAAGAAATATATGAACATTATAGTGTTCATCCTTTGCATTCCAAGGAAGTCATGGGGAATGCTATTGAGTTGTTTCAAATGAAACAAGCCAAAGGGAGTCCCATTAGTGTTTGGGAGGAAAGTTTGGAAGGTCGGTGTTTCCCACAGCTATTTCCCACAGGTCAAGGAGGAAGATATGATGAGCGACCTCATCAAATTCCTGCGTCTGAATACCGGACTTTACGATTGTATGCAGCAGATCCTAGGTTTCGGCAATGCATTCCCTATTTGTTTCATCTCCTGTTTGAAAGCGATCTGTCTGGACTGTCATATGCAGTGAACCATATCTTAAAAAGTGGTATACAGATGCGAAACATCTCGGCAAGTGACTTTATGCATAAAGTCAATGTCCAAGACAGTATTTTGGATTCTCACTTAATTAATCTCATGGCGTGTCAGCGTGGTACTAATGAGTACTGGTACCGTCGTCATGGTGATTTAAAATGTATGCTGAGGAACTTAGGAACTCCAACATGGTTCCTCACTCTGAGCTGTGCCGAGTATGGCTGGGAAGACTTACTTGAATTTTTACGAGAGGCAAATGGTAACATTGAAAACATCGAATTCAAGACACCCGGAGAACTGTGCTCTTTGGATCCAGTCAATGTATGCAGGTACTTCAATCATAGATTTGAAGCTATGATGTCTTTCATCACAAATAAAAAGAATCCACCTCTTGGACAGGTGTTGGATTTCTTTTGGAGAAAGGAGTACCAAGCAAGAGGTGCCCCTCATATACATATGTTGTTGTGGATCAAGGATGCACCTAAATTTGGAACAGATCCGGATGACTTAGTGATGAATTTCATCGAACAGTATTCTACGTGTGCTGTTCCAAACGCAACGGAGAAGAAAAGTCTAAGAGAACAAGTTCTACGTTTCCAAAGCCATCGTTGTGGAAAGTACTGTCGTCGTAAATTCAGAAACAAGGACAAGTTCTACACCAAATGTCGTTTCAACTTTCCACGACCGGTGATTTCTAAAGGAAGAGTGAACAGTTTGATGTCTTCGCTGCGACATAATGTGACGAGGAAATCACCCAAGAATACATACAATTTGAAAAGGAACGAAGAGTCCAAGTACATCAATGACTACAACCCAGTGATTTTGTCCATGTGGAATGCTAACATGGATATACAGTTTGTGGCTGACAACTGTATGGCTGTGGCTCGGTATGTGACATCTTACATCACCAAAAAAGAAAAGACCGAACTGAAGGATATGTGGGAGGACATTTCTCATGAAAAGAGCCTCAGCAAGAAGTTGTACAGTTTCAGTCTGAAGATGTTGTCGCATCGAGAAATCGGAGCTTACGAATGTTCTGACCGGTTGTCTTCAGCAAGTCTCTATGCCAAATCCAGGAGTCTCGTTTGGGCGAGTCTTGGTCTTGCTGCAACGCGAAATCGAGTTCTAAAACCTGTCCGGGAAATTGAGTATTTGGCAGAAAAGGAACCAAACAGTACCGACATTTTGAAGACCAACATGTTGGATACATATTATCCAAATCGAAGCAGTCACCTTGAGAATGTTTGTCTATATGAGGTTCTCCAAAATTATATATTCAAGAGGAACATCAAAGAAGATATTGAGAAAGGAGTGTATGCTGTAATTGGAAGTGAGGGATGCCTGGTCAAGCAAAGAAAATGCCAATTAGTAAACCATCGAAAATTGAGTGGTGAATCTCCAGAAAAAAAGGAGTTTTTTTATTTAGCACTTTTGCAACTTTTCAAGCCTTGGCGTGCAGAAGAGGAACTGCTTGGAGATTTCCTCTGTTACGAAGACTCTTTCAATGCAGCCAAGGAGTCCATAGAATGTCCTGCTTTTTCTAAATATCAAGAAATGCTAACTTTGGAAATTGAGCAGGAAGCAACGATTGCAGCCGAGATTGCCAGAGACAGTTCTCAGGACAGTCAGAGTTCTGTTTCATTGAGTCAAGATCCACTTGGAGGACCTATTATCGAAAATGAAGCTGCCACTGCTATGAATGAAGTGGAAAGAGCCATGGCACATGCTCAGGAGGATTCAGTTAACTTAGAAGACTTGGAAAAACAACTCAACGTTGAGCAGAGGAAAATATATGATGAAGTTACCACGGAAATTGAGCACGGATTAAGTCATGAGAAGAACAAGTGCTCATGTACATCGTTGAAGCCTGTCCGACTGTACGTGAGTGGAGAAGCGGGAACTGGAAAAAGTTTCCTCATTAAAGCAATCTCTTGTTATTTGCAGGAAAGGACTGAGTCATCGCTGTCTTGTGTTGTCACCGCTCCTACTGGACTGGCAGCACATAACATTAAAGGTATTACTTTGCATCGTCTACTGATGCTGCCGGTGGAGCATGACAACAAATTACAATACAACAAGTTATCTGGAGATGCTTGCTGTGAAGTTTCAAGAGTCTTGAGGAAAATGAAACTACTTATCATTGACGAAGTAAGCATGGTTTCCAATGTCATGCTTGCCTTTGTGCATTTGAGAATGCAAGAAGTACTTAAAACTGAATATGATGTGTTATTTGGTGGGAAACACATCATTGTTTTCGGAGATCTTCTGCAGCTGACACCAGTAAAAGGTCAACCTGTGTTCAAAATACTCACGCATGAAGATACCAGGAAGTGCCTAGGGAGCATTGGCAACGTCAATATATGGTTAAACTTCAATTATGCAGAACTGCATCAAAATATGCGTCAGGCAAAGGATGAAGATTACAAGAATATTCTACAAGATATTAGAATTGGAAAAGTGACCGAGCATGGGAAAGAAGCTTTAAATGCACGATTACTGTCAAATTTATATCCCAAACAAGAGATTGTGCCTGAGAATATTTTTCAGAAAATTACTGAGAAGAAATCCGGGATATGTCTCATGCCAACTCTTGCAGAATGTGCCATCTTCAACAACAAAATGTTGAATTTAGAAAAGCAAGAGATTGTGAAACTTGAAGCTATCGACAAATTAGAGCATATGGGATCAACAATTATTTTGTCAGACAATTTGAAATCAAAATTGGATTCATTAGAGAAGACTATATCTAAAACAGCGGGTTTTGAAAAGACTTTGAATGTGTGTTTAAATTGCCGAATTATTTTGAGAAGGAATTTACATGTAGAAAGAGGTCTGGTAAATGGATCAATGGGTAATGTTGTTGATTTTGAGAAATACAGAAATAGAGATGGAATAGAATTTTTAAAAATTAAATTTGATGGCATTGAGGAAGTACAGCAAATTGGTCGTTGTTCTGCTAGGTTTTTGCTTGTTAAAGATTTATATGTTCGCCGTAAACAGTTTCCTGTTTGCTTGGCATATGCGGTGACAATCCATAAATCGCAAGGTTTAAGTGTAGACTGTGCATTGGTGAATATTGGCAGTTCTGTGTTCAAGGAGGGTATGGCATATGTGGCATTGTCACGAGTTAGAACTTTATCGGGATTGTACTTGATTGACTGTGATGTCACAAACATTTGTGCGGATCTAGATTGTGTTAAGGAATACAATAGGTTAAGAAGAGAGTATGCGCCACATTTGCCTCAATATCCTTTGTTTGAGAAACGTGTGGTAGGCCGCAAACGTAGAAATAGCAGTAATAGTAGGGAGGTTGTTGCAAAAAGACTAAAAGTCAATGAACCGAAAATTGTTAGCAGAAAGAAAGTGGATTCTGTTGAAGATGTTGTCGGTTTTCAATTTGAAAACAGTTCTGGTGTCAACTGCTATGCAAATGTAGTGGTTAATGTTCTCTTTTCACTAGAGAGTTTAAAAGAACAGATTCTGTTGAATTCTGAACAAATTTTATGCTGTTTGTTGAATTCTGTTTTCGAGAAATGTAGCACTGATCGAACAAAAGTAGAAAGTGTGTCTGAAGTTCGTTATCTGTTAGATGAATGTTCAGGTCAAACAGACTTCTCTGAAAATAATCAGCAAGATTGTCAGGAGTTTTTAATGTATATGCTTGATATATTGCAAGTTGAGGGTGTAGATGTAGATCACCTGTTTGGGCTTTCTTATCAATGGCAGCATGACTGCGAGAACTGTATGGTATCAAGTACTACTAGTGTAGACTCAGAAAGATTTATATATTTAACTTTGCCAGACAGTAAATCAGTCTCCTTTAATAAGCTAGTAAATGCAGCGGATCACAACATGGAGTGTAGCCAATGTAAATGTGATATGATGTCAACATTATTTATACGTAGATATGGCCAGTATGTCATTTTAATGATCCAATGTTGTAGGCCTGATGGATCAAAATTGTCAACTTTAATAAAAAATGTTGTGGCTTCTCAGCTGTCAATATCAGGGAGGACTTTTGTTACTGTAGCAATTATCTATCACGATGGTCCATCAACAACATCAGGACATTATACAGCTTACTTAAAGTCTGGAAACGGCTGGTCATTCTGTAATGATTCCGTTGTAACGTTCAAAAAAAAATTGCCGTTTGACCTTAAAAATTCTTACCTGGTGTTTTTAAAACCAAAATTTTAAGTAGAGGGAATGTAAGTCTGCAATGCTGTCTAGATTAAAAATCCAACTATATAAACCTAATGCAAGTAAGTCTGCTTCATAGTAAGCAGTATCAGTGTCATAGGAAAAGGAGAACATGAGTGACAAAGAAGAGTAAGTTATTAGTAGTCCAGGATTGTGAAAATAATCTCAAATATTTTATTTTTGAAAGTTGCGAAAATAGAAAATGTCGGGATTTGATTGGAAGAATAACAAGACTTGCGAATCGCGGCAACATGATTTGGCCTAGTGGAAACATGTGATATAATGAGAGAAGTCTTTTTTTCTATGTAACATATTTTACGTATCGATGGAGGTTTTCTTTCAGAAAGTGGCGGGCTGAAAATATTTGTAGCACAACAGAGTGGATGCTGTTCATAGGAGATCGTTCGACGTCATTGAAAGTAAGTTAATTTTAAGGAGTTTTGAAATCAGATTTCGAAGGTTGTATGGGTTTTTTAAACACAGTCATTTTGATTGTGTTTTTTTTTTCCCGCTGTTACATGATGAATACCTTCAAGTCACTGATTTAAGTGAAATTTGATACATTCTGAGAACAGCAAAAATAAACCATTTAACATGTATAATTAATGTTATGCTTTTTGAAATTATGATATATATTTAGAAATGTGAGGTAGATATGGAGAAGCAGAGTCTTCTGTAGGTGTCAATTTTAATGCTTACAGTGCTGTACTTCTAGGTATTGTTTTTTTTTTAAAAAAAAGAAATAGGCCTCACCTCAAAGAAAGCTCTTGAAAGCACACATCTTATTTGCATCCTAAAACAATCATTTAAAATGTTTGACACAATTTTATGATGGCTTTACATCTTTTCTGCGCTGTTATTGCATCACTATTGTGAGACATAAGCAATGCAAAAGAAGCATCATGTTTCAAAATAGGCCTCATTTCATCAGCATGAAGATACTGTTTTTTTAAAATAAATATCTTTAGGATTGTGTAGGGGTCGTAGGGAAGTAGAGGTTTCTGTAAATGTCAAAGTTGTTTAAAAACTGTTTCTTCTTGAACCTTTTCCCTTCTTTTTTCTAATTTTTAAATACATGTTTTAATATTTTTGGAAATGTTTGTTCTCTCTTTTACAGATTGAATGTATGAAAAATTTGCTTGAAAAGTTAACATGAATTATAAGGTAAATGTTTTCTACTTTTTTAACCTACATTCCACTGCTGATGATGTCACTGACTATGTTATGATTGATGTAATAAATGGGCATGTTTTACTGCAATGGTAGGTCTTCACATCTATTATCTCGTCTGTATTCTTCAACAAGCATAAATTTGATATGCAACCCAGAGTACGGTTCACCTTAAACAAACTTTTAGAGAGGACACACCTTATCGTCACCCTCACTCAATCATTTAATCTATCACATTTAACATCTATTAGTTCTACTGCTTCATTTCTTTAATCTTTACTTTCCTGTGTTTGCTACTTCTCTCCTTCCTTTCTCTATTACTTAATTTTTCTATTCCTTCCAGTATTTTTCTCAGTCCCTCTCTTCTCATACTTCTTCATTATTATTCACTAATTCTGTCTCTATTAATGTTACTGTTTCTGAATGATCTCCAAAAATTTTAAAAACAAGAACAGTAAGTATAAGGATAGGAAAAGACATTTATGTTACAAGAAAGACAACTATAGGAAGTAAACAGAAAAAACTGTTACTCGCAATCCACTGCTGATGATCTCACTGACCATGTAAAAAATTATGTAATATATGACATGATCAGAAGTGAATTGCGGGTAACAGTATCTTTTCTTTACTCCCTATAGCTGTCTTTTTTTGTAACATAACTGTCTGTTTCCTTTCCTTATACTTACTGTTCCTTTTTTTAAAAAAATTTTTTTGGTACGCTCAAAGTACGCGTACCGGAGTGCGAACTGGTAGCGAACTAATAGAAATAGAGCTTGGCAGAGTTCAAAGAATTCTACCAATTTTTTTAATAATGGGGAGGTAGTTCTGAAAAGAACTGTTTTTTTTTGTTTTTGTTGTTTTAAATTTTTTTTATTAGTTTTCTGAACATTTTTTATATTTTTTTGTTTTTTTCTGAACATTTTGTATTTTTTTTTATTTTTGGGGGGGAGGGGGGAAACAAAAATGATTCATCGAAGACGGCTCAACAGGAGCAACAAAAAAAAAAAGAATTTACTTTTTGGGGCGTTTTGGGCACACATGATTGGTGATGGCTCTCATTATCAGGGTAATGCTACTTTCGCGGTAGCAAAGTGTCTGGTTGCACCACACACAGACTTGCTTCACTTCTCCCATGTTGATTTGGATGTTCGGGATCACCTCCCTCGCCTCCGGTCCCGATACCTCCTGAACAACAGATCTTCTTGCCATTTCTGGCGGATTTTGTTGTTGGTCGCGAAGTTGTGCATTGCTGTAATTGTTAGGGTGCCATCGACTCATGTGCCTGTGCATTGTATGATTGCCAAAACTGTACTTTTTGTCTGTGCCCCTTGAAAGTCGTTCGTCGCAAATGCGACAAAAGACGTATCTGGCATTTACTTTCTTTTGGTCAGCAGGAAATTTAAAAAATTGCCAGATATAATTTTCTTTCCTATTATATCTTCTGGGCTCCTCTGGCAAAAACTCGTCATTTTCTTGCTGTTCTTCCTCTTCTTGATTTTCCTCCTCTTCTATAATTAGTGAAGCAGGTAGTCTTTTCTTCCCATGAGGAGGTGGAGGAGGTGGTGGGGGCACACTGGCAGAAGCAACCATTGAAGCCATTGCTGATGAATCAAAAAAGGTCTTTCTCTCACCAAGATGAAAGTCAGAGTGAGGAAAGAAGGAGGGGTTTTCATCATTTGGGAGAAGGAAAAATTCTAAACCAATGAAAAGTGTTAATTTTATATCACATGACCAAGTATTACATCATTAGGAAACCAAAAGTGAAATGAACCAATGAAAAGTGTTATTTTCGAGTCACATGACCTGCTGTGTTTACGTTTCGCGCTTTGCTCCGCTTTCCGGTCCACTTCCGGGTCCGCTAACTTGGCGCGTCCAACGACGTATTACGCGATAACGCAAAACGTCATGCAAACGTAACAGTTACGCTAAAGGAACGTTGACCGGTTCGCGTACTAAGCCGCGGCTTTAAATTGAGCTAACGGGAAGCAGACCGGTTCGCGGACTGGGAGCGGAACAAAAAAAAATGTTTTAAAAAAATTGTCTAAAGAACATGAAAAATATATTTCAAAATTTAAAGAACAATACATTGTACAGCTACAGATATTAGCTTTTAAAAAACCATTGAAATTCAATTAAAAAACCATTGGTTATAGAACATATATAGTTAGGAATTTGCATTTACAAAACCTTATTTTACTCGCATAAAACCATTGAAATTCCATATATAGTTAGATGCGCTAACTATATATCGCGCACCCGCAATCCACTGCTGATGATGTCACATATTACATCATTCATGACATGGTCAGTGACATCACTGATGACATCACTGATAACAACTCAAATGACATCAATGATGACATCTCAAATGACATCACTGATGACATCACTGACGACAACTCAAATGACATCACTGACAACATCACAGATGACATCATTCATGTGTTAATACGATGAACCTCTACAGACTCTGATATATCCTTAGATACACTCAGTGAAAACAGACACTCACAGATTGTCACTCATCCATGGAGTTACTCATACACCTAGAAAGTCATGCAAAGAATCAATCACACCTCCAATTCCTCAACTATACAGTTATACACACCTTACTTATTGAAACATATTCTAACACATATTTACTCTCTTATATAATCCCTAATAAAAGTTCACAATGATCCATACAGCCACTCACACATTCACTGGCTCTAATGCACAGTTATTTATATATGTTAACTCTCACATGTACTGTGTTTTACATATGTACTTACTTTGACATGTAGCACTGAGATATCCATTCACTCACCAATACACTCATGCACACAGTCAACCGCCCATACAGCTGTTTCCACATGCACTTTTGAAACCATACATCTAGTGAATCAACTGCTCACACATCTATGCACAGAGTCACACACCTCCCAGCCACTCACACATATACTCAGTCTCCCATACAAATACTTGAGCAACCAATCAATAACCCATATAGTTATTCATATAGCTACTGATCAACACATGCAGCAGTTTACAGAACAACAGATATAATGATGCACAAATTAATACAGTTTAATCACTAACCCATGCACTCAGTGAGACACATTTAATCACTCCCTCATACAATCAGTCATGCACCTACTAAATCCTTCATCCAGACATTTATACATCCACTCATTCTTCAATATGTAAGACATATTTTAACTTTACAGAAACATACAGTCACTGGATGTTGTGATCAGTGATGTCATCAGTGATGTCACTGACCATGTCATGAATGATGTAATATGTGACATCATCAGCAGTGGATTGCGGGTGCGCGATATATAGTTAGCGCATCTAACTATATATGGAATTTCAATGGTTTTATGCGAGTAAAATAAGGTTTTGTAAATGCAAATTCCTAACTATATATGTTCTATAACCAATGGTTTTTTCATTGAATATATATATATATATATATATATGTATGAGCAAATGTCCCAATAGTGAGAGGAGCTCTGTAGCTGTGCCGGCGGCGAGGTTCAGGACACCCTCGCAGGATACTATTCAGCAAAATTGTTTCAATATAGAAAGAAACACGCCGCACACTACTCCATAAGTTAGATTCTTTGGTTTATTTTCTGTAGGATCCCCACCTACGCGTTTCGGACAACAATCTGTCCCTGGTCACGGTACAAACATGTTTGTACCGTGACCAGGGACAGATTGTTGTCCGAAACGCGTAGGTGGGGATCCTACAGAAAATAAACCAAAGAATCTAACCTATGGAGTAGTGTGCGGCGTGTTTCTTTCTATATTGAAACAATTTTGCTGAATAATATATATATATATATATATATATATATATATACGCCTGAGCCACGAACCAGAGGCCCAGGGCTGTTTTCAGCCCTCCTGCAGAGACGCCAAACGACCCTCTGCTATGGAAAGTTTGCCGGTTTAATGAGGAAAGAGTACAGCAACGTGTAAGCAAACTGAGCTACAACACCCACTGGGGAATATTTAAAATTATATTCAGGACTAGCAACGATATATATTTTTTTACCGTGACCAAGGCCGCAAGGCCTGATGGTACTTGTGGTGTGATGTAATTTGAGATGTCATCAGTGATGTCATGAGTGATGTCACTGACCATGTCATGAGTGATGTATTATGTGACGTCATCAGCAGTGCAATGCGGGCGCGCAAGTTATATTTAGCTGAACTAACTTTAACAGGGGAATTTCTATGGTTTTGTACGAGTGAAATGTCCAGCTAACTATACCGTCCCTGAAAACTATTGTTTTTTCAGTGAATTGCAAAGGTTTTTGAAATGCTAGTTTCTAACTATGCGTACAGAAGTAGGACATGTGTTGAAAGAAGAAAAAACGCACAGAAAGAAGCAAAATAAATGCAGAAAAAAGCAACAGAAGTCCACAAAGACGAAGAAAAGTGCAGGAAGAAGCAAGACATGTGCAGAAAGAACCAACAAAGGAGCAGAAATAGGCCTTGTTACAAAATCATCCTGTGCCCACAACTTTTTCAGACCGGTACTGGTGTTCACTGACTCTGACTAACCAGACCTAGAGACAGTGGTATACTAAAAGACACTTATAATACAGTGAAAACACCTACATACACTAGGGAGCACTATGAGTTTGCACACGTCCCCTGAGGCCCCGTCCCCTCCCTTCACCCCCGTATAAACGCGACCTGTGGCTGATTTAGGTTGGGAGATTAAGTCCCCTTGATTCCTGATGGTCCCTAGGCTCCAACTAGCCCACTAGGTACCTCCAGTAAGCGCCACAGAGCTGGGTTGCAGAGAGGTGTAAAAAGAGGCACGGCCTAGACCACCTCTCTACAATGCAGCACAGTGGTGCCTACTGGAAGCACCTGGTGGGCTAGTTGGCCCCCAGGGGCCCTCAGGATTGAAGGGGAATTATTTTCCCAACTTAAAATGTGCCACAAGGCGTGTCTGCCCACATGTCACCTCAGGCCCCACCCCCTCCCTTCACCACTGTGCAAACGTACCCGTGGTGCATTTTAAGTTGGGAGATTAAGTCCCCTTGAATCCTGAGGGTCCCTAGGGTCCAACTAACCCACCAGGTACCTCTATTAGGTGCCACAGAGCTGCGTTGCAGAGAGGTGCGAAAAGGGGTGTGGCCTCTGAACACCTCTCTGCAACACAGCTCCCTGGCACATACTGGAGGTTCCTGGGGGCTGGCGGTCCCCAGGACCATTACAGGGCTCCAGGAGGGGGGACGCTTGGCCCCCTCCCAACAATTGCAAAGCCCCGGGGGTGCTGGTCCCCGGGGCTTGGGGGCCCATCACAGACCCTCTAATTTAAATAATTAGTGCCCGGGGAGGTGGCGGTCCCCAGGGCGTGTGGGGGGATTCGAGCCCCCCCACAGGATCTTAATTTTTCTAAAAAAACAAGCCCCGGGGGTTGGCGGTCCCCTGGGCTGCAGGGGGGGCCATATGCCCCCACCAATATTTTATAAAAGCCCCAGGGGTGGCAGTCCCCAGGGCTTGGGGGGCCCTTGAGCCCTCCCACCCATTTATTGTGCAAGACCCTCGGGTTGCGGACCCCGGGGCTGCGGGGGGCCATGAGTCCCCCTCAAATATTTTTGAAAATCCCCAGGGGTGGCGGTACCCAGGTCTGGGAGGCCCCTTTGAGCCCCCCATTACCATGGGAAACATCCTTTACGATGCAACTTTTATCACACAATGCCTTTACAGCGCAGGTTTTTCAACCCAAGTCATTACAACGAATTGCGCTGGGGGGCGCTGTAGGATAGGTAATAGTTTAATTTACTATCCAACACCTTCCCTACTATCCACGGGGACTGGAGTTGGAATCGTAAATTAAACTATTCACTATCCAGCACCCCCCAACGCAAGTCGTTGTAACGACTTGCGTTGAAAAACCTGCGTTGTAAAGGCATGCGTGGTAAAAGCATGCGTTGTAACAACGTACATCCCATTACAATATAAAGATTGCCTCCGGGACCAGGCCCACCCGGGAGCTAATTAATAATGAAGCGCTTTGTTTTTTTAAAATTTTCGTCCGGATCCACGGATCCGCTGCGGATTTTGCCAATTTTTTGGGCCCTGGGGGTCCTTGTGGGACCCCCTGAACAGGTCTAGGGGTCAGGGTGTTTCTACCCTGCCCCCTTTTCTTTTTCGTTGCATTTCTTTTACTGCTTTCTTGCGCCTCAGTTCTACCGAGGCACAAGATGGCTGCCAACACTTCCTGGTTTGAAGTGTTGACAGATTTCAACAGAGAGGGTACCCCACTTTCACCAGGGAACAGGGTAAGAAGACAGCAAGTCAGAGGGAAATCCCTGGAGTGTGCTAGTTAACTTCGCATACCAATGTAGATACACATCTGCAAATAAACGGGGGAGGACCTATAGTCCACTGTGTTCTAGGGAATACATAATAATTTCCACAAAGAAATAAAGTCGTTCACAATCTATTTTTATTAAAAACCATATGTCTGGACAATTTAAAATATAAGACAATTAAAATTTCAAAGAAATATTCTTTGAAAAATAAGAAACACTTGAAACCAATATATCTCATACACAATTAAAAAGTACAAAAAATTTTCAGGACAAAGAAAGACATGTATATAGCATTTCAGATTGAAGAAACCCCTTGCAACGCTACACAGGCCCCAACTTGGATCTTCTTCCACAGACAGTGGGGGTGAGAATCAACTCTATATAGCACTGCGAGTGTGAGATCTGTGCATTAGTCACTTTACTTCCCCCGGATGAGCCACTATTCCTTACCATAGTAGTTTCCACATTGAAAGGGACTCGGAGGGAAGGTGATGGTTTATATAAACAAGAGTACCGAGAAATTGAACATAATAATGAACTGAACGTAATATATGTACAGTATGAATTACATTGAGTCATCCAATAGGCAGATATGTGCATGCCTGAAAACTGTACCAGATATGTTAAAGAGAGACAATAACAAGTAATTACCTAGGAGTCGGATAATAGAAATGTCTTGAGTGAAGAACGGCTAGTAACCCGTATAAAAAGTGACCCCTTACCTTTCTCCCCACATATTTACAGAGAAGGTGCAAACCACTACTCTTTGAAAAGAGAAACCCCAACCAAAGAAGTCCTGAAGAAGGTGCCACAAAATCAAATGTACTGCACCGAAACGCGTCAACGCATTTTTTCAGATATAGAGAATCCAACCAGGGCCCAGTAAACACTGGATGTACATTCATTACTGTCACTGATGTTTACATAAGCTAAAGTAATACAGGCCTGTGGATCTATAGATACATAGTGGCAAAGACATTTGGAAGCCACAGTTACACTAGGGGTTCTTCATTTTGCATTTCTTGTTCTTTGTTTATTGTTTATGAATTGCTGAAATGCTATATACATGTCTTTCTTTGTCCTGAAAATTTTTTGTACTTTTTAATTGTGTATGAGATATATTGGTTTCAAGTGTTTCTTATTTTTCAAAGAATGTTTCTTTGAAATTTTAATTGTCTTATATTTTAAATTGTCCAGACATATGGTTTTTAATAAAAATAGATTGTGAACGACTTTATTTCTTTGTGGAAATTATTATGTATTCCCTAGAACACAGTGGACTATAGGTCCTCCCCCGTTTATTTGCAGATGTGTATCTACATTGGTATGCGAAGTTAACTAGCGCACTCCAGGGATTTCCCTCTGACTTGTTGAAGTGTTGACAGCCAATTAGCATGTATAGCCGTGTCTAAAGTTTCCTATGGAAAATTGCATGGGGAAAACACGTTTTGGGACCCCCCTTTTTTCTTGGCCCCCGCTTGCCGAATCACCCCGAAACTTTAAGGATGGGAGCGGACCGGACCGGGCCATAAGTTCTGAAAATTTCGCGAAGATTCTTCAATCGGCGCCAAAGTTATTGGGAATCGAATGTTGCGATTTTCCTATGGTAACTAGGTCCTAACTATAACTACCTACTGGCGACCGGCAGTAGTAATATATATTGTTTACATTCAAGCATATTTTGCACATTATCAATAGGATCATTACTGGTTTTTAATTGCATCTGTTATAACAACAACTATTATTTTTTTTAAAAATGCACTTTACACTTTAATATGCTATTTTGCACTATCAACATCAAAGATAGGCGAGGGCTATCTGTATATACAAATATTTGTTATATACAATTTTTTGGTATTTGCATTTTACGCTTTGTATAGAAAAAAGTTTTCTAAATCTTTTTAACTTTTGTATCATGGGCTTTTATCTTTGTCAATTTAACATATGGATTTTAACCTGTTAATGAATTTTTCGAACTGTTGTTATTTCAATACTGTTTGGAAAACAGACTAGGCTACCATTCACTAGTAGTTTGTCCTCGCTGTTTATTATCACGTGGTGTACTATGAAAAAAAGAGAAAAAAATGCACTTTTTTTCACTGCTCAGTGATTACTATTTAAAACGCATGCATTACCAACTCTGACTGTCTGTGAGCAAGGGCGGATGCCCGAAACGCGTCAGATTGCTTGGTTCAGCTTTTGAATAAAAAAACTGTGCTTACAATTACTGGATCCGTGTGGTTTCCTGGGTCGCTGTGGTCGGAGCTCGGGAGATTGCATTTGTTCGATGTTTAATTCGGAAGGTGATTGCTTCCGAGGTGGATCCACTCTCCAGAAGTTGGCTGTCGTGTTCAATCACCAAAAAGCTTTTCTTGTCAGGAAAATTCGTCAACGACAGCCCCTGTGCCTGCGGAGAAATCAGCTGCACGTTGGAAAATATCGGCGGCATCTTTTTTGAAATTTTGAAAAGGGCGCGTTGGCGCCAAAAGCGCCTGACTAGCCGGAATCCAACGGAAAACGCTCCAGCATTTCGGCGGCACGGTGGAGAGGAATACCAAGCACTTGCCCGTTACCCTGGGAGCAGGACTGTCGAGCTCGGGTAGTTCGGTGCAAACTACATCTTTAAAGCAATTTGAACCAGGCGCCATGTCAGAGGAGACCCTCCGTGGCAGGGAAGCGGCGGCGGCCGCTCTATACTCCAACCTACCCAAGGTAACAGCGGGTGTGGGAGGAGGCAGCAACAAAGCTGATCAAACTGGCGGCTCCAATACTGTAGAGACTCAAATACGTGCTGCGTTAAAAAGACTCGAGAAATGCATGTATTCGGAAATGTCCAAATGGTGGGAGCATAAATCTTTGACCATGTATTTGGAGGAAAATAGAGTTCCCAGGGGTTTGCGTATCTTATTGGCACCAAGTTACGACAGACCTAACCCTAATATGCTTAAAGAATGGGGTCAAACCAATCTGGAATCGTCTGCGAAATTGTTGCAAATTTTGGTTAAATATGCAGTCATAGATCGTGAACAGCTCATGAAAGAAATAGCGGAAATCAATGAGGAGCTGAGTAAATGGGAACCACACGATCTTATAACCAAATCGAGAAAGGAAATCGATGAGCGCATTGCCAAGCAAGAGGAGAAAATCAAAGCCCGCAAGATTTATCAGTTTGCGCGTGACAAGGAAGACTACGCGCAGGGGAGAATATTCACATTCGCGCGCAAGTTTGACAATGTTAAACGCTCTAAATTTGCTCAACAAACACAGCAGGCTAAACAGGGAAAACCGGATGGGCAGACATCTACCTCTGCACAAGCGCAGGGTACTACATTACCTGGAACAAGCCAAATACACAGTGACAACGAGTCTTTGACAAGCGCTCCCACCTCTGATGATGATGCCAGTAGCAGTTGGGAGGCAAGCTCGGTCATTCTTGATTTAGGTGAGGAAGTGGATTTTTTATCCAACGAGAGACTACAGTCACTAAGACCCCGGAACAAACAGCAGACAAAGGGGCAGCAGCAGCAGCAAAGCGTGCCAGGAACAACAGAAGACGGGGCCAGCGCCGGAAAAAACACAAAAATGCCCAAAAAACCAAAGCGGCAATATTGGCGCAAAAACAAGTGAGTGACAATACCGTAGTAAACCTTTCTTCCATTGACCTTACCAAGGCTGAGCAACAACTTTTAAGCCTTGGTCTCTCGTATTGCCCAGCTACTGATTTCAACTATGCTAAGACCCGCATAGATGTCTACATGTATATCAGAAAATAGAAGCTTAAAAAATTCTTTGAGATTAAGGAAGGTCTAAATAATAGAACAACACAAGGAGTTGGAACGACTATTAATGTTCTTCCCAATCTGCCCATGCTTCCAGCTAGCGACACTCGAACAGCACTTACTGTACTAAATCTTTTGGGCAATGACGCTCTCACTGAAGAACTCGCATCCACACAGGATGAATTGAGGGCAGCTGACATTCCCCAAATTGGAGCCAACACCAGCCCTTTTAAACCAACGTCTAAATTCAACCCTACCATGCCCAGAGACTCTATTGATGTGTTTCAAGACGTGGTAGTAGAAGATCTAAAGCGACTACATCATCAGATAAAGCACAAAAAGCGATATAGAAGCAAACAGGAAACGGACTACCATGCTTTGGTCAAAAAACTAAGCAGTGATCATAATATCATAGTGACCATGGCCGACAAGGGGGGCAATGTGGTCATCTGGCCCCAAGAGGAATACATTAAGGAGGCAAAGCGACAGCTTGGTGATGATACTTGCTATTCGATCACCAATATGAAACACTTTGAAACTTCAAGGGAATCACTTAAGAAACTACTTTTCAAATACAAAAGGGAAGGTATGATTTCCTCACAAGAATTTGAATTTCTCCACGTCGAATTTCCTGTATTGCCAAAACTTTATTTACTCCCCAAGATACATAAACTATCAAGACCGTGCCAGGCCGACCGATCATTTCGGCCATTGCAGGAGTGGCTGAACATGTCACTGAATACATTGATTACTTCCTGCAAAGCCTGGTCCAAGAATTACCTACATATGTTAGAGACACTGGCGATTTCCTAGCTAAAATTCAAAACATCCAGTGGAATGAACAAATGCTCTTGATCACTTTGGACATAGAGTCGCTCTATACTAGTATAGAGCATATGTGTGGTATCAAAGCTCTAGAGTTTTTTCTTGGTAATAGACCCATAAATTGTTACCAGCACAACAAAGTATTGATCGAGTTAACATCCTGGTGTCTCCACAATAATTTCTTTCTTTTTGGGAGTGATCTATATCTGCAAAGGCGTGGGGTCGCTATGGGGGCATGTTTCTCTCCCAGCTACGCGTGCTTGCACGTGGGCTGGTGGGAGGAACATGTCCTCAGGCGGCAACATGCTCAAATTTATTCTTATCATGTTTTACTTTGGCTCCGTTATATTGATGACGTTTTTTTGTTATGGCAGGGTGACAAACACAGTGCACAACTGTTCATTGATTCTATCAATGTGAATAAGGAAAATCTGAAATTCACTAGCTCCATCAGTGAATATGAGGCAGAATTTCTGGATGTTAAAATCCAGATCCACAATGGCCGGATTACTACCAAACTACATCGTAAAAGTACTGCTGGCAATAGTATTTTGCACGCCAGCAGTGCACATCCGCGCCATGTGGTAGATAACATTCCCCTAGGTGAACTATTGAGAATTAAGAGAATCTGCAGTACAGACTCTGATTTGGTATCCTGCACCAATGAAGCTTTGGCGAGGTTTCGTGCTAGGGGGTACCGTGAATCAGTCCTTACAACAGCCATGGCCAAAGCTAAGACTAGATCCCGTGCTTCCTTACTTGAAACCAACAGTAGTGCTAACACATCTTGCACTTCTGATGAGGATACCATGAACCCCAGGTTCCTCACACCATACAGCAGACAGGCAAGGCAAATAAAATCTATTCTATCTAAAAGATGGCCAGTCCTTGCTACTGATCCTGTACTCAAACCCCAATTAGCAGAAGTTCCTATTGTCACCTTTAGGAAGGGTCCCTCTCTCAGATCCCACGTCTGCAATGAGTTTCCTGAATTAAGAAAAAAGCAGGAATGGTTGAAAACTAGATCTGGCTTTATACGCTGCACCTCCTGCAGGGCTTGCAAATTTGGCAAAAGTACTCGGCAATACAACACGCCATTCAGTCCAGACCCTATTCAAATCAAGGGCCAATATAATTGTAAGACTGAATTTGCCATATATGTCTTAACCTGCACATGTGGACTCAGGTATGTCGGCAGTACACGACAACCAGTACACGTTAGGATCCTCCAGCATCTGCGTGCCATTGTCAACAACGACCCAGCCTACCCTGTAGCCAGGCACTTCAAGGCTATGCATAACAATAATCTGGAGTGCCTGTCATACTTTGTCATCTCCGCAATTGATAAGCCCAGAAGAGGCGGGGACAGGGTAAAGATGCTGAGAAGAATGGAATCTCATTTCATTCTTGAATTAGACAGTAGATCCCCGAATGGTCTTAACAACACGGAAGACCTACATGTGTTTCTGTAACTCAAGCCCTGTTTTGTCCACTACGCTTTGCATTACTTTGGGTGGTGGGGTTTAGTTGGTTCATGCCCCCGCCCCCTCTCCACGTGTCCCACTATTTGTCTCCTTGTTGGGTTGTTGCACGTATTATTTATATATTATTTCACGGTGATTTATCATTCAGGTGTTTGCATTTATCTTTTCTGGCACACTTATTTGAGGACATAGACATAAAAAGTTTTTTTCTGTGATCCATGTAGAAACATGTTCTTACAGTTCGTTTTCGGACTATGATATTCCCATGATTAGATGCCAAATAGCCCATGCCTCACCATTATGCTGCTACGGTCATATGTTTACATATTATGCTGTTTTGCACTTTGATAGTTACAGATGTAATATAATATTGTTTACATTCAAGCATATTTTGCACATTACCAATAGGATCATTACTGGTTTTTAATTGCATCTGTTATAACAACAACTATTATTTTTTTTAAAAATGCACTTTACTCTTTAATATGCTATTTTGCACTATCAACATCAAAGATAGGCGAGGGCTATCTGTATATACAAATATTTGTTATATACAATTTTTTGGTATTTGCATTTTACGCTTTGTATAGAAAAAAGTTTTCTAAATCTTTTTAACTTTTGTATCATGGGCTTTTATCTTTGTCAATTTAACATATGGATTTTAACCTGTTAATGAATTTTTCGAACTGTTGTTATTTCAATATTGTTTGGAAAACAGACTAGGCTACCATTCACTAGTAGTTTGTCCTCGCTGTTTATTATCACGTGGTGTACTATGAAAAAAAGAGAAAAAAATTCACTTTTTTTCACTGCTCAGTGATTACTATTTAAAACGCATGCATTACCAACTCTGACTGTCTGTGAGCAAGGGCGGATGCCCGAAACGCGTCAGATTGCTTGGTTCAGCTTTTGAATAAAAAAACTGTGCTTACAATTACTGGATCCGCGTGGTTTCCTGGGTCGCTGTGGTCGGAGCTCGGGAGATTGCATTTGTTCGATATATATATATATATATATATATATTACCTACTGGCGGTCGCCAGTAGGTATATATAGTTAGGATTTTTTCCCTATGGGATTTCTGAAAATTCTATGCCTAATAACTTTGGCGTTTGTGGACGGAATCGGCTGAAATTTTCAGGAAAATGGCACATTTTGTTTCTGAGCAGCCCTTGAAAATTTGGGGGGGTTTTGTGGAGGGGGGGCCGAGAAAAAAGGGGGGTCCCAAAACGCGTTTTTTCCATGTTAATTTCCATAGGGCGGTTGGACTCACTTTTAGCCCGAACGGCTGAATGGATTTGCACGAAACTTGGCAAAATAGTAGGGACTGTTAGCCCGATGTGCCTTTGCTAGGTCTCAATATATGTGCTTCAGTGGATTTTGAGAAATTAACGTTTAAATCAAGATATATATCTGTAACAGCGCTCCGGGCAGCGATCCGGTTAGCGAACCTTTCGCGTATCGGAACTTTGCGATGCGAAGCTGATTGGCTCTCCGGTGTCTGTCAACATTCTAAACAGTCCGGAGCGGCCGCCATCCTGTCTCTCGGTAGGATCGAGAGACAAGAGGAGGCCAAAACAAAGGGGGAAATTACCATAAGGGGGCATAGTAGATCCTCGTTGACCCCCTAGGTTTTATGTGGAGGTTTTAAAAGGGCCTAGGAGGGTCCAAAAAAAACAATTTTTTTTTTGCGTGGTAAGCGCCAAGTTCGCGAACCGGAAAGCGTTCTGGGCAGCGAACTTTAAGGATAAAAGAATGATAGACTTTTGTAATACTGTATGTTAATTATTTGTTGTTTTTGTTTGTTTATTTATTTATTTATTTATTTTGATTTAAAAAAAAATTATTTATTATTTTCATAGTTCATTAAAACTTCCAGCATTATATCATCTGGTATCTCGTCAAACATGGATGTTTCTGTCTCTTGTAAGGTTTGAATAAATTGTTCGTCAAAAGATTGATCCATAAAATCTTCATCCACATTTTCTTCATTTACAATGTCTTCGGATGTAATCTCGAAGGAAAAAATTACTTTTTTCTTGCTCCCCTTCCATTTTTTTGCTGTAAATTGCATAAAAAAAATAATTAAATTAGAAGAGTTAGGGCACTGTTGGGTTTAAGTTCAGACAGGTAGTTCTGTTTTTTTAACAGTGAACTTAAAGTAAGTAAATTCATAATTATAGCAGAGAAGTGTAAGTCAATCAATAAATATAACAGAGGAGTCTATCTGTATCTATAACTATAGCAGGGGGACAGTAAATAATTATCAAAAACGTTTTTACAAATTAATTTAAAGTGCCACTTACAAATTATCAATTTAATTTTCAGGGAGGTGAAAAGGCTCTTGAAATGTAGTTCAGGAAGTAGTAGTCAAAATGGCTGTGTTTCCTTCTCTTCCTTTATATATATTCAGGTACATAACCAATCAAATGTCAGGAAAAAAAAATTGAAAATGAAAGTAACATTTTCATTGGTTGTCAATTCCAACACTTCAGATGTGTTTTGTGAAGTAATTTACCTCACGGTACTTAGAGAGGTCTACAGGCTTAATGGCTAAATGGAATTTCAATCAAATTTGTGAAAATGAAAGGGATTGTTATGTAGTATGAGCTAATCTATATTTGGTGAGAGTGTCTCTAGTCGTTTTTCTGTAAATTACATTCCCACCTTTTTTTAGGACCGCTTTCCGGAAAGCGGCCCGGTTAGCGAACCTTAAGCGTCACGGGAGTCCACCATTTTGTGTTTCGGTCGCATTAAGATACAAGATGGAGGGCAAATAATGTTTAGAATGGGTAGAAGGGGTCATGGTAGACTTATCTTGACCCCCTAGGTTTTCTGAGGGTGGCTGAGGAGGCTTATATGTGCGGAAAAAAAACATTTTTTAAAAAAATCCGCGAGGTTAGCTTTCGGTTAGCGAACCGGGTAGCGCTCCGGGGAGCGTATTTTGTGGAAAATTAGTGAAAAAAGTTAGAGAAAAATAATAATTGTGAGTGATCAGATGTAGGGTAGCTCTGAGAAGAGCTTTTGGGTTTATGGTACATTTAGGTACTTATAAGTAGGTACCAATGCACAGTCTTAAATTCAGAATGAAAATTCTGTTGCCCTCATCTGAGAAGTGAACTCCATCTCCTCTGTAGATATCTTGCATGTAGTAACGCAAGTTATTGTTGTACAGAGAGCCCATTCCATGGTCTCTCATGTAAGCTGAAACAGATTTGTTTACATGCTTCCTCGCTTTCTCAATTTGTGGACAAAATTGGTTGGACCACCTCCATTTCTGTCTTTGGCATATATTGGAATATACCAAGGCAGTTTGAGGAAAAAGTGCCATTAATTGCTCAAAGGTGTCCTTTAAAAGCATTTCCAGACCTACCCCTGTCAAAGTGCCCAAATCATTACCTCCACAGTGCACTATTAACAGGTCAGGTTTTGGCAAATGCATAAAGGTTTTCACCAATGGTATCAATTGGTGACATTTTAATCCTCTTTGGCCCAACCACTTAATTTCCACATCTTGTAAATTGAGGTTAGGTAAATTTCTGTTCTCAGCATACCTTTGAGCCCAGTGGATGTAACTATGTCCAACAATCCAGACCTTAAACATGGTGGGAGAAGGTTGTTCTGCAGTCAGATGAAGTGTGGTAATGAAAGGGCAGTTGAAACAGTAGGAGTTTCTAAAGAAAAAAAACTGTGGATTTCCAATGCTAATGATTCATTAGCAGTGATTGGTGCATTTCCATTTCTGAAAACAGAAAGTTAGGGTGCATGGATGTGTTCTTTGAAACATGTAATTTGAATGGTCAAGGAAGAAACATTTAATGAAAGATTGCACTGGATACGCAGGTGCACTGAGAGTTCAGAGTTCAATTGAAACATTGTTGTGTGAATTTGCAAACATGAGAGGTCTTCCAGGAGGTGGTTGCTATGGAGACAAGGCAGAGAGGGCAGAGGGGGGAAGGGTTTTGATTTGAAAAAAGTGAGGGAAGAGGTATGATTGGCTAATATGAGAGATATGTGAAATGAATATCTGTATTTCTGTGCTTTCAAAAGCTGCAGCCTTTGGAGTGCATCCTTTTTCTTCTGCTGAAGACAATTTGGTGTATTTCTGAGACTGTTTTCAAAACTCAAAAAATATTTGCTAAGGTGAGAAAAGATTTATTTAATTTAGATAGAGAATAGTATGATTTAAGGAGAAATGATGAAGAAAGCTGTGTTTTTAAAATGTGGTTTTGTCTCTAGTGATATACTAATAGAATTAGTTTCTTTGAGAAATTGTAATTGCATATTCGGTGTAGCATTCTGGCATGCAGTAACACAAGTTATTGTGGTACATGGAGCCCATTCCATGGTCTGTTATGTAAGCTGAAACAGATATGTTGTTTTTAAAAACGATTTAAGAAATCAATTACATTTCTGGATATGTACTGCTAGAGCTTCATAGGTTGTTTTGAGCCATATTTATAAGGCATTTGAGTGTCTTTGATGTTATGTTTTCCTTTTAAAATGTAAAGTGTTCCTCATGGGGCAAGTGTCTTGTAAATACGCTCCCACTTGTGCTTTGCAAATTTAGATTTTGATTATGGGAGTTACATAGCCATGTTAATAATGTCCAAACAATGGTGGTAGGGCATTCAAGAAAACGTTTTTCTGTGTCTCTAGGACATTTTCAGTCCTTTCCTCTTGAATGCAGGTATACAATTGATTTATATGCTGTGTTTAAAAACGAATTTTCAAATCAATTACATTTCTTGATATGTACTGTTAGAGCTTCATAGGTTGTTTGGGGTCATATTTAGAAGGCATTTTAGTGTCTTTGATGTTATGTTTACCTTTTTAAATGGAAAGCGTTCCTCATGGGGCCCTGAGCAGTTCTTAGCCATGTTATTTAATGGGAAGTGGATATCATGGCTAAGAGTATTTGCTGGAAAATGCATGAATATTGCTGACTTTTCTGCGATATTCATGCATTGTGGGCGTTTTTTTTCGCATTTGCGAGCAGTTCTTAGCCATGTTATCCAATGGGAGGTGGATAACATGGCTATGAGCATTTGCTGGAAAATGCATGAATATCGCTGACTTTTCAGCGATATTCATGCATTGCGGCCGTTTTTTTCGCATTTGCTAGCAGTTCTTAGCCATGTTATCCAATGGGAGGTGGATTACATGGCTAAGAGCATTTGCTGGATAATGCATGAATATCGTTGACTTTTCAGTGATATTCATGCATTGCGGCCGTTTTTAATCGCATTTGTGATAAACAATTACATTTCTTGATATGTACTTTTAGAGCTTCATAGGTTGTTTGGGGTCATATTTAGAAGGCATTTTAGTGTCTTTGATGTTATGTTTACCTTTTTAAATGGAAAGCGTTCCTCTTGGGGCAAGTGTCTTGTAAATACGCTCCCACTTGCGCTTGGCAAATTTAGATTTTGATTATGGGAGTTACCTAGCCATGTTAATAGTGTCCCAAAAATGGTGCTAGGGCATTCCAGAAAACACTTTCATGTGTCTCAAGGACATTTTTAGTCATTTCTTCATGAATGCAGGTATACAATTGATTTATATGCTGTGTTTAAAAACGAATTTTGAAATCAATTAAATTTCAGGATATGTACTGTTAGAGCTTCATAGGTTGTTTGGGTTCATATTTAGAAGGCATTTTAGTGTCTTTGATGTTATTTTTCCCTTTTTAAATGGAAAGCGTTCCTCATGGGGCCCTGAGCAGTTCTTAGCCATGTTATTTAATAGGAAGTGGATAACATGGCTAAGAGCATTTGCTGGAAAATGCATGAATATCGCTGACTTTTCTGCGATATTCATGCATTGCGGCCGTTTTTTTTCCCATTTGCAAGCACTTCTTAGCCATGTTATCCAATGGGAGGTGGATAACATGGCTAAGAGCATTTGCTGGAAAGGTTGTTTGGGGTCATACACCATTTTTGGGAAATTATTAACATGCCTATGTAACTCCCATAATCAAAATCTAAATTTGCCAACCGCAGGTGGGAGCGTATTTACAATAAATTTGCACCATGAAGAACGTAAAATAGCATAATAGACACTCAAATGCCTTATAAATATGACCCAAAACATCTTATGAAGCACTAGCAGTGCATATTTCCAGAAATGTATTGGTTTTCATTTAATGATTTACTTCATTGGTAGGCCTTCACATGTTTTTTTACCTTGGTTTTTTACAGTGAAAATCTTATCTGCAACCATGTGTTGGCCTCACCTCAAATAAACAAAACAGGTGATGGACTGAATGTGGATCAATGACACACATTCACCCCAGTCTAAAGATCTGGGCCTAAACAAATCTTTAGATAGGCTACATCTTATCGTCATCCTGAATTAATCATTTAAAATATTAGGGAGTGATTTATGATTGTTGTATGCCTGTTTTGTACCATTGAGTGTCATTTTTGTGATGCAGTGCTGGTGGAAAACATTTGCTATGTTAAATAATTAGTAGGGCATTAAGTTTTAGATGACTGTTATTTATTTACTGTTTGGTAATAGTGGTTAATAACATTTTATATTATATTTTTCCACAGATTCAACTGGAGATTCTTTCATAGTTTGGAAAATGCCTACAAAAAGTAGAATAAGAAAGGCTAGAAAACGTCAAAGACAGCAGGATGATGTTTTATTGCAGCAGTCCTCTTCCCCAAATACTTGTCAAAACACCAAGAAAGGTCCGGGTAAGAGTACGAAATCATTCTTAAGAAATATTTGTAGTAAAAAAAGTTTTGCTCAAAAAAATGTTTCAGTCCACAAAAAGAAAAGTAATTTAAATGGAAAGGAGAGACCCATCACAAATGTTACTGGTAGAGGAAGAGATAACTCTGTGCATGATAGTAGAAGGAAACAACAGTTTAGGGACATTCGAAATCGAATGTTCCGTAATAGGATATTAGTTAATTTATTGAAAAATATTAAAAAGAAAGGCCAACAGAAAGCGGCATTTTATAAGAAGAAGAAAAATGTAGAGAAAATTATTGATCATGCTTTTGAAATTAAGCGAAAGTTGTTTATTTTGGTAATCAATAGAATTAGGAAACTAAGCAAGGTAATTTCTGATTTCAAAACAAAAAGTAGATGGAAGAGAGTAGTAAATCGTACTAACTTTTGTGAAGTTTTTTTCGGAGAATGGATGCATAGTTCAAGTTGTGAGGCATTTTTTAATGAAGAGAGTTATTTTCAGGATAATGATTTGGTGTTTGCAGTTGACACCAGTGGTCGAGCTTATGAAGTGAAGGATGGTTGTCCAGTTGAAAAAGAACAACTTGTGACAACAGAGACAGAAGAGGCGCTAAGTGATGAGGTTTTAGGAAGACGTCCTAAGGGTCCTGTGTACATTTGGAAGTGTAGTTCTATTTGCAGTGTGCGACAGGTTTCCATCAATTTGCTTTGTGATTTTATACGGACATTTAATAAGAAAAGTTTGAAGCAGAAAATGAAGTTGTTGCAAGATTTAGATCCTTGCAGAGTGAGACAAATGACAGGTTTGCGTGGTCATTCACTGGCTTGTCTTTCCAGGAGAGTATGCCAGAGTGTTTTTAATCATTTCAGGATGCTAGCAGTGCATCATAATAAAGTGAGAAAATTAGTGAGAATGTTGTATTATGCTAAGAGTCCAGCAATTATGCTTAAACAATTATGTGCTGCTCTTTTGCATGGTTGTGAAATAGATGTGAAGAATATTTGTGAAGAAATTGAGTTTTGTTACTTTGGTAGTAAAGATGAGAATGTTCAAATTGACCTTGAAGTAGAGGGTAATGTTGAAGATAATGTACAGGTTTCCAGTACAGATTATTTTCAGAAGGAAATTGCCACGTTTCAGATGAAATCAAGTGAGAGGCCTAATTTCACTTGTGTATGTTGTCGACGCACTTATTATAAGAATCAGACTAAGTTAGTGGATTTATATGCAAAAAGTGAAAGGGAAAATAATAGTGAATGGAAGGATTTTGCCACATACTTGATGGTAGAAAATTGTTTTGATTTGGGAGTGGACCAACGTGTGTGCACTTATTGTTGTAACAAATTAAACCAAAACCAGATGCCTGCTAGGGCGGTTCATAATAATCTGGAATTGGTTGAGATTCCTTCAGAATTGAAGGATTTAAATACTTATGAATCTATTTTGATTCAAAGTATCCATCCCTTTCAGGCTATTGTAAGAATGGAGCCAAAGACAGGGAAGTTGCCTCCAGCAGATTTACAGAGAGGATTAAAGGGAAGAGTTGTTTATTTGCCTCTAGATTTGAACAAAAACATTAACACAATTGGAATAGAAAAAGTGGAAGAGGAACCTCTGGTTATCTTGGTTAATGGGGTTCCGACAAAGAATAAGAAAATATGGCAAGATTTAGTGGATGTTAGGAAAGTCAAAAAGGCAACAGTGTATTTGAAGAAAAATAATAAGTACTATAAGAATGTATATGTTGCAGAAGAGGAAGTAAGTGATGAAGAGGATAGCGATTTGTGTGCTGGCCAAATTGAGAAAGTAGAGGCCTCTAAAAGTGAAGAAATATATGAACATTATAGTGTTCATCCTTTGCATTCCAAGGAAGTCATGGGGAATGCTATTGAGTTGTTTCAAATGAAACAAGCCAAAGGGAGTCCCATTAGTGTTTGGGAGGAAAGTTTGGAAGCTCGGTGTTTCCCACAGCTATTTCCCACAGGTCAAGGAGGAAGATATGATGAGCGACCTCATCAAATTCCTGCGTCTGAATACCGGACTTTACGATTGTATGCAGAAGATCCTAGGTTTCGGCAATGCATTCCCTATTTGTTTCATCTCTTGTTTGAAAGCGATCTGTCAGGACTGTCATATGCAGTGAACCACATTTTAAAAAGTGGTATACAGATGCAAAACATCTCGGCAAGTGACTTTATGCATAAAGTCAATGTCCAAGACAGTATTTTGGATTCTCACTTAATTAATCTCATGGCGTGTCAGCGTGGTACTAATGAGTACTGGTACCGTCGTCATGGTGATTTAAAATGTATGCTGAGGAACTTAGGAACTCCAACATGGTTCCTCACTCTGAGCTGTGCCGAGTATGGCTGGGAAGACTTACTTGAATTTCTACGAGAGGCAAATGGAAATATTGAAAACATTGAATTCAATACACCTGGAGAACTGTGTTCTTTGGATCCAGTGAATGTATGCAGGTACTTCAATCATAGATTTGAAGCTATGATGTCTTTCATCACAAATAAAAAGAATCCACCTCTTGGAGAGGTGTTGGATTTCTTATGGAGAAAGGAGTACCAAGCAAGAGGTGCCCCTCATATACATATGTTGTTGTGGATCAAGGATGCACCTAAATTTGGAACAGATCCGGATGACTTAGTGATGAATTTCATAGAACAGTATTCTACGTGTGCTGTTCCAAACGCAACGGAGAAAAAAAGTCTAAGAGAACAAGTTCTACGTTTCCAAAGCCATCGTTGTGGAAAGTACTGTCGTCGTAAATTCAGAAACAAGGACAAGTTCTACACCAAATGTCGTTTCAACTTTCCACGACCGGTGATTTCTAAAGGAAGAGTGAACAGTTTGATGTCTTCGCTGCGACATAATGTGACGAGGAAATCACCCAAGAATACATACAATTTGAAAAGGAACGAAGAGTCCAAGTACATCAATGACTACAACCCAGTGATTTTGTCCATGTGGAATGCTAACATGGATATACAGTTTGTGGCTGACAACTGTATGGCTGTGGCTCGGTATGTGACATCTTACATCACCAAAAAAGAAAAGACCGAACTGAAGGATATGTGGGAGGACATTTCCCATGAAAAGAGCCTCAGCAAGAAGTTGTACAGTTTCAGTCTGAAGATGTTGTCGCATCGAGAAATCGGAGCTTACGAATGTTCTGATCGTTTGTCTTCAGCAAGTCTCTATGCCAAATCCAGGAGTCTCGTTTGGGCGAGTCTTGGTCTTGCTGCAACACGAAATCGAGTTCTAAAACCTGTCCGGGAAATTGAGTATTTGGCAGAAAAGGAACCAAACAGTACCGACATTTTGAAGACCAACATGTTGGATACATATTATCCAAATCGAAGCAGTCACCTTGAGAATGTTTGTCTATATGAGGTTCTCCAAAATTATATATTCAAGAGGAACATCAAAGAAGATATTGAGAAAGGAGTGTATGCTGTAATTGGAAGTGAGGGATGCCTGGTCAAGCAAAGAAAATGCCAATTAGTAAACCATCGAAAATTGAGTGGTGAATCTCCAGAAAAAAAGGAGTTTTTTTATTTAGCACTTTTGCAACTTTTCAAGCCTTGGCGTGCAGAAGAGGAACTGCTTGGAGATTTCCTCTGTTACGAAGACTCTTTCAATGCAGCCAAGGAGTCCATAGAATGTCCTGCTTTTTCTAAATATCAAGAAATGCTAACTTTGGAAATTGAGCAGGAAGCAACGATTGCAGCCGAGATTGCCAGAGACAGTTCTCAGGACAGTCAGAGTTCTGTTTCATTGAGTCAAGATCCACTTGGAGGACCTATTATCGAAAATGAAGCTGCCACTGCTATGAATGAAGTAGAAAGAGCCATGGCACATGCTCAGGAGGATTCAGTTAACTTAGAAGACTTGGAAAAACAACTCAACGTTGAGCAGAGGAAAATATATGATGAAGTTACCAAGGAAATTGAGCACGGATTAAGTCATGAGAAGAACAAGTGCTCATGTACATCATTGAAGCCTGTCCGACTGTACGTGAGTGGAGAAGCGGGAACTGGAAAAAGTTTCCTCATTAAAGCAATCTCTTGTTATTTGCAGGAAAGAACTGAGTCATCGCTGTCTTGTGTTGTCACCGCTCCTACTGGACTGGCAGCACATAACATTAAAGGTATTACTTTGCATCGTCTACTGATGCTGCCGGTGGAGCATGACAACAAATTACAATACAACAAGTTATCTGGAGATGCTTGCTGTGAAGTTTCAAGAGTCTTGAGGAAAATGAAACTACTTATCATTGACGAAGTAAGCATGGTTTCCAATGTCATGCTTGCCTTTGTGCATTTGAGAATGCAAGAAGTACTTAAAACTGAATATGATGTGTTATTTGGTGGGAAACACATCATTGTTTTCGGAGATCTTCTGCAGCTGACACCAGTAAAAGGTCAACCTGTGTTCAAAATACTCACGCATGAAGATACCAGGAAGTGCCTAGGGAGCATTGGCAACGTCAATATATGGTTAAACTTCAATTATGCTGAACTGCATCAAAATATGCGTCAGGCAAAGGATGAAGATTACAAGAATATTCTACAAGATATTAGAATTGGAAAAGTGACCGAGCATGGGAAAGAAGCTTTAAATGCACGATTACTGTCAAATTTATATCCCAAACAAGAGATTGTGCCTGAGAATATTTTTCAGAAAATTACTGAGAAGAAATCCGGGATATGTCTCATGCCAACTCTTGCAGAATGTGCCATCTTCAACAACAAAATGTTGAATTTAGAAAAGCAAGAGATTGTGAAACTTGAAGCTATCGACAAATTAGAGCATATGGGATCAACAATTATTTTGTCAGACAATTTGAAATCAAAATTGGATTCATTAGAGAAGACTATATCTAAAACAGCGGGTTTTGAAAAGACTTTGAATGTGTGTTTAAATTGCCGAATCATTTTGAGAAGGAATTTACATGTAGAAAGAGGTCTGGTAAATGGATCAATGGGTAATGTTGTTGATTTTGAGAAGTACAGAAATAGAGATGGAATAGAATTTTTAAAAATTAAATTTGATGGCATTGAGGAAGTACAGCAAATTGGTCGTTGTTCTGCTAGGTTTTTGCTTGTTAAAGACTTATATGTTCGCCGTAAACAGTTTCCTGTTTGCTTGGCATATGCGGTGACAATCCATAAATCGCAAGGTTTAAGTGTAGACTGTGCATTGGTGAATATTGGCAGTTCTGTGTTCAAGGAGGGTATGGCATATGTGGCATTGTCACGAGTTAGAACTTTATCGGGATTGTACTTGATTGACTGTGATGTCACAAACATTTGTGCGGATCTAGATTGTGTTAAGGAATACAATAGGTTAAGAAGAGAGTATGCGCCACATTTGCCTCAATATCCTTTGTTTGAGAAACGTGTGGTAGGCCGGAAACGTAGAAATAGCAGTAATAGTAGGGAGGTTGTTGCAAAAAGACTAAAAGTCAATGACCCGAAAATTGTTAGCAGAAAGAAAGTGGATTCTGTTGAAGATGTTGTCGGTTTTCAATTTGAAAACAGTTCTGGTGTCAACTGCTATGCAAATGTAGTGGTTAATGTTCTCTTTTCACTAGAGAGTTTAAAAGAACAGATTCTGTTGAATTCAGAACAAATTTTATGCTGTTTATTGAATTCTGTTTTCGAGAAATGTAGCACTGATCGAACAAAAGTAGAAAGTGTGTCTGAAGTTCGTTATCTGTTAGATGAATGTTCAGGTCAAACAGACTTCTCTGAAAATAATCAGCAAGATTGTCAGGAGTTTTTAATGTATATGCTTGATATATTGCAAGATGAGGGTGTAGATGTAGATCACCTGTTTGGGCTTTCTTATCAATGGCAGCATGACTGTGAGAATTGTAGGGTATCAAGTACTAGTAGTGTAGACTCAGAAAGATTTATATATTTAACTTTGCCAGACAGTAAATCAGTCTCCTTTAATAAGCTAGTAAATGCAGCGGATCACAACATGGAGTGTAGCCAATGTAAATCTGAAATGATGTCAACATTACTTATACGTAGATATGGACAGTATGTCATTTTAATGATGCAACGATGTAGGCCTGATGGATCAAAATTGTCAACTTTAATAAAAAATGTTGTGGCTTCTCAGCTTTCAATATCAGGAAGGACTTTTGTAACTGTAGCAATTATCTATCACGATGGTCCTTCAACAACTTCAGGACATTATACAGCTTATTTAAAGTCTCGAAACGGCTGGTCATTCTGCAATGATTCCGTTGTAACTTTCAAAAAAAAATTGCCGTTTGACCTTAAAAATTCTTACCTGGTGTTTTTAAAACCAAAATTTTAAAGAAAGAATCTCGGGATTTCCAGTGAAGAATTGCAAAATGTTCATGAAGTTGAGGGAATGTAAGTCTGCAATGCTGTCTAGATTATTGGTCCAAAACTTTTAATTATAATGTCATTTTGTAAAATCCGACTATATAAACCTGATGCAAGTAAGTCTGCTTCATAGTAAGCAGTATCAGTGTCATAGGAAAAGGAGAACATGAGTGACAAAGAAGGGTAAGATATTAGTAGTCCAGGATTGTGAAAATTATCTTAAATGTTTTCTTTTTGAAAGTTGCGAAAATAGAAAATGACGGGATTTGATTGGAAGAATTACAAGACTTGTGAATAGCTGCAACATGATTTGGCCAAGTGGAAACATGTGGTAGAATGTGAGAAGTCTTTTCTTGTATGTAACATATTTTTCGAATCGTTGGAGGTTTTCTTTCAGAAAGTGGCGGGCTTACAATATTTATAGCACAACACAGTGGACGCTGTTCATAGGACATCCTTCGACGTCATTGAAAGTAAGTTAATTTTAAGGAGTTTTGAATTCAGATTTCTTATGTTGAATGGGTTTTTTAAACACAATCATTTTGATTGTGTTTTTTTTTCCCCGCTGTTACATGATGAATACCTTCAAGTCACTGATTTAAGTGAAATTTGATACATTCTGAGAACAGCAAAAATAAACCATTTAACATGTATAATTAATGTTCTGCTTTTTGTACTTATGATATACATTTAGAAATGTGAGGTAGATATGGAGAAACTGAGTCTTCTGTAAGTGTCAATGTTAATGCTTACAGAGCTGTACTTCTGGGTACTGTTTTTTTAAAAAAAAAATGAATAGGCCTCACCTCAAAGAAAGCTCTTGAAAGCACACATCTTATTTGCATCCTGAAACAATCATTTAAAATGTTAGACTCAATTTTATGATGGCTTTACATCTTTTTTGCGCTGCTATTGCATCACTATTGTGAGACATTAGCAGTGCAAAAGAAGCACCATGTTCCAAAATAGGCCTCAGTTCATCAACATCAAGATACAGTTTGTTTAAAATATATATGTTTAGGATTGTGTAGGGGACGTAGAGAAGCAGAGGCTTCTATAAATGTCAAAGTTGTTGAAAAACTGTTTGTTCTTGAACCTTTTCCCTTGTCTTTTCTAATTTTTAAATACATGCTTTAATATTTTTGGAAATGTTTGTTCTCTCTTTTACAGATTGAAAGTATGAAAAAATATTTTAAAAAGGTAACAAGAATTATAAGGTAAATGTTTTCTACTCTTTTTACCCGCAATGCACTGCTGATGATGTCACTGACACTATCTCTGATTTACTCTCTATAGCTGTCTTTCTTTTTACATTATTCTCTGTTTACTTCCCTTATACTAACTCTTCTTTTTATTTAAAAAATATTTTTTTGGTTCGCTTCAAGTTCGCGAACCGGTCAGCGAACTTGAAGCGAACCAAAAGAAATAGAGCTTGCCAGAGTGATAAACATTCTAGCAATTTTATTTGAAAGGGGAGGTAGTTCTGAAAAGAACTTTTTTTTTTTGTTTTTGTTGTTTTATTTTATTTTTTTTTTTTCTGAACATTTTTTGATTTTTTTGTATTTTTAGAACAGTTTTATGTTTTTTTTGTGTTTTTTATGGAGGGGAAACAACAAAAAAACAGGCATTGAAAAGGGCTCAACAGGAGCAAAAAAAAAATTACTGCTTGGGTGCATTAGGGCACTTATGGTTTTCGAACACCATATTGATCAAGTTCACGCTCATGTTCCCATACGAGAGCATAGCACCACAATATATACAGGTAAACTTCATATGTTTAAAGTTTGGCTGAATGTTTGGCACAGTTTCCTGTGCCTCTCTTCCTGTCAAAGACATTGTTGACGTAGATCTGGCCACAGGAGTTGTCGGGGGATTATCTTGTAGGTCCCTTAACTCTGCCCGGCTGTAGTTTAAGGGATGCCACCTGGCCATATGGCGATGCATAGTATAGTTGCCCATACTATATTTTTTTCTCTGTGCCTCTAGACAATCTGTATTTACAGATGAGGCAGGTGGCATATTTAGCAATGACCTTCTTGTCCCCTGGAGGGATGGAAAAAAACTGCCAGATGAAACTTGTTTTCCTCTTAGAAACACAGGGCAACTCCGGGATAAATTCTGGTTGATCTCTATCCTCTTCTTCTTCTTCCTCCTCTTCCTCCTCTCTGTTGGAGATAAATTGACTTGGTGGTCCTCTCTTCTTATGAGGAGGTGGAGGTGGTGGTGGGGGTGCACCAGCTGCAGCAAGTATAGAAGCCATTGCTGAACTCCAGGAAAATGGTCTTTCTCTCACCAAGATGAAAGTCAGAGTGA
Source organism: Lissotriton vulgaris (assembly GCF_964263255.1). Classification (NCBI taxonomy): domain Eukaryota; kingdom Metazoa; phylum Chordata; class Amphibia; order Caudata; family Salamandridae; genus Lissotriton; species Lissotriton vulgaris. Next base: position 127,565 of record NW_028241326.1, read on the forward strand.
GGAAAGAAGGAGGGGTTTACATGATTTGGGAAAAGCAAAAGTTCTGAACCAATGAAAAGTGTTATTTTTAGGTCACATGACCTAGTCATACATCATTTGGAAACCAAAAGTGAAATGAACCAATGAAAACTTTGATAAACAAGTCACATGACCTGTTCCGCTTACGTTACGCGGTGCGCGCCGCGTCTCGGATCGCTTCCGGTTCGCGGTCCGGAGCACTTCCGGGAGCGCTAACGCGGCGCGTCATTAGACGCATTACGCGACAACGTGATACGTCGCGCTTCCGCGACGCGTCACAGTTCCGCTAACGTAACGTTTACCGGTTCGCGGACTAGGTCGCGGCATCAAGATGAGCTAACGGAAAGCTTCCCGGTTCGCGAACTGGAAGCGAAGAAAAAAAATATTAAAAAAAAATTATTAATAAACATCTAAAATATATTTTAAGATTTAAAGAAGAATAAATTTTACAGTTACAGATGTTAGCTTTTAAAAAACCAATGAAATTCACAGAAAAAACCATAGGTTATAGACCATATATAGTTAGGAATTTGCATTTACAAAACCTTGAAAATTCACTGAAAAAACCATAGGTTATAGACCATATATAGTTAGGGATTTGCATTTACAAAACCTTATTTTACTCGCATAAAACCATTGAAATTCCATATATAGTTAGTTGCGCTAACTATATATCGCGCACCCGCAATCCACTGCTGATGATGTCACATATTACATCATTCATGACATGGTCAGTGACATCACTGATGACATCACTGATGACAACATCCAGTGACTGTATGTTTCTGTAAAGTGTAAATATGTCTTACATATTGAAGAATGAGTGGATGGATAAGTGTCTGGATGAAGGATTTAGTAGGTGCATGACTGACTGTATGAGTGAGTGATTAAATATGTCTCACTGAGTGCATGGGTTAGTGACTAAACTGTCTTAATTTGTGCATTATTATGTCTGTTGTTCTGTAAACTGCTGCATGTGTTGATAAGTAGCTATATGAGTAACTATATGGGTTATTGATTGGTAGCCCAGGTATTTGTATGGGAGACTGAGTGTGTGTGTGGGTGGCTGGGAGGTGTATGACTCTGTGCATAGATGTGTGAGCAGTTGATTCACTAGATGTATGGTTTCAAAAGTGCATGTGGAAACAGCTGTATGGGCGGTTGACTGTGTGCATGAGTGTATTGGTGAGTGAATGGATATCTCAGTGCTACATGTCAAAGTAAGTACATATGTAAAACACAGTACAAGTGAGAGTTGACATATATAAATAACTGTGCATAAGAGCTAGTGAATGTGTGAGTGGCTGTATGGATCATTGTGAACTTGTATCAGGGATTGTATAAGAGAGTAAATATGTGTTAGTATATGTTTGAATAAGTAAAGTTTGTATAACTGTATAGTTGAGGAAATGGAGGTGCGATTGATTCTTTGCATGACTGACTAGGTGTGTGAGTAACTCCATGGATGAGTGACAGTCTGTGAGTGTCTGTTTACACTGATTGTATCTAAGGTTATATTAGAGTCTGAAGAGGTTCATCGTATTATCACATGAATGATATCATCAGTGATGTGATCAGTAATGTCAAATGAGATGTCATCAGTGATGTCATCAGTGATGTCATTTGAGATGTCATCAGTGATGTCATCAGTGATGTCATTTGAGATGTCATCAGTGATGTCATCAGTGATGTCACTGACCATGTCATGAATGATGTAATATGTGACATCATCAGCAGTGGATTGCGGGTGCGCGATATATAGTTAGCGCAACTAACTATATATGGAATTTCAATGGTTTTATGCGAGTAAAATAAGGTTTTGTAAATGCAAATCCCTAACTATATATGGTCTATAACCTATGGTTTTTTCAGTGAATTTTCAAGGTTTTGTAAATGCAAATTCCTAACTATATATGGTCTATAACCTATGGTTTTTTCTGTGAATATATATATATATATATATATATCACACCATATGGCTCACTTTCTTTCCCGGTAGGCGCTGCAAAGTGTGGCCGCGTTACTCCTGCGGTTGAGCCCAACCGCTATCATATCCAAACAACGATTCCACCGTGACCAAAATAGCGGAGGCTGTCGAAACGTGTTGGTTTTTGCTTTTGTTTTGACACCCCATGGATTGGGGTCGCCAGTAGGTAGTTATAGTTAGGACCTAGTTTCCATAGGAAATCCTCAACATTCTATTTGGAATAACTTTGGACCTGGTGGATGAATCTTTGCGAATTTCTCAAAGAAGATGGCTCAGTCCGCTGCGCTCCTTCCCTGAAAGTTTGGGGGGATTGGTCAAGTGGGGGCTGAGATAAAAGGGGGGTCCCAAAACATTTTTTCTCCATGTTATTTTCCATAGGACGTTTAGACACGGCTACAGGTCGAACGGCTGAATGGATTTATAAGAAATTTGGCAAAACTGTAGAGTTCGGTTCGCAGATTACGCTTTTTTTGGAATGGTGTAAATCCGTTCAGTAGTTGCTGAGAAAATTAAAGTTAAAGTCAATTATATATCTATACGCGCACACGGGTGCACGCACCCAAGCGGCTGCGCGTGAGTGGATTTTTTTTTGCTGCGTGACGTCTGTTAACGTTCAATTCGAAGGAAATTAGGAAGTGTTGACCGCCATTTTGTCACTGCGAGTAAATATATTGTTCATTTCAAAGCGTTGGAACATGGAAAGGGGAGAAGGTAGAGATTGTCTTGCGGCGTAGGTTTTCTCAAGGTGTGTAGTAAGGCCCTTAAACGCGAAAATATATATATATATTTTTTTTTTAAGTTGCGGGGTGCGCGCACCCGGTCGCGCACACCTATTTACAAGAGTGTGAAAATGGAGATAAATCAGAAGTTTGAGTGCTTAGATATAAGGTGGCTCTGAAAAGAGCCCTTGTGTTAATTGAGTTTTTTCTGCATTTATAAGTAAGTACCGATGCAGAGCCTGATGTTGCAGAGGAAGATTCTGTTTCCCTCATCCGTGAAGTGAACACCGTCTCTCCTATAGACGTCTTGCATGTGGTAACGCAAGTTGTTGTGGTAAATAGAACCCATGCTATAATCTCTGAGGAAAGCAGAAACAGATTTATTTACATGTCTCCTTGCTTTCTCAATTTGTGCACAATGTTGATTGGACCAATTCCATTTCTGTCTTTGGCATATATTGGAATATACCAAGGCAGTTTGAGGAAAAAGTGTCATCAATTGTCGAAAGGTGTCTTTTAGAAGCATTTCCAGACCTACCCCAGTCATTGTGCCTAGATCGTTCCCAACACAGTGCACAATTATAAGGTCTCGTTCTGGCAGATGCATAAAAGTTTTCACCAATGGAATCAATTGGTGACATTTCAATCCTCTTTGGCCAATCCACGTTATCTGCACATTTGCTAAATCAAGGTTGGAAATTCGTCTGCTTGCTGCATATTTTCCACTCCAGTGAATATAACTGTGTCCTAAAAGCCAAACCTTCATTTTCAAGGGATATGCAGTCGTACTCCGATGGGTTCTGGAAGTGGAATGGTAGTTAAAAGCTGAAAGTCAGGATAAAAAAAAGGATGAGGCTGGGTGTGGTTGAAAAAATAAAAATGATTGGTTGATTGTAATACCTCAAGATTGAAGACTATGTTGCATGTTAATGTTTATGTAAAATGAAAAGTACTATTGGGTGTGAAAAAATGACATGTAACAGAGCTGTGGATTGGCAGGTGTTTCTGGAGGGAAAACACTCTTCTTAGTTTGCTGTAGAACATTGAGATATGAACATTTGACCTTTGCCTTCAGCCAGGTGCAGAATGAGGTGTTACCATGGAAACAGCCAGAGATGGCAGTGGGTGATGGGTGACTTTTATGTGACATTAAAAATATTGTGAGGGACAACCAATTGAAATGTAAATTTGATTTTAACATTTTGCGTGACGAAATATGATTGGCTGAAGAGAGTTATATGAGTCTGTATTGACTGGATATCTGTGCCATTGAATTTTGGTTGCAGTGATAGAAGCTTATTAGAGAGTTCCGTCAAACGAATATCTGTTTTGTGACTGTCACTGTTGTACATCGTACAAAGCATTGGTAAAGGTAAGTCTGTAACAGTTTGTTTTGTCATGTATCGTAAAATATGGTTCAGTCACAAACATTGATTGATTTTCCTAGTAGTCTGAAAGAAAACAAATTTTTGGCTGTCATAATGTGTTGTATTTCTAAAACTAATTTTTTAATTTAAATGTGAAATATGCAGTATAAAATATGTTTAATATAGAGCGTAATTATTTGTGAGATTTTGAAGCCTTTATATATAATGAGAGAAGTTGTTCATGAAGTGAAAAAATGATATTAGCAGAGAGACAGATAATGCAGATAGAGAGAGAAATGGTAAATTACATGTGATACCGTCGTAAAAAAATGCTAATGGTTAATGAATTCGTAAACTTTCTGTCAGATGACAAAATTACAGGGCGGTTTCTGGACGCGGCCTGCATTGGTGGGCGTAGTTTGAGAGGGGCAGGTGGTTGAGTGAAATAAAATGAAAAGTTGGTATATTACTTGTGATACCGTCTTGAAAAAGTGGTAATGCTTAATGAATTCTTAAAGTTTCTGTCAGACGACAAAATTACAGTGTGGTTGGTGGCCTTGGCCTGCACTGGTGGGGATGGGACGAGAGGGAGGGGGAAGGGGGCCAAAGTGGTAATGATTAAGGTATTCACAAAGTTTGTGTTAGACGACAAAATTATAGTGCGGTTTCTGGCCGAGGCTTGCACTGGTGGGGTGAGAAGGGGAGGTGGTCGAGTAAAATAAAATGAAAAGTTTTGACCATGAGGTTGTACACAGATTTGTGCAGTAAATGTGTTCGTAAATTGAGGTACCAAACGGAGTATAAAAATATGTCTGTCACTCCTGCTGTTTGACTGCATCTTCATCTCCCTTCTGTTTTCCATCTCCGTTGCCCTGTGTTATCTTATTGTGTGTGTGTCTGTCTGTGTCTGCCTTCAGTCCGGGCTGAGGAAGTTTGCTGTGGAGGCACACACAGATAGTCCTATCAAAGTAGTTGGAACGTTTTCTAAAAAATAATTATATAATTGCATTGCTTTTTTGAAGCGCTAGTGAATGTTTTCTGTCACAATTACCGCTTGGTTGCTTTCACAGAGCAGAGGGTATGTCGTATTTCACTAGTTAGTGCCTCTGCATCTGCACTCTGTTCTCTGGTGGCTGGCGGAGAAGTGTTTGTTATTGTGGAGATGAAAGCGTGATAAGGAGTGAAATACGACATAGCGTCTGGCCTGTAGAAGCGTGGGAGCAGTGATTAACTCTGAGTCAAGCGGAACTGCGGCGGTGCTTGGTAACAGTAATACATTTTTTTTTAACAGAAGTACAACTGTCTGTACGGTGCACGACCTACTAAGAAAGAGTTCACGGGCCGTTATAGGCTTGCAGGTTCTAGTATCAGTAAGTCAGGTCGACAAAAGAAAACATTAAGTTAGTACAGCTGAGGTTACGTGGAACACATGAATACTCTTTCAATATACAATCATTTCAGTTGAGATTATGGATTAAAAGAGAGAACGTGTATATTTGAAATGTTTATTCAGAAATGCACTGTTTTCAAGGCAAGTCCCTTATCTAATATGAGTACAGACATTGCAAAAAACAAAGTAATCGGTATAGTCAGTAGTACATGGAATACAAACGCTATAGTTGATGAAAAATGAATATGGTTTCGCAAAATTAATTGTACACTCTTATAAGGAAGTATATTATATTTTAATAAATGGAAGAAGGTCTCTGGCCTTTCAGTTTAGGAACGATATATGAAAATGCTAGTGGTTATACATCATCTCTTTATCAATCAGCTGTCTACATGCGAAGCACTATCAAGTTTGTGTTATGTTACTGTGTAAGGGAAAAAAACGCGCCAAAAGCGACAAAATGGCAAGAGGTGCATGTATGTAATCTGTTGGATCGTTCGCAAATCAGTGTTGAGAAGAACTACTGTATTGAGATATCTTTTGAAGGTTGCAGTATTGCATTTGAAATACAGCACGAAAAACAATGGAAATATTATTGAATGAATATATTTTTCTCTTATATATTTTAAAAAAAAAAATGTTATGGAAAATTAAAAGAGCAGAGGCGTGTGAGGCGGAAATAAGCAGTTGAAAGGCGAAATGGCGTTGACAGTTATAAAAAACTCATTCTATATTTACACATTAATCAGGGCACATGTAGCATATATTAGCGAGTTTTGCTTCGAGTACGTTTGAAATACCATAAGATAAGATATGCAATAGAATTGTTGAGATTAGAGTTTAATAAAAAATAAAGTTGAAAATCGAGTAGCTGAAGAAAAAAATGTAGTCCACATAAAAGACCAAAATTTAACCAGCACGAAATCATAATGTCCACAGTTAGTAAAGCCAATAGGTCTGTTCTTGTTAAGAAAATATCCAAAAGAACATGAAGAACATAGGGAGGCAAAACGAAATGTGGACGTCAATGGCTTGCATAAGAGTCATCCTACCATTGTGTAGGCAAAGTAGGCAGCAACTGCTTCTAACAGGAAATCACTGTTATCATCTGAAAACATGTCAGCCATCCAATTGAAAAGAGGAAAGCAGCATTCATGATCTGTTATTATCGGAGCCTCTTTTACCATCAGAGGACAGCGCGCTGCTGCGAATATATTCCAATGACCCAGAACTCCTTGTATCGCTGCAAAGGCCATAAACCCTCCGTTATAACAAAGCTTTTCATGATCAATTAACGGATTCATGAGGTGATTGTAATTCGCTTCAGGAGGTACCAAGTTGCAGAGACATAAGTCCAGGGCCCCCATGAAATCACAGCTCAGGCAATGAAATACAGGCTGCACACAGGTGAAATAGGAATATCGAAATGATAATCGATATGAAGTATTCAAAGTCAAGAGTGCTAAGGTGCCGTAGTAGTCAAGCATCCTCTGGCATAATAGTTCTAAGTGTTCCGGCTCGTTTGCGAAGACAGGAGGGACATCCATTTTGAAATAAACAAGATGGTAACACAAACGTCGCAGCACTGCCAGTTCAACAGGAAGTCCACAGAAATAGGTCGCCGGCTATGGAGTGAAGAGTAGCAGAATGATTTGATAAAATTTCTATCAGAGTAGTCACTTAAATATTGCTTAGTAGTTATAAAAAAAAATAGCCTGTCTTGAAGTGGAGGATAGGTTAAAAAATAAGGAAGTCATTTCAGCAAATTGTAAAGGAAGGTCACTTTTTTTTAAAGAATGCTTTTGTCTGTGAATATTAGCTAAGTGAAAGATATGTGTGTGAACAGATGCTACGCTAACTTCTATTTGCGACAATAGGGCTGTTGTTCATGTCTTCGGATTCAAGGTCGGTATTCGCTGCCAGATGGAAACATGAAGGTTCGCATGCGTGGGGTAGATAAACTACATTCTTAAAGGGAAGCAAATGCAGAGTTATTTTTACCGCATTAGCTTTGTCGTTTAAAAAGTCATAGTGATTTTCATTATATGTAAAAAAAATATCACTGATGAAGAATGAAAACAAATCGTTATAATAATAGGTACTGGTGTATTTTTGAAAAGGTGTGCAACATTACAGGAATTGTAATTAAATAAAAAATGTAATTGAAAGTGTTTGCATGTGGAAGACTAAATACAAATTTGAGTAAAGTTATTTGTATAAACATTTAGGGGTAGATTAAGAGGGTCCGTGTGGCACTTTTGCTTCACTTGTGATATGTTAACAGTGATGGCAAAGTGGCGTAAAGGGATTGTAAATCTGCCCGACTTTTTTTGCCGTCTCAAAGGCATTTGTAAGTGAAAGGGAGCGATTTAGTTTTATGACTGTAGGAGGTAGTGAGCCGCTGCTATCCATTTATGTGTAGAAATTTATAGAATATAAAGAGTAAAAAAACAGAAAAGGTACACTAATTAATTTGTGCATTAGTCATGTTGCAGTTGTGGCTTCGGATTCTAAAAAGGGAAAAGTGTTTAGGTGTTTAATATGCAGCTTTGAAAAAAAACGTGTGTATGGTTTAAAAATGAAATGTAAAGGTTTAAAGCAGGTGTTTTCAAAGCGGTGCTGGAGGGCCAGATGCATGGTAGATTAAAAAAATCACTACATGTTTTTCAATGGGATTATATAAAAATATGTGTCTTTATCTACTATTTAGTTTTTCAGCCTGTTGCCTATTCTTTGACTTTTACTATTGCTGTGTCTTATAAATTTACCAGGGGCGGCTCTAGGCTCATGGTGGCCCTGGGCAGGGAGCGTGGGTAGGGGGCTTCGTAACAGGGGGTCCGGGCGGGGTGGAGTGCGGAGTTCAGTGAAGAGGGGGGGGGGTCAGGGTGTTTGGTAGTGGAACAGAGCCAGAGGACGCCAAATTTCTGGTATGGGCCGCCACGCAAATATGTATCCATCCTCAGAGGATTATTATATTAAGGATATATATTACCATGGTGGCCCCTGGGGTTTGGTGGTCCTGTGCAGGTGTACTGCTTGCATATGCCTAAGGCCGGCCCTGTATTTTTTGTCTATGCACTTGGGGCCTTATTTATGAAGGCCTTGCGCCACCGGTGCGTCACTTTTTCCCATGTTAAAAGTGACGCACCGGCGGCGCAAGGTCTTCATTAATATGCCCTTGTTTTTTTGTGACTTGGGCTTTTAGTTATGAAGGCCTAGTGTTGCAGGTGCATCAGTTTTAACATGGGAAAAAGTGACATATCTGTGGCGCAACGCTTTCATAAATGAGACATTTTGTACCTTATTTTAATGATAGAGGATTTTGGGGAATTTATCAGTTATGCTTGTTCTTTGCTATAATGGCTGTATGTTGTGTAAGAAATAAGTCTGTAATAAGTTAATTACATTTTATTATTTCCTTTCTTATAGTGTTTGGTGCTGAAAAGCAACAACCTGCCTTCTGAATTATACAATTTGAGGAATTATATTCTTTTTTTCAGGTGAGTTGGTATTTTTTGCATAGGCAGCTTTGAAAAAAAACGTGTGTATGGTTTCAAAATGAAATGTAAAGGTTTAAAGCAGGAGTTTCCAAAGCGGTCCTGGAGGGCAAGATGCATGGTAGATTAAAAAAATCACTACATGTTTTTCAATGGGGTTATCTAAAAAATATGTTTCTTTATCTACTGTTTAGTTTATCAGCCTGTTGCCTATTCTTTGACTTTTATTATTGCTGTGTTTTATAAATTTTCCAGGGGCGGCTCTAGGCTCATGGTGGCCCTGGGCAGGGAGCGTAGGTAGGGGGTCTCGTAACATGGGGTCCGGGCGGGGTGGAGTGCGGAGTTCAGTGAAGAGGGGGGGGGGTCAGGGTGTTTGGAAGTGGAACAAAGCAAGAGGATGTCAAATTTCTGGCATGGGCCGTCACGCAAATATGTATCCTTCCTCAGAGGATTATTATATTAAGGATATATATTTACATGGTGGCCCCTGGGATTTGGTGGTCCTGTGCAGGTGTACTGCTTGCATATGCCTAAGGCCGGCCTTGTATTTTCTGTCTATGCACTTGTTTTCTGTCACATGGGCTTTTTGTTATGAAGGCCTAGTGTCGCTGGTGCATCAGTTTTAACATGAGAAAAAGTGACATATCTGTGGCGCAACGCTTTCATAAATGAGACATTTTGTATCTTATTTTAATGATAGAGGATTTTGGGGAATTTATCTGTTATGCTTGTTGTTTGCTATAATGGTTCTATGTTGTGTAAGAAATAAGTCTGTAATAAGTTAATTACATTTTATTATTTCCTTTTTTATAGTGTTTGGTGCTGAAAAGCAACAACCTGCCTTCTGAATTATACAATTTGAGGAAATATCTTCTTTTTTTCAGGTGAGTTGGTATTTTTGCTTTGGCAATTTTTTTGGGTGCTCATGAAAATAATAAAGAATATTTTTTAAAATGTTTGTATAATTTCATTTTGGAACATGATTTTATCTTGAATTTTTCACATGGGTTGTATCTGCTTATACTAGATATGTATTTTGAGATGTTCTCCACTGACATTTGAAATTATCTTTTAATGGGCTTGGTGCATGTGTTCTTTTGGAAGGAGTTCAGATTTACGGATCATTGGAGTATAATTCTTTCAGGTTTCCATTACTTAATTCTTGTGAAGTGCTCATTATTTTTGAAATCTTGTTGCATTATGTTTGGCAGTCTTTCTCCTTTATTTACAGAGAGGTATTATGATATGGTTCTAGGTTTTGATGGGTATCTTTCCTGCATGTCTGTGATTATACTATGTATAGGCACTGTTTTACATATTAATGCAGATCTTTATTATGAGGTGGTTCTTCATGGTTAGTATGACATTTTGTATATGCTATGACATTTACATAGTGAGTATGCTGTTGAAACATAAAAGGAACTGTCTCTGTGGGAAGTAGTAATCTGTTAAGTGAATGTTATGGTTTGTATAGTGTGAGCCTTCTCTTTAGAGTGCATAGAGTTTAAATTGTACTTTGTACTGATGAACTCAAAAAATGGGTCTCTAAAAATTAATTGTACAGTTAATTAATATTTCTGATATCTACAAAATCTAAAAATAAATTTTATAGTAAAATGTCTTTTAACATCAGTAATTATTTAATGGAAAAAAAAGATCAGTGTTAATGTTTAGGGTTATATTGCCAATTTCTTTTCAAAACAAGAGGAATGTGGTATCTTACAATATATAGAGTTAATAAGTTAGAAATTATAAAAATATATGTAGTTTAAAAATTAGTAAAGGTACTTTTAAGTTATACATTTATGAAAAAAGATATAATTTAGTCTCTATATTTTTTGAAAGGGATACAGAAGAATAAACTGAGTCTAGTTATGGAGAATTGCTCAGAAGAGAATGAAATTCATTTTGAAATCATTAACGAAGTGATGGAGGAAATTTTAGACGCGGTCTTTGGAGAGGAAATAGATGAAAATGATGATTTTATGGACATGACTTTAGACTCAGCTTACTTAGAGATGGTAGAAGGAGATGAGGACTTTGGACTTGAAGAAGTCCCTGAGATCTAATGCTGGAAGTTCTTCTAAATTATGAACTTTTGAATAAATAAAAAAGAATTTGATAGCAAAGCATTCGTGAAGACAGTTTTCTTGACCTATTCGTCGATGATCTGCTTTATGAGAGTGATAAGACATGTTCTCATGAAGTGTAAAAGAGATTGTAGTAAAAAAGATTAAAACATCTACCATGACCGATAGTTCTTGAAAAAAGTGTACTGTTTGTATGCTTTAAAAATTAGAATAAAAACTGTCTATAATGTTAAAACAGATATGGAGTGTGATAAATTTAGAACCAACATTCACTACAGGATTTCCTACTCTGTTCAGAGACTTTCTGTTATTTTCTTTATTGTATTAGGAACTGAATCTGTGGTTTTAATTTGTACGGTATATGCTAGTAGTGAACTATAATATTTGTTATGTTTGTGTTTTACAGATTGCCAATTTCATCAAAATTTTAAATTAAGATGCCGACCAGAATTGAAAAAAAAGCTCTATAAACGGACTTACAATTTGAAGAAGAAAGGAATCGAACAATTATCAAACGAAGAAAGGACGGATAAAAAGAAGAGTGCTCCTTGTAAGCAAACTAAAAAGTTTTTGAAAACAATTTTGGGAAGGAAAAATGTTAGTATTGAAGTCCAGAAGAAGAAAAGGATATCAGTATCGAGAAGGAGATATGGAACCAAAGATAAAAATATTTCTGGAATCAGGAGACAGGAAAAAGAGTACAGTAAAACCCGGACGAATCAATTTGGCCAAATCAGGAAGCGTATGTTTTACAACAGAGTAGTTTCGAATTTATTACAAAAGGAGAACGTTTCTAAAAGAAGATCTGCTTTTCTTAAGAAGAAACAATATATAGAGGGTATTGTTGAGCGCGCGTTTGAGACAAAAAGAAAATTATTTCTTTTAGTACTTAATAGAATAAATACTCTAAATAAGGCAATACGAGTTTTAAAAGGTAAAAGTAAATGGAAGAGACACATAAATAGGAGTAATTTTTGTAAAGTGTTTTCTGGGAAGTGGATGCATACTTCAACTTCTGAGCCATTTTTCAATGAAGAGAGTTACTTTCAAAGTAATGATCTGTTGCATGCAGTTGACACCAGTGGTCGAGCATATGAGGTGAAGGATGGTTGTGTAATTGAGAAAGAGAAAATTGTGGTTAGAAATGCAGAAGAGGTTATGGCTGGAGAAGCTTTAGAGGGACGTCCTAATGTTCCTGTTTACAGTTGGAATTGTAGTAGAATTTGTAGTGTACGACAGGATTCAATTGATTTCTTTCGCAATTTCTTACGTAAGTACACTAAAGAAAGTCTAAAAAAAAATTGTTATGTTGCAAGAATTAGATCATTGCAGAGTGCTAGAAAAAATAGGTCTGCAAGGTCATTCACTGGCTTATCTTTCTAAAAAAATATGCCAGAGTGTGTTTCATCACTTCAGGGTGTTAGCAGTGCATCATACTGAAATGAGAAAATTAGTGAGAAAGTTGTATTATGCAAAAAGTCCAGCACTTAAACTTAAACAGTTAAATAGTACTCTTTTGCATGGATGTGAATTAGATGTTAAGAAGATTTGTGCAGAAATTGAGGTAAGTTATTTTGGTCCAGAGGAAGACAATGCAGAAACTGATATAATTATAGAAGGAAATGTGTTAGAAAATGTTGGACATGTTAATATTGAACATTTTGAACAGGATATAATAAAGTTTAAGGTAATTGCAGGTGAGAAACCAAATTTTTCTTGTGTTTGTTGTCGACGCATTCATTACAAAAGTCAAACTAGGTTAGTTGATTTATATTTAAAAAGTGAAGATGAAAGTAATGGTCAATGGAAAGATTTTGCAACTTATTTGTTGGTGGAAAACTATTTTGATTTAGGTTTTGAGCAACGTATTTGTAAATATTGTTATAATAAATTAAAGGAGAATAAAATGCCTGCTAGAGCTGTTCATAATAATCTAGAGTTGATAAATATTCCATCAGAATTGATGGATTTAAATACTTTTGAGACTATTCTGATTCAATGTGTACATCCTTTTCAGGCTATTGTTCGTATGGAGCCTAAGACTGGTAAATTAAATCCTTCAGATTTACAAAGAGGATTAAAGGGTAGAGTTGTATATTTGCCACTTGATTTAAAAAAAATATGGAAACAATTGGTGTTGAAAATGTAGAAGAGGAACCTCTAGTTATTCTAGTTAATGGTGTACCTACAAAGAGTAAGAAAATCTGGTAAGATTTAGTGGATGTTAGAAAAGTGAAAAAGGCAACGTTGTACTTAGTCCAAAACAATAAGTACTATAAAGATATATACGTAGAACAAGAAGATGTAAGTGAAGAAGAGGACAGTGATTTGTCTAGTGGACAAATTGAAAAAGTTGACGTATCCAGAAGTGAAGAAATTTATGAACATTACAGTGTTCATCCACTGCATTCCAAAGAAGCAATAGGGAATGCTATTGAATTATTTCAGATGAAAAAGGCGAAAGGAAATCCTATTAGTGTGTGGGAAGAAAGTTTGGAAGGTCGTTGTTTTCCACAGTTATTCCCTACAGGTGAAGGTACACGATATGATGATCGACCTATGCAGATTCCTGCATCTGAATACCGGACAACAAGATTATATGCAGAAGATCCGAGGTTTCGCCAATGCATTCCATATTTGTTTCATCTTCTGTTTGAGAGTGACTTATCTGGTCTGTCTTATGCAGTAAACCATATCTTAAAAAGTGGAGTTCATCTGCAAAATATTTCAGCAAAGGAATTTATGGATAAAGTGCAACAGAAAGATAGTGTTTTGGATTCACACCTAATTAATTTAATGGCTTGTCAGCGTGGTACTAATGAGTATTGGTACCGTCGTCATGGAGATTTGAAGTGCATGCTTAGAAACTTAGGAGCACCAACATGGTTTTTAACTCTAAGCTGTGCAGAGTATGCTTGGGAAGATTTACTTGAATTTCTTCGGGAGGCGAATGCAAACATAGAAAACATAAACTACAAGACACCTGGAGAACTGTGTCATTAGATCCAGTTAATGTTTGCAGATATTTTAGATTTGAAGCTATGATGTCTTTCATTACAAACAAGAAAAATCCGACTCTTGGTGAAGTACTGGATTTCTTTTGGAGAAAAGAATATCAAGCAAGAGGTGCTCCTCATATTCATATGCTGTTATGGATCAAGGATGCTCCTAAATTTGGAACAGACTCGGATGAGACTGTACTGTCTTTTATTGAACAGTATGCCACTTGTGACATACCTAATAGTACAACTGATAAGGACTTAAGAGGAAAAGTGTTACGTTTTCAAAGTCATCATTGTGGAAAATATTGTCGGCAAAAATTCAAATCAAAGAGCAAATTCTACACCAAATGTCGTTTTGGATTTGCACGACCGGTACTTTCAAAAGGAAGAGTCAACAATTTGATGTCATGTTTGCGACATAATATCAGAAGAAGGTCACCTAAAAATACGTACAATTTAAGAAGAGGTGAAGAATCCAAAAATATAAATGACTATAACCCAGTCATTTTGTTCATGTGGAATGCTAACATGGACATACAATATGTTGCAGACAATTCTATTGCTGTGGCTCGATATGTAACGTTTTACATCACGAAATCTGAAAAGACGGAACTGAAGGAGATGTGGGAAGACATTTCTCATGAAAAGAGCCTAAGCAAGAAATTGTATACGTACAGTTTGAAGATGTTGTCTCATCGAGAAATTGGAGCATATGAATGTTGTGACTGATTATCATCAGCAAGTCTTTATGCTAAATCAAGGACTATTCTCTGGGTGAGTTTGGGCCTTGCAGAAACACAAAACCGTGTTCTGAAACCTGTGCAAGAAATTGAATATTTAGCCCAGAAAGAACCAAACAGTACAGACATTCTGAAAACAAATATGTTGGATACATACTATCCAAATAGAAGTACTCTGCTTGAAAACATTTGTCTGTATGAAATACTTCAAAACTACACTTTTAAAAGGAATGTTACAGAGAACATTGATAAAGGTGTACACGCTGTAATTGGACATGAAGGATGTCTGGTGAAACAAAGAAAAGGACACTTGATTAATCATCGGAAACTGAGTTGCGAAACACCTGACAGAAGAGATTTTTACTATTTTGCTCTTTTGCAACTCTTTAAACCATGGCGTAGAGAAGAGGAACTTATTGGAGACTTTGATAGTTATGAAGATTCATTTAACGCATCTAAAAGTAGTATTGAATGTCCTGTTTTTAGTAATTATCTACAAATGTTGAATGATGAAATAGAGCAAGAAGCGACAATTGCAGCAGAGATTGCTAGAGATAGTTCACAAGGTAGTCAAAGTTCGGCTTCATTAAGTCAAGATCCACTGGGACAACCAATTATCCAAAATGAAGCAGCCACTGCCATGGATGAGGTGGAAAGAGCAATGCAGCAAGGTCAAGAGGAAGTAATCAACTTAGAAGAATTAAAGAAGCAGTTTAATGTTGAGCAAAGACAGATATATGATGAAGTGACAGAGCATATTGAGCATGGCTTTCGTCATGAGAGAAAAGATTGCTCATGAATGTCATTTGAACCTATTCGACTATATGTAAGTGGAGAAGCTGGGACTGGTAAAAGTTTCCTAATAAAAGGAATTACTACATATTTACAGCAAAGAACTCAGTCAACACTGTCGTGTGTTGTTACTGCTCCAACTGGATTGGCAAACAAAACAGGTGATGGACAGAATGTGGATCAATGTCACACATTCACCCCAGTCCAAAGATCTGGGCCCAAATCCATCATTTTTTTGCACTCCACACCACCCTGCGTTAGACAATGGCGATATGCAAATCAGCTCTGACCCTGTGCCCCATGGGAACAGTCCAGTCCGAACTACAAAAGCCATGTCCTTCCCAGAACGGAATCAAGCATCCGAGGACCGGACCGGTTTCGAGGTAACACCTCTCATCAGCCCGGCTAGCTTGACTCCAGTGGTGTGGAGTGCCTGGGACCCACGTCTGAGTATCCCCAGCGCACTTATGGCGGTCCTCGGATGCTTGATTCCGTTCTGGGAAGGACATGGCTTTTGTAGTTCAGACTGGACTGTTCCCATGGGGCACAGGGTCAGAGCTGATTTGCATATCGCCATTGTCTAACCCAGGGTGGTGTGGAGTGCAAAAAAACGATGGATTTGGGCCCAGATCTTTGGACTGGGGTGAGTGTGTGACATTGATCCACATTCGGTCCATCACCTGTTGTGTTTGCATATTCCAACTGGATTGGCAGCACATAATATTAAAGGTATTACTTTACATCGATTACTGATGCTGCCAGTTGAACATGAAAATAAATTACAATATCACAAGCTATCTGGAGAAGCTTGTTTTGAAGTTTCTAGAGTCCTTAAAAACATGAAACTTCTTATTATTGATGAAGTAAGCATGGTATCCAATTTAATGCTTGCTTTTGTGCATTTAAGAATGCAACAGATACTTAAGACAGAGTATGATGTGTTATTTGGAGGTAAACATGTCATAGTTTTTGGAGATCTACTGCAGCTAACTCCTGTGAAAGGACAACCTGCATTTGAAACTGTTACGCATGAGGAGACCAGAAAGTGCCTGGGCAGTATTGGAAATGTTAATATATGGTCACATTTCAAATATACTGAACTGATTCAAAATATGCGACAGGCAAAGGATACTAAATATGGAAATATTCTTCAAGATATTAGGATTGGAAAACTAACTGAAGATGCGAAACACACTCTACGAACACGATTACTTTCCAAGCTGTTTCCTAATGAAGATAATGTACCTGAGAAAATATATAGTAAAGATGTAGCAGATAAGTCAGTGATATGCTTGATGCCAACTCTGAAAGAATGTCCAGTTTTTAATGAGAAAATGTTGAATTTAGAAAATCAAGAAATTAAGAAACTGGAAGCTAAAGATAGAATAGAGCATGAAGGTAGTACTATTGTTTTGTCTGAAAAGTTGAAGTTAAAATTGGATTCTCTTCAAAAAACTATATCTAAAACTGCTGGTTTAGAGAAAAATCTGTATGTATGTTTAAATTGTCGGATAATTTTAAGGAGAAATTTACATGTAGAAAGAGGATTGGTAAATGGAGCAATGGGTAATGTTGTTGGTTTTGTCAATTATACAAATAGAGATGAGATTGGATTTTTAAGAATAAAATGTTATGGAATTGAGGAAGTTCAACAAATTAGTCACTGTTCAACTCGTTTTTTGCTTGTGAAAGACTTATATGTCCGTCGTAAGCAATTTCCAATTTGTTTGGCATATGCAGTGACTATTCACAAATCTCAAGGTTTAAGTGTAGATTGTGCTTTGGTAAATATTGGAAGCACTGTATTCAAAGAGGGTATGGCGTATGTTGCTCTATCGCGAGTTAGAACTTTATGTGGACTTTATCTAATTGATTATGATGAGACAAAGATTAGTGCAGATTTAAATTGTGTGAAGGAGTATAATAGGTTAAGAAGAGAATATGCTCCAAGTTTACCTCAATATCCTTTAATTGAAAGGCGTATGGTTGGTCAGAAAAGGAAAAATGAGGAGAAATGTGCTGAAGTAGTCGATAAACGACGAAAAAAAGATGTAGCTGTTGTTGGTAGGCGTAAGAAAACTGTTAGTATTGAAGAGATTGTTGGATTTAAGTTTGAAAACAGGTGTGGTGTCAACTGCTATGCAAATGTAGTAGTTAATGTTGTTTTCTTTCTGAAAAATGTTAAGGAACAGATTATAGAAAATTAGGAGCAAACATTTTGCTATTCTTTAAATTCTATATTTGAAAAATGTAGTAGTGGTGATAGTGAAGTAGCAAGTGTTTCAGAACTAAGGAATGTTTTAGACATATGTGCAGGAGTAAATCAATTTTTTCAGAATATTCAGCAAGATTGTCAGGAATTTATCATGTATATGTTTACAGTTTTGGAAGATGAAGGTGTAGATATTGATAGTCTTTTTGGCCTTTCTTATAAATGGGAACAAAATTGTGATAATTGCTCATTTTCAAGTAGTACTGATATACACAGTGAAAGATTTATATATTTAACATTACCAGACTGCAAAGAAGTGTCTTTTAATAAACTAGTTAAAGATGCGCATCAGAACATGGTCTGTTCTCAATGTAAGTCTGAAATGTTATCAACTTTATTTATCCATAGATATGGACAATATGTAATTTTAATGTTTCAACGATGCAGAGCTGATGGGAGTAAATTGTCAACTTTAATAAAAAAATGTGTGGCTTCTCAAGTATCTATTTCTAGAAGAACATTTGTAACTGTAGCCATTATTTTTCATGAAGGGCCTTCCACATCATCAGGACATTATACAACTTATTTGAAGTGTGCAAGTGGCTGGACGCTTCGCAATGATAGCCAATTGACTTTTAAGAAACGTTTGCCTTTTGCCTTAACTAACTCCTATCTGTTATTTTTGGAACCCAAATTTCAGTAGAATGACTTGCTGTAGGAAGATGAATACTGTAAAGATATGAAACTTTCTAGTTTACAAATATCATGTGACTGAGGGTGTACAAATCTATAAATGAAATTTGTGTTTGGAATAGTGATAACATCAGGTACAAATTTACTTAATGTTTGATGGTATAAAACATGTTACAAATTTTAACTGTAAAGGTTCAGAAAAGAATAGATAAGACTAAGATTAAGTAATTTAAGAAAAAAACTTCTTAACTCATAGTATTTGGCCACGTGGAAAAATATGAGAGAAGAAAATGAGTACTTTAGATAATTATTTTAGAACTTATATGGACGCAAGTTTTTGGGAGAGGTATTTAAAAGATGATGAGTTAGCTTATACAATTTGGCCACGCGGAAAGGTATGAGAGAAGAAAATGTGTCCTTCAGATAGATTTTTTATAGGAGATACTTGCACGGGGCTTTGTTGAGATATATTGAAAAATAGGTTGTATAGTTTAATTAGTTTGTAACTGTGGAAGATGTAGTGTGCTTACTCAAGAAATTGCGAATTTGAGAAAAACATTTAAGACATATTTTTTTCAGATATTTATAATATGTATGGAGATTTTGTATGGGTTTTTTAAACACAATCATTTTGATTGTGTTTCTTTTTCCCCGCTGTTATATGATGATTAATATTGAAATCACTGTTCATAGTGAAAATCAATGTATTCTGAGGACAGCAAAAATAATCCATTTAATATGTTGTTTGAGTTATTTTGTTACATTGCATTTAGAAATATGTATTATAACAGATTTTTTTTACTGTCCTCCACAGATATTATATTTATAAGGTAAGTACAACTAATAATATCCGAGAGTTTTCTCTGCCTCTCTCTTATTGACTCATATTTTTTTTCTTTAATGAAATGTACTTTATAATCTTATTTTTACTTTTCTTCCACAGGTACTACGTTTTAAAAAGAAATTTACTTTACTTTTTTACTATTTTTTAGGTAAGTATATAAAATAAAGAAACTTTTACATCACTGTGTCATTTCTTTGTCTATCCTGGTTAAAGCAATGTCATGTTTAATATAAGCACTTCCACATAGGATTGGGTGCATTGTTATAAGGCATGCTTTAAAAGTGATTTAATGAAATGAGCGACATTTCACTCAGTGAGTTCAGCAACACTGATATATGAAAACATTGGTGGAAAATGATATTAAATGTTACATGGTGTTCTTTGCAGGAGTTTAAGTCCTTTGTTGCAGTGGCAATTCTGCCTCAGGATTAGGGGGCCGGGGGGCTGAGTGGTACTTGTATGGTCATGATAGAGCTACTCCTTCACGAGCCACGGTTGAGGTGTGTTCATGATAGAGCGGTTCCGTCATGGTTCTGCTTAGTCAATAGAACGTGTCATGGAGGCGCAATGTTAGTGCTGCGCAAGCACAGCGGCAAGCCCATGACAAAAGTGGTCCGTCCTGAGGACAGCTCAGGCGATGCTCGTGATGGAGCGGCTCTGTGATGAGTATGGAAGGATTTAACAGGTGTTAAAAAAACTGGAGGGGTCTCTTCAAAGAGAGTGTTGGTTGTAATTTAAAGGGTACTTTAAAACACATTGTGGCAGCTTTATGTTGACGTTGCGTCTCTTTGCGCTACAATTTCGTCACTTTATTTAATACAATGACAGTGGAAATAATGTACCATATTTACAACATTAATGAATCTAGGAGATATGTCACATTCTAAAGCCCTGTATCATAAGGAAGTGTTCCTCTGAAGGACTGTGTCTCGAAAATGGCTGACTGTAATCCATGAGATTTCAGGCCCATGCTGTTTCAAAACTGTGCATGTGCTTGAAGCAGGCGTAGGTATTGACGCAGCATTGTGAATATAGTGCACTGGTGAGCCTTGCTGGAGCTGCATTACATTTGCGATGCAACTCTAGCAATGCATTACTTTTTCAGCACAGATGTGTTACGCATGTATGCTGTCTTTGTACCATGGTGCGCCACATTTTAAATGTGGCACAACATGAGTGACGGAGCACTAGCATACTGTTGTGCACATTAACTGGTGCATATCTGGGTATGAAGTAGTTAACATAAATCTGCCCTATATGTTACAAATCTGCGTTTAGTAGAGTGTTCGGCCTTTGCAGTGTTATGTTTTTTCTGTTATTGTATGTAGATATATAATGTTGCAAGATTTTTCTCACGAAAAAGAAGCCATGAGTATTGGATTTGTGAATGATTGCAAGATTCTTTAAATAAAAAAGCAAGAACCATGGCATTGTTTAATATAGTATTATAAATACTTATCTTTAACAATGATGAGAGAGTGAAAAAAGGTTAACCTGATGTTTTAAAGTTAATCACAGGCTTCTTTAGAGGAAGTGTTCTGTATGATTGTTGCGTGGGTGTTTCACTTTTTTATACCTAACAGAATGCATTCTATATGCTGTAGCAGGAGGAGTACTACATACTTGAATATTCTTCAGTGCTTATTTTCATTGAGACCGACACAGAAGTTCAATGGATCGGAGGGGCTGTTCCTGTGCATCTGGACGACTGCCAAGCCGCTGTAGCAGTGGGAGTGAGGCCTCTACGAGGGGCGCAGCGCAGCTCCTTTTGATGCTTACAATTGTAGATAACAGGGTAGAGATGTCCGTGGAATTTATGGATGCTTAGTCACACTAGAGTGTGCGCGGCGCCCCTAGCACCCCATTACGGGACACACGGGAGCCGCGTTGCACAGTTTGAGAATCAGAGACTTAGGAGATAAACCTTCATAATAGCAAGGCCTCTAAGCGATAAAAATCGCCGGTGCTCGGCGTTAAAAATATCGAATGTCTGACATAATATCGACAGACAGAATATCGAAATACAAAAATATCGGCACAAAAATATCGACATCAAAAATATCGGAGTCATATCTTCATAAAGGTAAGTACAAAAATATCGAAACAATAATATCGTAGTACAAAAATATCGAAATTAAAAATATTGTTTTTTTAAATGTATTAATAATAATGTAAAAATAATTTTAAAATACATATAATTTTACAAATATTAAATAAAAATATTAAAACAAAATTAAAACTAATACATATACATTTAAAATAAATAAAACACTTAATAATTTAATGTAATTTTTTTTTAATTTCATTTAATTGATTTAATGTAAACATTTTTTATTTTTACCCTGTACGTCTGTACCCCAAACAACCAAAACTGACCCTGAACCCTAAAAATATCCCTGTACCCCAAAAACCCCAAACTGACCCTGAACCCTAAAAATATCCCTGTACCCCAAAAACCCAAAACTGACCCTGAACCCTAAAAATACCCCTTTACCCAAAAACTGAAAACTGACCCTGAACCCTAAAAATACCCCTTTACCCAAAAACTGAAAACTGACCCTGAACCCTAAAAATACCCCTTTACCCAAAAACTGAAAACTGACCCTGAACCCTAAAAATACCCCTTTACCCAAGAACTGAAAACTGACCCGAACCCTAAAAATACCCCTTTACCCAAAAACTGAAAACTGACCCTGAACCCTAAAAATACCCCTTTACCCAAAAACTGAAAACTGACCCTGAACCCTAAAAATACCCCTTTACCCAAGAACTGAAAACTGACCCTGAACCCTAAAAATACCCCTTTACCCAAAAACTGAAAACTGACCCTGAACCCTAAAAATACCCCTTTACCCAAAAACTGAAAACTGACCCTGAACCCTAAAAATACCCCTTTACCCAAGAACTGAACACTGACCCTGAACCCTAAAAATACCCCTTTACCCAAAAACTGAAAACTGACCCTGAACCCTAAAAATACTCCTTTACCCAAAATTAATTAATATTATTTAATTACCAATTAATTATTAATTAACAATAACAATAAAGTAAATATATTAGCACATTAGCTGTAATTAATTTAATTTAATAATTAATATTATTTTCCCCAATTAATTAATTAAGAATAACAAAAAATTATATAGAAAAAAATTACTCTAATTAATGTAAT
The DNA here is from genome assembly GCF_964263255.1 of Lissotriton vulgaris. Taxonomy (NCBI): domain Eukaryota; kingdom Metazoa; phylum Chordata; class Amphibia; order Caudata; family Salamandridae; genus Lissotriton; species Lissotriton vulgaris. The sequence goes on from NW_028241326.1 coordinate 150,085, forward strand.
TAACTAATTAACATTAATTAATTACCAACTAATTACTAATTAAAAATATGTACATAATAATATTAATTAATAAACTAATTAATATAAATTAATTACCAATTAATTATTAATTAAAATATGTACAAACATATATTAATTAATTAATTATTATTAAATTACTTCCCACCCTATTCCCCTATAAACCCATAACCCGCTACAGAACATATTTATCAAGTAAATTAATTAAAAATTAATTCTCAATTAATTAATTAATAATTCATACTAATTAATAATTAATTTAACATAATTAAATTACTTCCCACCCTATTCCCCTATAAACCCACAACCCGCTACAGTAGTAAAAGACAATATTTAATTAAATTGCATTAAAAATAAATAATAAAACATAATAAATACAATATACTATACACTAAATTTATTTAAAAATTGATATTAGTAACATTGAAGTTATTTAATTCGATATTATTGACATCGATATTTAAAACTTCGATATTACTGATATCATACTAATATCGATATTAAGACTGTCGATATTACTGTTAGGGGGCACTGAGCGTTAGAGGGCACAGCCGCCACAAAACTACATTGCCCAGCAGCGCTAGCGCCATGCGCGACGTGATCGGAACACTTCCGGGTCACGTGATCACAAACCATATCTGCAGGGTGTTCGGGCAAGACGCTGCCGATTATTTTGTGCTCAGGAGCTTGGTGTTTGGAGAATCGGAGTTGTTGGCGACTGGTAAGGGTGCCTGTGGCACCACCATCGAAGTACTGTTTAACTCTTCGTTTCAGCGCGTTTTGTGTTGTCAACAAACGGCGCTTTCTTTTTGTTCTGCACGAGATCGTGCTTTGACTAACTTTGAATTTCGGGTACTGTTCAAGTTGAGGCGAGCAGTGCTGTCAAGGGGGAGCTTGCCCTTGGTCCTGGAATATTGTCACAAGCTTTACAAGTTGGTATCTGGGGGACAAGGAGTGCATTATCCCGTCCCGGATTGTACTGATACTTCTGACTCTTTGGGTGACTTTCAACTCGAAGAAGCTTTGGGTGACTTGTATTCTTCATGTTCCGTTGGTGGAGAGTGAAGTAACTCTCAGATTTACATTGGGTGATTTACATGGAGGAATCGTGTTACCTGCTGAGAAATATGCAAAATGCCTGGTACAAGTTGTGATGTTCCTGAAATACATGCTGTTCTCTTTTCTTTACAGGGGTTGTGTATGAATTAAGAGAGGCGTCTATATTAGACAGGTAGTTGTTATTTCTATGTTTCAAGGTGGACATTATAGAAGATATATATATATAGCACAACCTGATACACCTCATTGTTGTTACAGCCTCCCGAAGTTGGAAGACTTCTGATACACAACTCCTATGTGAATACTCATTGATTTTTCTTTACAGGTTAGTGCTAGTTCCAAAATTGTGTAGACATTGTTATCAGAAAGAACACTGAGAGTGGTTAGTAATTGATTGTTCTTTTCTCTCTCCTTGTGTCTTCAAGATCTCCCTCCCCGCTGTTCCCATCCTTTCCTTCCTGGCTACATCCATCTTTTTCCCTCGCTTAACCATCCTTTAGTCTGCGTAATATATATATAGCAGATTTGGGGCGGTTTAGAGATGGATACTATTTAAGCATCGAACCAACCCTGAGGATTCGACTGGTCGCAGAACAATTACTTACCTTCGATATTTTGTCCCATCGATATTTAAACTTCGATATAATTGTATATCGAAATTTAAAGCTCGATATTTTGTCTGTGTACCAAAAATATCACCGCTATCGGTGGTATTTTCCACGGTGTTAGTGCTTCAACATCAATGGGAACACATATGTGATAGAAAATCCTGTAACAGGCTCAGTATTTCACATTATCGCGTGAAAACAAAAGTTGTTTTCACACAGTAATGTGTCCCTTGTAATTAAGGGACGGGGTGGATTTAGTTTTATTTACTACACTGTTATGTTAACGATGTCGAATGTTTGATAAGAGGAGGGTTTAACAGTTTTGCAATAAATTTTTTCTCCAGGGAAGTGGGTGGAGTGTTCCGTCTAAATTGCAGAATAGAAACTACTAAGAACCAATTGGAAGTGTTGTTTTCAAGTCACATGACTTCACATGCGCGTTTCAGAACGTGTACGCGGTGACAGTATCTGGTCACGTACGTTATTTGGAAGTAGCGGTCTAATTCAGCGAAGTTACAAAACGTGAACAAGAAGTAAATCGAAACACATCCGGATTATAGATATCTTCTGAGCTCGATTCAAGCATATAATTGTTAAACTATAAAAACTTTTATATTTTTAAAAAAAATATCAAGGTGTGTATATTCGGTCACGCACGAAAGTTTAAAAACACTTTCGGCTCCATTTAATGAAAATTTTCAAAATAATAAAAAAGAAGGCTAGGTTTAGTCTCTTTCACGTACTATAAGTTCTTTGATGGGTCTATGAACAAATTCAATAGGTTCAAATTGCAAAGTTTTCACAAAATATATAGGTGGGTGCACGCACCCGGTCGCGCACGAAACAAAGCCAAAAAAGCGGAGATAAACCCCCTTTATAATATGCTCCTGGAGCTCTTTTTGGTACAAAGAGTTAGTTCTGAAAAGAACTTTTTTTTTTGTTTTTTTTTGGAAACAAGTGTTATGTTGTTTTTGATTTTTTAAACTTGCAACAACATTTTCAAGTGTAACACAGGATCAAAATGAAATGAAGAAATTTATCTTTTCTTGGGGCATTTATGACTCTCAATTTTGAGTTTAATAAGAATGAGGCTCTGCTCTCCGTACAGAAGAATTTCTCCACACTCGTTGCATTTCATGTGCACCTTCGCAAGATATGGTCTCAAGTCCATCTCAGCACTCGATGGAGATACAGGTCGTCCACCAGAAGATGTGCTGGCCACTTCTGATGGTAATAGCGTGGCCAGGGGTCTTGTCGATGCTTTTGCATAATGCTCAGGGTGCCTTTGTTTGACATGCCGCTGCATGGTATGTATGGAAAAGGAATATTTTTTTGTTGGATTTCCTCTTGAGAGCTCCGATTTGCACATTGTGCAGGTTACTTTTGGCGCATTCACTTTCTTTTGATCTTCAGGATAAGTGAAAAATTGCCAAATGAAAGATTCCTTTTTTCTTCTTAAAGGTAGTCGCTCATTTTCTTCAGATTCGGAAGATGAATGCGGAACGGCAGCCATTTCAGCAAAGTCTTCCGAAAGATGTTGGACGTTGTTCTCTCTTGAGAGTAGAAAAGAAAGTGAGGGAAGTGGGTGGAGTGCTTCGTGTAAATTCCAGAATAGAAACTACTAAGAACCAATTGGAAGTGTTGTTTTCAAGTCACATGACTTCACATGCGCGTCTCAGGTCGTGTACGCAATGATACTATCTAGTCACGTACGTTATTTTGAAGTAGCGGTCTAATTCAGCGAAGTTTCAAAACGTGAAAAGGAGTAAATCCAAACAAATCCGGATTTTGTATATCTTCTAAGCTCGATTCAAGCATACAATTATTAAACTATAAAACCTTTTATATTTCTTAAAAAAATACCAAGGTGTGTACATCTAGTCACGCACGAAAGTTTAAAAAGACATTCGGCTCTATTTAATGAAAATTTTGATAATAATAAAAAATAAGCCTAGGTTTAGTCTCTTTCACGTACTATAAGTTCTTTGATGGGTCTATAAAGAAATTCAATAAGTTCAAATTGCAAAGTGTTCCCAAAATATATAGGTGAGTGCGCGCACCCGGTCGCGCACGCAACAAAGCCAAAAAAGCGGAGATGAACCCCCTTTATAATATGCTCCTGGAGCTCTTTTTGGTACAAAGAGTTAGTTCTGAAAAGAACTTTTTTTTTTTTTGGAAACAAGTGTTATGTTGTTTTTGATTCTTTAAACTTGCAACGACATTTTTAAGTATGACATACGATCAAAATGAAATGAAGAAATTTATCTTTTCTCGGGGCATTTATGACTCTCAATTTTTAGTTTAATAAGAATGAGGCTCTGCTCTCCGTACAGAAGAATTTCTCCACAGTCGTTGCATTTCATGTGCACCTTCGCAAGATATGGCCTCAAGCCCATCTCAGCACTCGATGGAGATACAGGACGTCCACCAGAAGATGTGCTGGCCACCTCTGATGGTAATAGCGTGGCCAGGGCTCTTGTCGATGCCTTTGCAAACTCCACAGGGTGCCTTTGTTTGACATGCCGCACCATGGTATGTATGGAAAAGGAATATTTTTTTGTTGGATTTCCTCTTGAGAGCTCCGATTTGCATATCGTGCAGGTTACTTTTGGCGCATTCACTTTCTTTTGTTCTTCAGGATAAGTGAAAAATTGCCAAATAAAAGATTCCTTTTTTCTTTTTAAAGGTAGTCGCTCATTTTCTTCAGATTCGGAAGATGAATGCGGAGCGGCAGCCATTTCAGTAAAGTCTTCCGAAAGATGTTGGACGTTGTTCTCTCTTGAGAGTATAAAAGATAGTGAGGGAAGTGGGTGGAGTGCTGCGTGTAAATTCCAGAATAGAAACTACTAAGAACCAATTGGAAGTGTTGTTTTCAAGTCACATGACTTAACATGCGCGTCTGAGGACGTGTACGCGGTGACAGTATCTAGTCACGTACGTCATTTGGAAGTAGGGGTGTTCTTCAGCGAAGTTTCAAAACGTGAAAAGGAGTAAATTCAAACACATCCGGATTTTACATATCTTCTGAGCTCGATTCAAGTATACAATTGTTAAACTATAAAACCTCTTATATTTTTTAAAAAAATATCAAGGTGTGTACATCCAGTCACGCACGAAAGTTTAAAAAGACATTCGGCTCCATTTAATTAAAAGGTTCATAAGAAAAAAAAAGAAGCCTAGGTTCAGTCTCTTTAACGTACTATAAGTTCTTTGATTGGTCTATGAAGAAATTCAATAAGTTCAAATTGCAAAGCTTTGACGAAATATATGGGCGGGTGCGCGCACCCGGTCGCGCACGTAAGCCTGGTATGGCGATATCCATTTTAGGTATATCCGTTATAGTTAGGAACTAGCATTCAAAAAACCTATGAAATTCACTGAAAAAACCATAGGTTTTACACACGTTATAGTTAGGAAGTAACATTTAAAAAACCTATGAAATTCACTGAAAAAACCATAGGTTTGACACGTGTTATAGTTAGCTGACATTTCACTCATATAAAACCAATGAAATTCCCCCGTTATAGTTACTTCAGCTAACTATAACTCGCGCGCCCGCAATGCACTGCTGATGATGTTACATATTACATCACTCATCACATGGTTAGTGACATCACTCTTGACATCACTGATAATATCTAATATCTGACATATGCTGCCTACAAGATATAGGAATAGTATGTCACTGATTCTTGCATGTATGCAATATGTAAAATCTCCTAATGTAGCATATTAACACTTAGACACTGAGATGCTCTTGGAAATAATAAAGAAACAATAACCTATATAGATATAATGTATCAGTGATATAGCTACTTATCAACATATTCAGCCACTAAAATAGGAACTGATAGACAGACACAGATAGGTATATATTTAAATATTACTCAGTAACCCATGTACTCATTAAGATATATTTAATCAGTCAGTTATAGAATCTATTTTTCACCAAAAAAGGAACCGTTTATACACTTATATACTACATTTTTGTTCAAACAACTTTCAGATCTACATATATAAAATATTTGTAATTTTTGAAAACTAACCCATTTAATAGATGATGTCATGAGTGATGTGATGTGTGACATCATCAGCAGTGCATTGCGGGCGCGCGAGTTATAGTTAGCTGAAGTAACTATAACGGGGGAATTTCATTGGTTTTATATGAGTGAAATGTCCAGCTAACTATAACATGTGTCAAACCTATGGTTTTTTCAGTGAATATATATATATATATATATATATATATATATATATATATATATATATATTCACTGAAAAAACCATAGGTTTCACACCAGTTATAGTTAGGAATTAGCATTTAAAAAACCTATTAAATTCACTGAAAAAAACATAGGTTTCACACCAGTTATAGTTAGCTGGAAATTTTACTGATATAAAACCATTGAAATTCCCACGTTATAGTTAGTCGGACTCACTATAACTTGCTCGTGCAATGCACTGCTGATGACATCACATATTACATCACTCATGACATGGTCAGTGACATCACTCATGACATCACTGATGACACCATCCTTGTGACATAGTGACAGACCTCCTTTCAGTGTAATGTAACCCATGAAACACATATTCAAAAATAGAAACTAATATTTTCAAAAAAGTGGATATACCCATACCAGTTACAACAACCAATTCAGTAATACCACCATCTAATACACATCCACTCATGTGTATGTATATGGGTTATTAGATATTTTTATTAGTATCAGTATGAGTGTCTATATGGTTTGGTGGGGGTATTACTTAGCACATAGATGCATGAGTGACTGACTCTTTGTTTGTATGTGTTTTGAAGACAACATATGTACAGGACTGTATGGGTGGATGAGTGTCTATATGTGTTTGTTAGTGAGTGAATGACTGTCTCACTAGTGTCTTTATCAGTAACTACATATGTTTTAATCTAGTATATGTGAATATTGATGTATATAAGTGAGTATATGTGATAGTAAGAGATTGTAAGAGTTCCTGTTTAAATAAGTATGTGTTTCTATAAGTGATTGTTTAAGAGAATAAATATGTGTAATTTTAAATAGAAGTAAGGTGGAAGTGTGTGTATAACTCTATATTCAAATAAATGGATGTCCAATAGTTTATTTGCACGTGTGAATATGTGTGTGAGTAACTTTTGGATGAATGTCGGTGTGTAACAGGATGTATAGGTGTATCACTACATATGATGAGTGAGTATATGTATGAGTGACTATATAGAACTGTTGGTGAATGAGTGGATGTGTATATAGATAGTGGAATTACTGAATTGCTTGTTGTAACTGATATAGGTATCTCCATTTTTTTTAAAATTTCAGTTTCTATTTTTGAATATGTGTCTCAAGGGTTACATTATAGTGAAAGGAGGTCTGTCACTATGTCACAAGGATGGTGTCATGAGTGATGTCACTGACCATGTCATGAGTGATGTAATATGTGATGTCATCAGCAGTGCATTGCACGCGCAAGTTATAGTGAGTCCGACTAACTATAACGTGGGAATTTCAATGGTTTTATATCAGTAAAATTTCCAGCTAACTATAACTGGTGTGAAACCTATGGTTTTTTCAGTGAATTTAATAGGTTTTTTAAATGCTAATTCCTAACTATAACTGGTGTGAAACCTATGGTTTTTTCAGTGAATTTCATAGGTTTTTTAAATGCTAATTCCTAACTATAACTGGTGTGAAACCTATGGTTTTTTCAGTGAATTTCATAGGTTTTTTTAATGCTAATTCCTAACTTTTTATTCATACTCATACCTATGTGTTTTTTAGTGAATTGCTAAAGTATGTTTTTGTAAAAATGAACACTATAATGTATATTGAGTTAATATTTTTAATTTAAAATATTTTTTTTTTATATTTCGCTTTCGGTGCGCGCACCGGTGCGCGTACCGTCAGCGCACTAACAAAAAAAAAGAAAAAAAAATGAAGGAGGGACTGTGTAATAGATAGTAAGACAGATAAAAAGTGTAAAAGGAAGTAACTGAGAAAAGAAAAATGAATAAGGGAGCAAAAGAAAGAAGAAATAGGAAGAAGACTAAAGCAGAGGTTAAGGGAGATTGTAAATGGATGTTGAAAGTAAAAAGAAGGACAGTTAAGTATGAGAATGTCAGGTAGTGACGGAATCAGAGGAAAAGAATAGCAGTGATTGAGGGAAAGTAAATATCAGTGAATATAAGTAAAGAGGGGTGAAAGAGGGTACATGTAAGTGAATAAGGGTAACACATGGGGAGTAATAGAGACAAAGAAGAGAGAGAGTAAAAGAAGGACTGTCACAAAGGGACTAAGTGAACCAGTAAAAAAGGTAAGTGAAGGAGTGTGCATAGGCAGAAGTACTGAAAAAAATTGAATGTGGTCGGAAGTAAACATGGAACAAAAGAATAAGTGAGGGAAGCAAAGTAAGGAAATAGGTGTGCGGTAGGGTGACAGAAAAATAGTGAAAATAAAACAAAAGGTGATAACAAAAAACATTTTACAAACACACTTACCATATAATCTATGCAAATTTGTATCTGTGAAAGATAAAGGAAAAAACATGTTATAATTACATAAAAATGTATAATAAAATAGAAGAAACAGTTCATGAGGTTTAAAAATCTACAAAAGTTTACTTAGAAATGAAGCAATAGTGAAGGATACAAAAACAGAAAGAAAGTAATGTAGAAAGAAAAAAAAAAGGAAAAAGAAATAGTTGGAGAACAAATTCCTAAAGGTAAAAAAGATACTAAAAGAATGTAAAATATCAAAACAAAATGAGTAAAGATAAGAAACTAAAAGAAAAATGATTGAAAAGGAGAGAAGTCAGATTGATAAACTATAAATAAAATAGAGGAATAGAAGATGATTGAGAGTGAGTGAAGTGAAGTCACAGAGTGAAGGGATGAAAGAAATGAAGTTATTATAGAACGATGGATAAAACAGGAGTGAGAGAGTAAGTACACAGAAAGACAAAAGGAAGAACTAACTGAACTACAGTACAATGAGTGTGAAAGAAAAAAAAATGGAGAAAGAGAAAGAGTGTTAGGAAACTAAAGCAGAGGTACTAAGAGAATATGAAAAAGATAAAAAGTGGTGGAAGGAACAGAGGAAATGCAGATAGTTCCTATCAGATTAAGAAGTTGTGAATGAAGTGCAGTAAAGAAACAGCGATGAAAAAAGAGTGTAAATTAGTAAAGAGAGGTAAATAAGGGTGAAAAAGAAAATGAGTGTATAACAATGTGAACACAATATAAATTACACAATGCAAACTACACAATAACTTCTACAATATGTTACATTATTTATTTTTGCTGTTCTCAGAATATATTGAATTCCACTTAAATTAGTGAGTTCAAAGTCTTCATCATATAACAGCGGGAAAAAAAAACACAATCTAAAAGATTGTGTTTAAAAAAACCCATTCAAACATACATCTCATATATGTACACTAATCTTTGATTCACTTACTTTTCCATGAGGCCAAATAGAAGATAGTGAAGGTCCTTTTGGTGGAAAAAAAGTCTGCTGTTCCTTATAAGTTCCATTTCATCGACTTCCTATGAAAAAAGATCTAAAAACATCATACCTTACACAATCCTCACGGCCAATTTGTGTCAGATATATCAGTATTTTTTACTTTGAGATCCACTTAAAGTATCTACATGAGATAAATAATTTAAAATATTAGATTAACTAACTAACTAACTAACTTTTATTAACTATTCCCGTCTTCAAAGGCCAATTCCCTTTACTAAAACTTTGGTTTTAAAAACACTAGATAAGAATTTGTAGAGTCATAAGGCAAACGTTGTTTATAAGTTAAATGAGAATCATTGCAGTAACTCCATCCATTTTCAGATTTTAAGTAGCATGTATAATGTCCTGAGGTGGTCGAAGATCCATCATGATAAATAATAGCTTCAGTTGTAAAGGTCCTTCCAGAAATTGATAACTGAGAAGCCACAAAATTTTTGATAGAAGTTGTCAATTTAGTTCCATCAGGTCTACATCGTTGGAAAACTAAAATAATATACTGCCCATACCTTTGTATAAATAATGTGGACAGCATTGTACAGTTACATTGGGTACACACCATATTATGATCTGCTGCTTTAACTAGATTTTTAAAAGACACTGATTTACAGTCTGGTAAAGTCAAATATATAAATCTTTCAGTGTCTATTCTAGTAGTACTTGATAAACTACAATTGTGGCAGTCATGCTGCCATTGATAAGAAAGACTGAAAAGATTATCTACATCTACACCTTCATCTTCCAAAACACCAAACATATACATTAAAAATTCCTGACAATCCTGCTGAATGTTCTGTGAAAATTTATCTTGACCAGAACACAAATCTAAAATATTTCGAATTTCTGTTACACTTTCTATTTGTGCTGTAACACTGCTACATTTCTGAAACACAGAATTCATTTAACCACACAATCTTTGATCCCGATTTTCAACAATCTGTTCTTGTAAACTTTTAAGAAAAAAAACAACATTAACCACTACATTAGCATAGCAGTTGACACCAGAACTATTTTCAAACTGAAATCCAACAACATTTTCTCCACAATTCTTTTTCTTCCTGTTTTCAATTACAGTTTTCTCTACTTTTTGTCTTTTTGCAACTACCTCACTACAATTATCCTCATTTCTTCTTTTTCGGCCTACCACACGTTTTTCAAACAGAGGATATTGAGGCAAATGTGGAGCATACTCTCTTCTTAACCTATTGTATTCTTTAACACAATCTAGATCGGCAGAAATCTTTGTCTCATCACACGCAATCAAGTACAATCCTGATAAAGTTCTGACTCGAGATAATGCCACATATGCCATACCCTCTTTAAACACAGATCTTCCAATGTTCACCAATGCACTATCTACACTTAAACCTTGAGATTTATGAATTGTCACCGCATACGCCAAACAAACAGGAAACTGTTTTCGGCGAACATATAAGTCTTTTACAAGTAAAAATCTAGCAGAACAACGACTTATTTGTTGTACTTGTTCAATGCCATCAAATTTTATTTTTAAAAATTCAATTCCATCTCTATTTCTGTAATTCACAAAATCAACAACATAACCCATTGCTCCATTTACCAGACCGCTTTCAACATTTAAATTCCTTCTCAAAATGATACGACAATTTAAACACACATTCAGAGTCTTTTCAAAACCAGCTGTTTTTGAAATACTTTTCTCCAATGAATGCAATTTAGTTTTCAAATTTTCTGACAAAACAATTGTTGCACCCATATGCTCTATTTTATCTATTGCTTCCAGTTTCACAATCTCTTCATTTTCTAAGTCTAACATTTTTTGGTTGAAGATGGAACATTCTTGCAGAGTTGGCATCAAACATATCCCAGATTTCTTCTCAGTCATTTTTTTAAAAATATTCTCTGGAAGAATGTTTTCATTTGGATACAAATTTGAAATTAATCGACTATGCAAAGCTTTTTTCCCTTTCTCAGTCATTTTTCCAATTCTTACATCTTGTAGAATATTTTTATAATCTTCATCCTTGGCCTGTCGCATATTTTGAAGCAGTTCAGCATATTTAAAATTTAGCCATATATTAACATTTCCAATGCTTCCAAGGGACTTCCTGGTATCTTCATGCGTGAGCATTTTAAACACTGGTTGTCCTTTTACTGGAGTCAACTGCAATAGATCTCCAAAAACAATAATGTGTTTTCCTCCAAATAACACATCATAGTCTGTTTTAAGAATTTCTTGCATTCTCAAATGCACAAAAGCAAGCATTAGATTTGAGACCATGCTTACTTCATCTATGATAAGAAGTTTCATTTTCTTCAAGACTCTTGAAACTTCAGAACACGCATCTCCAGATAGCTTGTTGTAATGCAATTTATTATCATGTTCAACTGGCAGCATCAATAAACGATGTAGAGTAATCCCTTTAATGTTATGTGCTGCCAGACCAGTTGGAGCAGTTACAACACAAGACAGTGGTGAATCAGTCCTTTTCTGCAGATAACTTGCAACGGCTTTAATTAGAAAACTTTTTCCTGTCCCCGCTTCTCCACTTACATACAGTCGGACAGGGTCAAATAATATACATGAGCACTCTTTTTTCTCATGTCTGAATCCATGTTCAATCTGCTCTGTGACTTCATCATATATCTTTTTCTGCTCAATGTTTAGTTGCGTTACCAAATCTTCTAAGTTAACTCCATCCTCTTGAGCTTGTTCCATAGCTCTTTCCACCTCATCCATGGCAGTGGCAGCTTCATTTTGGATAATTGGTCCTCCTAGTGGATCCTGGCTCAATGAAGTAGAACTCTGACTATCTTGAGAACTCTTTCTAGCTATCTCTTCAGCAATTGTGGTTTCTTGCTCCATTTCTTCATTCAACATTTGCAGATAATTTAGAAAAATAGGACATTCTATGGTATCCTTAGTTGCATTAAAAGAGTCTTCATAACAGAGAAAATCTCCAAGTAGTTCCTCTTCTGTACGCCATGGCTTAAAGAGTTGCAAAAGAGCTAAATAGTAAAATTCTCTTTTGTCTGGAACTTCACAACTCAATTTTCGATGATTAATCAAATGGCCTTTTTTCTGCTTCACTAGACATCCTTCATAGCCAATGAGTGCATATTTTCCATTATTGATATCTTCTGTGATGTTCCTCTTATAACTGTAGTTTTGAAGAACTTCATACAAACATGTGTTCTCAAGGTGAGTACTTCTATTTGGATAGTATGTATCCAACATATTTGTCTTCAAAATATCTGTACTGTTTGGTTCTTTTTCCGCCAAATATTCAATTTCTTGCACAGATTTCAAAACTCGGTTTCGTGTTGCAGCAAGACCAAGACTCACCCAAATGATTGTTCTTGATTTGGCATAGAGACTTGCTGATGATAACCGATCAGAACATTCATATGCTCCAATTTCTCGATGCGACAACATCTTCAGACTGAAACTGTATAATTTCTTGCTTAGACTCTTTTCATGTGAAATGTCCTCCCACATTTCCTTCAGTTCTGTCTTTTCTTTTTTGGTGATGTAAGATGTCACATATCGAGCCACAGCAATAGAGTTGTCAGCAACGAACTGAATATCCATGTTAGCATTCCACATGGACAAAATCACTGGGTTGTAATCGTTGATGTACTTAGATTCTTCATTTCTTTTCAAATTATATGTGTTTTTGGGAGATTTTCTCGTCACAGTATGTCGTAGAGATGACATCAAATTATTTACTCTTCCCTTAGAAATCACTGGTCGAGGAAATGCAAAACGACATTTCGTGTAGTACTTTTCCTTGTTTTTAAATTTTCGACGACAATACTTTCCACAACGATGAGATTGAAAACGTAAAACTTGTTGCCTTAAATTGTTTTCTTCAGTAGATTTTGGAACAGCACATGTTGAATACTCTTCAATGAAACTCATCACTGTTTCATCTGAATCTGATCCAAATTTGGGTGCATCTTTAATCCACAACAACATATGTATATGAGGAGCACCTCTCGCTTGATATTCCTTCCTCCAAAAGAAATCCAAAACCTCTCCAAGGGGAGGATTTTTTTTGTTGGTAATAAAAGACATCATAGCTTCAAATCTATGATTAAAAGATCTGCAAACATTCACTGGATCTAAAGAACACAGTTCTCCTGGTGTTTTCAATTCTATATTTGGTATGTTTTCATTTGCCTCTCATAGAAATTGAAGTAAATCGTCCCATGCATACTCAGCACAGCTAAGAGTGAGGAACCATGTAGGAGTTCCTAAGTTTCTTAGCATACATTTCAATTCTCCATGACGACGAAACCAATACTCGTTGGTTCCACGTTGACATGCCATGAGATTGATTAGCTGAGATTCCAAAATACTGTCTTGCAGATTAACTTTCTCCATAAAGTCCCTTGCACAAACATTTTGCAAATGAGGTCCACTTTTTAATATATGATTAACTGCATAAGAAAGCCCAGACAAATCACTTTCAAACAGTAGATGAAATAAATATGGAATGCATTGACGAAACCTTGGATCTTCTGCATATAATCTTAGAGTCCGGTATTCAGCTGCAGGAATTTGAACTGGTCGATCATCATATCGTCCACCACAACCTGTTGGAAATAATTGTGGAAAACAACGAGCTTCCAAACTTTCTTCCCATACACTAATGGGACTTCCTTTTGCTGCCTTCATTTGAAACAAATCAATTGCATTTCCCATTACTTCTTTGGAATGCAAAGGATGAACAGTATAATGTTCATATATTTCTTCAGTTCTAGACACATCAACTTTTTCAATTTGACCAACTGAAGAATCACTATCTTCTTCTGTAGCTGTTTCCTCTACTCCAACACTTACATTTTTGTAGTACTCATTGTTTTTAACTAAATACAACGTTGCCTTCTTGACTTTTTTAACATCCACTAAATCTTGCCAAATTTTCTTACTCTTTGTTGGAACCCCATTAACTAGAATAACTAAAGGATCTTCTTCTACTCTTTCTACACCAATTGTATTAATATTTTTCTTTACATCTAGAGGCAAATAAACAACTCTTCCCTTTAATCCTCTCAGTAAATCTGATGGAGGCAATTTCCCTGTCTTAGGCTCCATGCGTACAATAGCCTGAAAAGGATGGACACATTGAATCAAAATAGATTCATAAGTATTTAGATCCATCAATTCAGAAGGAATATCTATCAACTGAAGATTATTATAAACTGCTCTTGCAGGCATTCTATTTTCATTTAATTTTTTCAAACAATAAGTGCAAATACGCTGATCCAAACTCAAATCAAAAGAATTCTCCACCAACAAATAACTTACAAAATCCTCCCATTCACTATTATTTTCCAATTCACTTTTTGCATATAAATCAACTAACCTAGTCTGAATTTTATAATGAGTCCGTCGACAACACACACAAGTTAAATTAGGCCTCTCACTTGATTTCACCTTAAACTTGATAATTTCCTCATCAAACTTTTCAATACTTGAAATTTGTCCATTATCTTCTGCATTACCATCCATTACTATATCTATTTCTACACTGTCCTCTTTGTTCCCAAAATAACAAAACTCAATTTCTTCACAAATAGTCTTCACATCCACTTCAGATCCATGCAAAAGAGCAGTATTTAACTGTTTAAGCTTAAGTGCAGGACTTTTTGCATAATACAACTTCCTCACTAATTTCCTTACGTTATTATGATGCACTGCTAACATCCTAAAATGATGAAAAACACTCCGACAAACTTTTCTAGAAAGACATGCTAGTGAATGCCCTTGCAAACCTGTGCTTTCTCTCACTCTGCAAGGATCTAACTCTTGCAGGATCTTCATTTTTTGTTTGAGACTTTTTTTACTATATGTACGTAAGAAATTTCGAAGCAAATCAATTGATTCCTGTCGCACACTACAAATACTACTACATTTCCATGTGTACACTGGACCCTTAGTACGTCTCCCTAAAACTTCATCAGCTAACACCTCTTCTGCATCTCTAGATACAAGTTTCTCTTTTTCCATCACACAACTATCTTTCACCTCATATGCACGACCACTGGTGTCAACTGCATGCACCAAATCATTTTCCTGAAAGTAACTCTCCTCATTAAAAAAAGGCTCAGAACTTGAACTATGCATCCATTCACCAGAAAATACTTCACAAAAATTACTCCGATTAATAATTCTTTTCCATCTACTGTTCGATTTGAAAACATCCATTGCCTTATTAAGTATCCTAATTCTATTGATTATTAAAATAAATAATTTTTTCTTAACTTCAAAAGCCTGATCAACAATCTTTTCTACACTTTTCTTTTTCTTGTAAAAAGCAGCTTTTAGTTTACTTTTCTTATCATTTTTTAGCAAATTTAAAACTACCCTATTGCGAAACATTCGCCTACGAATGTCCCTAAAAACATTTACCCTTCTATTGCTAACCATTCTCTTCTCTCCTGGTCCAATGGAAACATTTTTTGTGGGCTTCTCTTTCCTTTTTAGATTTGTTGACTTTTTCTGTATATTCACATTAGCAATTTCATTTTTTTTCCTACGACATATGTTGCGAAGAAAAGACTTAATTGGCTTACCAGAAGCTTTTCTGGTGTTTTTTGAAGTAGTTGTTGAAGAGGATTCCATAAACTCTGTTGTTGATGTTCTCCTTTTCCGTATGGTATTTTTGATATTTCTTTGCCTTGAAGGCATTTTTGCTTCCTTTTCAGAAGTTGATTTGAATCTCTTGTTCTGTTAAAAAAACACATGAAAGACCACTATTAGCAAACAACAAAGTAATGTTAAAAAGCAAACAATATAAACAATAAATTGCAACATATTTAAGTTTATACAATAGCAACTCATGGCTTTATTTTGAAAGGCCTTGCGCCACCAGTGCATCACTTATTACCCATGTTTAAAGTCAAGCATCAGCTGCACATGGCATTCATAAATAAGGGCCAAATACATATACCAATCAATTGCACCCAAAAATCGATTTTTCAATAACATGTAAGAAACACTGCGCAAAACCTAAGTACAACCACTCAATATCATCAAACAAAGTCAGGGTCTGATTTATAAAGGCCTTGCGCCACCAGTGCATAACTTATTACCCATGTTTAAAGTTTTGCATCGGCTGCACATGGCAATCATAAATAAGGGCCAAATACATATACCAATCAATTGCACCCAAAAATCGATTTTTGAATAACATGTAAGAAACACTGCGCAGAACCTATGTACAACCAATCAATATCATCAAACAAAGTCAGGGCCTTATTTATGAAAGCCTTGCGCCACCAGTGCGTCACTTATTACCCATGTTTAAAGTCATGCATCAGTTGCACATGGCAATCATAAATAAGGGCCAAATACATATACCAATCAATTGCACCCCAAAATCGATTTTTCAATAACATGTAAGAAACACGGCGCAGAACCTAAGTACAACCACTCAATATCATCAAACAAAGTCAGGGCCTTATTTATGAAAGCCTTGCGCCACCAGTGCGTCACTTATTACCCATGTTTAAAGTCATGCATCAGTTGCACATGGCAATCATAAATAAGGGCCAAATACATATACCAATCAATTGCACCCAAAAATCGATTTTTGAATAACATGTAAGAAACACTGCGCAGAACCTATGTACAACCAATCAATATCATCAAACAAAGTCAGGGCCTTATTTATGAAAGCCTTGTGCCACCAGTGCGTCACGTATTACCCATGTTTAAAGTCATGCATCAGCTGCACATGGCAATCATAAATAAGGGCCAAATACATATACCAATCAATTGCACCCAAAAATCGATTTTTGAATAACATGTAAGAAACACTGCGCAGAACCTATGTACAACCAATCAATATCATCAAACAAAGTCAGGGCCTTATTTATGAAAGCCTTCCGCCACCAGTGCGTCACTTATTACCCATGTTTAAAGTCATGCATCAGCTGCACATGGGAATCATAAATAAGGGCCAAATACATATACCAATCAATTGCACCCAAAAATCGATTTTTGAATAACATGTAAGAAACACTGCGCAGAACCTAAGTACAACCACTCAATATCATCAAACAAAGTCAGGGCCTTATTTATGAAAGCCTTGCGCCACCAGTGCGTCACTTATTACCCATGTTTAAAGTCATGCATCAGCTGCACATGGCAATCATAAATAAGGGCCAAATACATATACCAATCAATTGCACCCAAAAATCGATTTTTCAATAACATGTAAGAAACACTGCGCAGAACCTATGTACAACCAATCAATATCATCAAACAAAGTCAGGGCCTTATTTATGAAAGCCTTGCGCCACCAGTGCGTCACTTATTACCCATGTTTAAAGTCATGCATCAGTTGCACATGGCAATCATAAATAAGGGCCAAATACATATACCAATCAATTGCACCCCAAAATCGATTTTTCAATAACATGTAAGAAACACGGCGCAGAACCTATGTACAACCACTCAATATCATCAAACAAAGTCAGGGCCTTATTTATGAAAGCCTTGCGCCACCAGTGCGTCACTTATTACCCATGTTTAAAGTCATGCATCAGCTGCACATGGCAATCATAAATAAGGGCAAAATACATATACCAATCAATTGCACCCAAAAATCGATTTTTCAATAACATGTAAGAAACACTGCGCAGAACCTAAGTACAACCACTCAATATCATCAAACAAAGTCAGGGCCTTATTTATGAAAGCCTTGCGCCACCAGTGCGTCACTTATTACCCATGTTTAAAGTCATGCATCAGTTGCACATGGCAATCATAAATAAGGGCCAAATACATATACCAATCAATTGCACCCAAAAATCGATTTTTCAATAACATGTAAGAAACACTGCGCAGAACCTAAGTACAACCACTCAATATCATCAAACAAAGTCAGGGCCTTATTTATGAAAGCCTTGCGCCACCAGTGCGTCACTTATTACCCATGTTTAAAGTCATGCATCAGCTGCACATGGCAATCATAAATAAGGGCCAAATACATATACCAATCAATTGCACCCAAAAATCGATTTTTGAATAACATGTAAGAAACACTGCGCAGAACCTATGTACAACCAATCAATATCATCAAACAAAGTCAGGGCCTTATTTATGAAAGCCTTGCGCCACCAGTGCGTCACGTATTACCCATGTTTAAAGTCATGCATCAGCTGCACATGGCAATCATAAATAAGGGCCAAATACATATACCAATCAATTGCACCCAAAAATCGATTTTTGAATAACATGTAAGAAACACTGCGCAGGACCTATGTACAACCAATCAATATCATCAAACAAAGTCAGGGCCTTATTTATGAAAGCCTTGCGCCACCAGTGCGTCACTTATTACCCATGTTTAAAGTCATGCATCAGCTGCACATGGCAATCATAAATAAGGGCCAAATACATATACCAATCAATTGCACCCAAAAATCGATTTTTCAATAACATGTAAGAAACACGGCGCAGAACCTAAGTACAACCACTCAATATCATCAAACAAAGTCAGGGCCTTATTTATGAAAGCCTTGCGCCACCAGTGCGTCACTTATTACCCATGTTTAAAGTCATGCATCAGTTGCACATGGCAATCATAAATAAGGGCAAAATACATATACCAATCAATTGCACCCAAAAATCGATTTTTCAATAACATGTAAGAAACACGGCGCAGAACCTAAGTACAACCACTCAATATCATCAAACAAAGTCAGGGCCTTATTTATGAAAGCCTTGCGCCACCAGTGCGTCACTTATTACCCATGTTTAAAGGCATGCATCAGCTGCACATGGCAATCATAAATAAGGGCCAAATACATATACCAATCAATTGCACCCAAAAATCGATTTTTGAATAACATGTAAGAAACACTGCGCAGAACCTATGTACAACCAATCAATATCATCAAACAAAGTCAGGGCCTTATTTATGAAAGCCTTGCGCCACCAGTGCGTCACTTATTACCCATGTTTAAAGTCATGCATCAGCTGCACATGGCATTCATAAATAAGGGCCAAATACATATACCAATCAATTGCACCCAAAAATCGATTTTTGAATAACATGTAAGGAACACTGCACAGAACCTAAGTACAACCACTCAATATCATCAAACAAAGTCAGGGCCTCATTTATAAAGGCCTGGCGCCACCAGTGCATCACTTATTACCCATGTTTAAAGTGATGCATCAACTGCACATGGCAATCATAAAAAAGGCCAAATAAAAATACCATTCATTTGCACCCAAAATCGATTTTTAAATAACATGTAAGAAACACTGCGCAGGACTTATATACTAACATACAATTTCACTTCTAAAACAAAACTATCTGCTTCCAAATATTCTCCATAGAGCAAATAAATCTCTATCTAAATTAAATGAATCATTACTTACCTTTACAAATGCTTTTGGAGATTGAAAACAGTGTCAGACACACACACCAATTTTTCTTTAGCAGAGGAAAAGGTGTGCTCTCAATACACTGAAACCAAGACTGGCATAGAAAATCTCTATCTTTGTACACATATGCCTTAATTCAACCAATGAAAACTCTTCCCTCACTATTTTCAAACCAACACCCATCCCCCTCTCAAACCTTTCTATCTGTTACCATAGCAACTCCCTCCTAACTGAACTGTAAGGTTCAAAAGTTTATCTTACAATGTTGCAAATTAACTCAGCAAGGATGTTTGACCTGTCAATACAGCAGCCTATACAGGGTATTTTTGCTTTTGGTGACTTTTTTTAAACCATTCAAATTGCTTCTTTCACACAACATAACCATACACCCTAACTTTCAGTTTTCAACTATCTGAATCCACCAATCATTGCTTGTGATTCAAGAGCACAGAAACTCCACAATTATTTTTTTGTGAACTCCTACTGTTCCAACTGCCATTTCATTCCCACACTTCATCTGACTGGACCAGAACCTTCTCATATCATGTACTCTGTTTGGATTATTGGACATAGCTACATCCACTGGGCTCAAAGGTATGCAACAAGCAGACATTTTCATAACCTTGATTTATCAAATGTGGAAATCAAGTGGATTGGCCACAGAGGATTAAAATGTCACCAATTGATACCATTGGTGAAAACCTTTTTGCATTTGCCAAGCCCAGACCTCTTAATAGTGCACTGTGGTGGAAACGATCTAGGCACATTAACTGGGGTAGGTCTGGAAATGCTATTAAAGGACACCTTTCATCAATTGATGATACTTTTTCCCCACACTGCCTTGGTATATTCCAATATATGCCAAAGACAGAAATGGAACTGGTCCAACCAATTTGGTCCACAATTTGAGAAAGCACGGAAACATGTAAATAAATCTGTTTCTGCTTACATGAGAGACTATGGAATGGGTTCATTATACAATAATAACTTGCGTTACAACATGCAAGACATCTACAGAGGAGATGGAGTGCACTTCTCAGATGAGGGGAATAGAATATTCCTCCTGAATTTAAGAATGTGTATTGGAACCTACTTGTAGGTACCTAAATCAACCACAGAACCCAAAAGCTCTTTTCAGAGCTACCCTAACTCTGATCATTCAAAGCGTTTATTTTTTTCTAACTTTTTTCACTATTTTTCACCAAAGTACGCTTTCGGGTACGCTTAAAGGTGCACGCACCAGGCGCTACCCCCGCGAAAAATTAAAGAATTTTTTTTTTTTTTTTTTTACGTTTATGAGCCTCCTAAGCCCCCCTCAGAAAACCTAGAGGGTCAAGAAGTCTCTACAGTTCCCCCTTCTATCCATTCCGAACATTGTTTACCCTCCATCTTGTGTCTCGATTGTTCCGAAACACAAAATGGAGGACTCCTGTAACGCTGCCAGTGCGCGTAAAGGAGCGCGCACCGCTAAGCGCTCGTTAAAAAAAGGTGGGAAAGCAATTTACAAAAAAACCACTGGAGACACTTTCATCAAATATAGAATAGGCCCTACTACATAGCAGTCCCTACCATTTGCCCAAATTTGGTGAAATTCCATTGAGACATTTAGGCTACAGGCCTGTCTAAATATCCTGAGGTAAATTACATGACAAAAACACACTTGTAATGTTAGAATTTACAACCAATTAAAAAGTATCTCTCATTTTCTACGATTATTTCCTGACGTTTGATTGGTTAAGTACAAGAATATATATAAAAGAAGAGAGGGAAACACAGCCATTTTGACTACTGCTTCCTGAAGTACACTTGAAAACAAATTTCACTGACAACTTCAACTAATTTCTCTAAGGTAACTTCTAATTATGGAAGTATATTGTACACTTTAAGTTTATTTCTTAAAAAATATTCTGTTAGTGATATGCTATCCCTCTTTAATAGTTAGAGATAGAGATAGACTTCTCTGTAATAGTTATGGATTGAGTTAGGCTTCTCTGGTATACTAGCTCTACTAATATAGTTAATTTATATGCAATTTTCAGAAAGAAAATGGAAGGAGAAAATAAGGCAAATGATACTTCTATCAAAGTAAAGGTGGAAAAACCAGAAGATGAAAAAAAAGAAGTTGATTTCATGGATGACTCTTTGGATGAACAGTTTATAGAATGTTTGGAAGAAATTGAATCATGTACATATAATTATGAGGAAATTCCGGACAATATTATGTTAGAAATTTTATTAAATTATGAAAAAGAATCAGAGGAATAAATTTATCTTTAATAATTTCAATTGTTTCAGACAATATTCTTTTTTATATGTAATTCATGAAGTATTACCAAAAATGTTTAAAATATAAAGTGAGACTTATAGTATACTGTTCAACTATTTTTCTGTTACATAGTAAGTTTACTCATAGTTACTACCTTTCTCCCACTATATTATCTCATATGAATATTTTACACCTCATTTTCATAAGTGAGCAGGATAGACTACTCATGATCCCCTAGAAATTCTCAGGGAGTGCTTAAAAGATCTGTTTCTCCTTTCCAGACAGACTATATTATGAATTCCATATACCACAAAAAATACAATAACAACATGCAAGATGTCTACAAAGAAGATGGTGAACATTAAATTTAAGTCTCTTCATTAGTACCTACATGTAGGTACTTACATAAAATAAAAATTTTTTAAAAAAACAATTAATAAACATACAATTTTTTGAAGTGATTATTTTTCCATAGTACCCTCCTCGATACGCTCCCCGGTGCGCGCACCAGGCGCTCCCCCCGCGAAAATCGAAAAAAAAAAAAAATTTTTTGAGGCCCCGCGGGACCCTTTAATGGCCCCCATATCAAACCTAGGGGGTCAGGGGGGGTCTACCCTGCCCCCTTATGGTCAATTCCACCCTTTGTTTTTGCCACCTCTTATGACTAGATTTTACCGATAGACAAGATGGCGGCCGCTCCGGACTGTTTAGAATGTTTACAGACAACTGAGAGCCAATCAGCTTTCTGCGCGCAAGTCGCGTGTCGCGCCGGGAGCGCTCACCGGTGCGCGCACCGGAGAGCGCCTATAGATATATATATTTTTTTGAACGTTAATTTCTCAAAATCCACTGAAGCACATATCTTGAGACATAGCAAAGGCACATCGGGCTACCAGTCCCTACAATTTTGCCAAGTTTGGTGGAAATCCATTCAGCCGTTCGAGCTAAAAGTGAAATCGACCGCCCTATGGAAATTAACATGGGGAAAACGCGTTTTGGGACCCCCCTTTTATCTCAGCCCCCGCTTAACGTATCCCCCCCAAACTTTCAGGGAAGGACCGGAACCCCGCGAGGCCATTTTCAGGAAATTTTCAGGCAAATTCGTCAACCGGCGCCAAAGTTATTCCAAATAGAATTTTCAGATTTAACATTGAAAAAAATCCTAACTATAACTACCTACTGGCGACCGCCAGTAGGTAATATATATATATATATATATATATATATATATATATATATATACAGTCACTCATACATGCAATGACTCATCAATACAACACTATTAAAGGCCCTCATACACCTATACAAACACTCGCACACCGCTACTCATACAGAGTGACTCACACATCTAGTCAGTCATGCAAAGAATCAATCACACTTCTATTTACTCACCTATGCAGTTATACATACGCAACCTCACTTATTCATACAGATACTAACATATACTTACTCTCTTATACAATCACTGATACAAGTACACACTGATCCATACAGCCACTCTCACAATCACGGATTCTCACTTATAGTCATTTATATACTCCAACTCTCACATGCACTGTGTTTTACATATGTAGTTACTTTGACATGTAGCACTGAGATATCCATTCACTCACCAACACACACATACACACACTCACTCACTCACCCATACAGCTGTTTCCACATACTATAACAGACGAATTTCTCTGGTTTTATACGAGTCAAATGTACCTATGGTTTTTTCAGTGAATATATAGATATTCACTAAAAAAACATAGGTTATAGTTAGGAATTAGCATTTAAAAAAACCTTAGAAATTCACTAAAAACATAGGTTTCAGGGACGTTATAGTTAGTTGAACATGTATCTCATATAAAACCAGAGAAATTTGCCTGTTATGTTAATTTTTTTTTATTAATGTTATGTTAACATTTATTTATTAAGCACACGTACGCCCGTAGGCTTCATGGCGCTATCGGAGAGAAACATAACACAAATTAATACTCTAACGGTAAGCCTGTTTAAAAAGCCAAGTCTTGAGGGAGTGTCTGGAAGTAAGAAGATCAGGGCTCTGCCTTATAGGCAGGGGAAGAGAATTCCAAAAGGTGTCTGCAAGATGATCGAAACAGTTGCCCCCCAGACGTTTTTTCTTAAAGGAAGGGACAACCAAAAAACTTTTGTGCGCAGAGCGACGGTTTAGTGAAGGGTTGTACCTAGATACAAGTTTCCTAATAAATTTTGGGCCTGTGTTCTGCAAGGCTTTAAAAATAATACATCCAGTCTTGAACTCAATCGTTTGTTTTACAGGTAGCCAATGTAATCATTCCAGGCCAGGTCTGATGGGCTGCCATTTAGATTGTCTGCAAATCAGCCTGGCTGCTTGATTTTGAACAAGCTGAAGTCTTTTCAACTGGCCTACTGGAAGTCCCAGATAGAGACTGTTGGAAAAATCCAGTCGGGAAAGAACAAGGGCAATGACTACCTGAATAAGAGCAGATTGTGTCAGGAACTGGGATAATTTTTTTAAGTTGGAAAAAACTAGCGGAGACTACTGTTCCAACTTGTCCTTTCAGAGAGAGATCTGCACTCAACGTGACCCCCAGGCTTTTAACAGAGAGGGATTTTGTGGGTGGGGCTCCCATGTCAGATGGCCAAAAACAAGGGCCCCAGCTCAGTTCACTTGTACCAGGCAAGATCAGCTCTGTCTTGCCTGGGTTATGTTTTAGATGGTTAAGGTTCATCCACCTCTGTATATGTGTCATAGTGTTCTGGAATTCTGTCACGGACTCTGCAGTGTTAAGAGGGAAGACAAGTTGGAGATCATCCGCATAGTTGTAGATGGTAACTTTGGAGTTCCTTAAAGAGTGAAGTAATGGGCGGAGGTAAAGATTAAATAATAAAGGTGATAATGAGGATCCTTGAGGGACCCCACATGTAGCAGGAATTTTGGGAGCTGTAAAGGTGCCAAGTCTCACTGATTGCGAGCGTCCTGTTATAAAGGAGGTGATCCAATTTAAGGCAGGTCCCCTCAGGCCGGCCTGTTCGACACGGTTGACAAGAATGGTATAATCAACCGTGTTGAACGCGGCCGACAGGTCAAGGAGTACAAGGGCCTGATGTATGCCTCTATCAGCATTGGATCTTAAAGTATTTTGGACAGCCAGAATCACGGCCTCCGTCGAATGACAGGGACGGAAACCAGCCTGGTTTGGTTCCAAGTATTCAGATTTTTCCATAAACTTGGACAGGCAGGAGGAGACATAGGCTTCCAGAATTTTAGATGCGTAAGGTAAAAGGGATATAGGCCTATAATTTATCGGATCACGTGGATCTGCTCCTGGTTTTTTAATCAGTGGGATGAGCAGGGCGTTCTTAAAACTGCTAGGGACCTTGCCTTGTATAAGTGATTCATTCAACAATGGGAGTACAACTTGGGGAATGGCTAGTCCTACCTCTCTAAATATGTACGGGGGACAGATGTCATCGAATGTGTCTAATGTAGTAGTGTTGTAGTAGCTGTCATCCAAAGGAGCAGGTACTGGAAGATTAAGTATACTATTTTTTATAGCAATAATTTTGTTTGTAAAAAAGAGATTTAAAGAATCGCAAAGCTCGTGTGAAGGAGTGACCGAGGGGGTTGTTCTGTCACTGTTACAAACATTGTTCACTATATTGAATACATCTTTGGATTTGTTCTGTGAATTTAAAAAAAATTCTGAAAAGTAAGTAGCTTTGTGTTTTAAAATGTTTTTTTGATAGTTCTTCCGGGCCAAGCAATAGATCGCTTTGTCATGTGGTAGATACCTAGTCCTCCACTTCCTTTCTTTTTAGTGGACTTCAAGTTTTAGAGTCTTCAGTTGTGAAGTGAACCATTTATGTGCATCATTGGGGCGTGAGCAAGAGAAGTTCACGCAAGGTGCATGAATATCCGCTGCCATTTGGATCCAGTGAGAAAAGGTCTCCTCCATGACATCAATATCTTTGGTCAGTGAGGGCCGGGTGGTGGCCAAGGTGTTAAGAAAAGCCGGTGTATCAATACCCGTCCATTTCCTAGTTTTCCCACCAGTCTGAGATAACTGTTTTGTGCTCGTATCGACAGTGATTGTAAAATGAATAAAAAGTGATCAGACCAAACACAAGGCTTTATGGAAGGTGTGGTTAATAATGTATTATAGGACCATATTTGGTCTAGACTATGGCCTTTCTCATGGGTAGGAGAGTAAATATGTTGAGTTAAATTAAGGTCAGAGAGTAGGTCTTTCATTTCTGCAGCCTGTGGGTCTGCCTCAATATCATCAAACCAAAGATTAAAGTCCCCAATTAGGACAACTTTAGAGTAGTTTGTTACAAGAGGGGCCATTTGTTCGGCCAGTGATACTGGGAAGCTGGGCATCGATTGAGGGGGCCGATAAATCAGAACTACTAATATCGCTCCGCTATCTGTGTCAGTCTTTAAAACAATATTCTCCGTGGAGGTCAAAACAAGAGAGGGGAGTGCTGTAAATTTATGTCTGTTGTGGATAATAACAGCCAGTCCTCCACCCTTTTTTCCATCAGGTCTATTAACAGTCAGGATGTAATAGTCAGCTGGGAGGGAGGCTAGGATATCTGGCAGTGAGTCCTGGGTGAGCCAGGTTTCAGATAGAAATACAATATCAGGTTTCTCAGATGTTAGTAATAAAAATATATCAACTTGATGTTTAGCCATAGAGTGTGTATTAAGGTATATACAACGAAGTTTGACCTGGGGTTTTTGGGGTAGCTGACTAAAAGTATGTATAATCTGAGTAGGAGTAAAATTGGACTCAGCGTAATCAGTTTTTGAGAGGCCATATAAAGAGGTACGTTTTAATACGTGCAGGAGTAAGGTCGGGCAGAGGTGGTCGGGGGCCTTAGTGTAAGTAAATCATCCGTAGTGTAGGTAAAAATTTGAGCATTAAGGTTGGCCCCTGGCCCCGACCGGTCGCGGACAGGCGCAGACGGGCTTACCTTAGGCGCACCTTCGGCGCGACATCGTCGCGCCCGCTGTGCTCGTCCGCTGCGCTCCCGAATACACATTTCGTTTTAACCCTGCCCCCAGAAGAGCTAGACCGCTAGCTCTGGTCTGGCCCGATCCAAGATGGCACCTCGCCCTCCACACAAACGGCACAGTCAGCCGCGGTGGAACGGGGCGAAGTACAATGCTGTACAAGCTTTTAAACAATAAAGTGCACAAAATGGTAAGTGGTGACTTAAAATTATTTTTAAAATTATCAAAGCGGCACCGGCATCTTAATCATGCCCGTGCTGCCTAAAGCTTTCCAAGAGTAATGTGCGCGATGTAGCGAGAGTGTTGCGGTTCGTTCTCCAATCAGACCCCAGGAGCTGCCACCAACCTGAGAGTCCTCTGGGAGCCCTGTGCTTCCACTTGTTTTAACCCTGCCTCCCCAGAAGAGCCAGACCGCTAGCTCTGGTCTGGCCCGATCCAAGATGGCGCCTCGCCCTCCACACAAACGGCACAGTCAGCCGCGGTGGAACGGGGCGAGGTACAATGCTGTACAAGCTTTTAAACAATAAAGTGCACAAAATGGTGAGTGGTGACTTAAAATTATTTTTAAAATTATCAAAGCGGCACCGGCATCTTAATCATGCCCACGCTGCCTAAAGCTTTCCAAGAGTAATGTGCGCGATGTAGCGCAGAGTGTTGCAGTTCGTTCTCCAATCGGACCCCAGGAGCTGCCACCAACCTGAGAGTCCTGTTATAGTTAGTTGAGCTAACTATAACTCACGCGCCCGCAATGCACTGCTGATGACGTCACTGATGACATCACTGATGACATCACTGATGACATCACTGATGACATCTCAACTGAACTGCCGCTAAAGGAAAGGTGTGTGTGGACGCTTTCCTGAGGGAAACGAAACTCGCCTGCATTCTCAGACGACCCCCGTGCCTGGCTGCTGTTACTTGCCGGTTCCTCCCTGCCGAGACGCTCGGAACAACAGCGTCGCAGGTTGAAGGAACTCACCTCCCCAGGGGGCACTGCAAACGCGCATAGGAGCGCGTCATCACCCTGCGCCAGGCGGCGTTACAAAGCGGGACTCAGCCCGCAACGCGGGACGCCCGGGGCGAAGCCCGGGCAAAGGGCGGGCCGTCTGAGGCCGTCCGAGGTCGGCCAAGGTTGGGTTGGGCCAGTGACTCTGCCCAATCTTCTACAGGACTGCAGACAATCACAGTTCTTTGGATCCATCGACCTCCAGGTAAAACATCCTCCCCTTATTTAGCTTCTGAGTATTGCTTTAGCGCCAAAGCCATCTGCATACATGCCTGGTAGAAAGTTAACACCAGCCACTAAAACTATGGAGAACTACCTAGTCCAGGTAGTGGCGAAAATAAATAGTGATAGAAGGTCTTCTTTGGGCTTGGATTCATCTACACAATCTCCATTAGTAGACAAAGAGACAGAGGACTCCTTTGATCTGTTAAATAGTAGCCTCTCTGGAGTGGCACATGCTTCCGCTCAGGACACTGTTATCATCCAGCCCAGTGGCATAGTAGCCAGTACTGAGGATAACAGTGATAACGAAGTAGTGACTGTGAGCCCTACGACCTGTGAGCCCATCATCCCTTCTACTGTCCCTATTCCGGCACCGAGGGTTACAGGGGCCAAACGAAAAGCTATACAAAAACGGGTGGGATTAAGGTCAGCCAAAAATAAAATTGCAACACCACCAAGGAATATTTCCGACGAGGAGGAGGACGATCTGACTGGGGAAACCTATGTGACCTTCTCTAATGTTCAATTCCAGAAATTTTGCAGTTTGATAGATACAAAAATCAAAGGGATAGTTAAACCTTTGATAAGCAAAATTGATAAACTAGCCGCAGAGGTAACCAAACTGGAAGGTCTTCTTGGAAAAACTCTGGGTGAAGTGGGGAAACTCCCAGAAGTCATTACGTTCAGTATTCAACCTTTGGTTAATGACATTCAATCGATTAAATCCAACGGACTGATTCCTACTGTTGCCCCAAACCCCCCAGTGGCTCCATTGATAAACCCACCGGATAATATCTTTGGTGCTGTACCCTCTGCCCATCCTAATGGTGAACCTAATACCTCGAAAGGGTCATTGGAGCTGGTGGTGGAAGCTTCGCCACTAGTTCTTGTACTAGCAAATGTGCCCCCTCTGGCTCCTGGTGAAGCTGAAACAACATCATCACTTCTAAATAAATCTTTATCTTGGCTAACTAATAACATGGCCATATCTCCGTGGGGCAAACAGCAATTAGCTGAAAAACTGGTAAACGCAAGAAGAGTGGAGTGGATTGGGAACAGGGAAAAAAAGTTCAAGGGTGATTGCGTTGTGCTCAATCTCTCTGACCCTGAGGTTCTACCAAACATCTTGCCTAACATTTTTCCTCCACAGAGACGATCTACTTCTATTGTTCCATTGACTCTAGACTTCTTTTACCCCCGGAAAGGCAGAGGCCCCAATCCAAGCACCTTAAGAACAAAATGGAACGTCGTAACCAAAAGGGGCAGTAAGAATTTTGGTTCCTTAGAGTGGGGTCTAGGACTGGAAAACAGATTTTCTGCTCTTTCCAATCTAGATGCTTGTGATTGACAAATAACTAATTGTATGCCTCTGTTGCAAAATTCTTCAGCCGCTTGCACAATAGGGGGGCTTAGTCAAGCTATAGGTACACCAAATGAGTCATGTAATCCTGATGCTTCAGTAGGACTAACTTATCCAATTGTAAATGACAATGTTAAGGTTGATGCAAATTTGAATGGGTTTGATCACAGTTCTGAAATAAGTGCGGAGTATGCTTCCGGGAACTTCCTCTCTTGGAATGTGGTGGGGCTCAGTTCCAAAATGGACTGTGGAGAATGGTTTGTATTTGTTAGCAAGTATGATGTTTGCATTTTTCAAGAAACATGTGCCTGTGAGCCTGTTTTTGCCTTGGGGTATTTGAATTATTATGTACCGGCCATTAAAGGTCCCAAAGGGAGACCAATGGGAGGACTCACTATATGGGTCCGTCAGTCCTTGAAGATCTTAGTAAAAGATCTGGAGCTTAATCTTAAAGATATTCAGCTCATTAGACTTACGAGGGACTCATCCACCTCTATAGATATTTATAATTTATACGCTAGAGGAGGAAGTGCTGGTAAATCAGTGGTCCTATCGTCTCTGTATAATTACCTAGATATCCACTCTTCTGGGAACAACATTATATTGGCAGGAGACCTAAACCGTACTTTTGAACCCCTTGATACTGGTGAGGCTTTTTTTAGGTGCGGAGGAAGATAAGATCTGGGAAATCCCTGCACTTGACCTAACCCCAATAACTCGCTGGACCGAGGATATCTTAGGTCTGAATGCTATGTGCCCTGAATATGGGTTAAGGGCTCTGAATGGTCGTACTAAGTCAGACAGAGTATCAGCCATGACTTTTAATAATGGAAGATCCAAGAGCCGTATTGACTATGTTATATGCAGTATATCCCTGTGGTCATCTATTATTGATATGGAGGTCAAGGAAAGGCTTGAGAGTGACCACAACCCTCTTTGTGTTCTCCATAAATGGTGGCTGTCTGATGTTACTGCCCCTAGTGCTTCTGTTGATCCCTTACCCCCGCTGATTGTGCCTACAAATGACTTACGCAGGCTGAGGTGGACTAGTGTTAAAACAGATCAGCTGGTTCTGGAAAAAATAAGTATGGCCACTGACAAGGCTATCATGGCCCTTGAGGATGAAGCTGGGCTCTCTCCTAGCAAAAATTCTGTCACCAAGGTCCATGAAGTTCTTTTTAATGAAATCAAAGGCCATTTTCTGAAACCGGTAAATAAAAAGAAGATCTGTGCCTATAGACCTGCACGATGGTACAATCATGAATGTAGGCTGGCAAGAACCTCCTTGGGTGATGCTATCAAAAACAAAAATCTAGAGGCTATTAGATCTGCCAGGAAGCAATACAAACAGTGCATAGCAAAAGCGAAAAAAGATTGGGATGAGGCACACTGGAATAACCTAAAAAATGCAAGCGATCGAAAGGACTCCAGGCTATTTTGGCATATAGTCAAATGGGGACATGACAGGTTAGAAGAGGCTAGCACTAATAATGTCCCTCAGGACGCATGGGTTAAGTTCTTTAGCGAACAGTATGCCTCTAGAGATCAGGCAGTGGATAGAAGATGTCTGCATTTTTTACCAACTGAGGACGACATCTTTACCAAGAACGAAATAGTTATTGCCCTTAATACTGTTCGAAGTGGACGGGCCCCTGGTATTGACGGGGTTCCGGCAGATGTTTTTTTGAATGACACTGATAGATGGTGTAAATATATTTATTTGTTAATAAATTTGATCACCAGAGGGGCAGATATCCCAGCAACCTGGCGGGGTGCTGTAATCATCCCTATATATAAGAAAGGAGATCGAGCACTGCCCAGTAATTATCGCCCCATTAGTTTAATAGACACCATTCAGAAAATAGTGGGGCGAGTAATTGTTAATAGGTTGCTCGACTGGGCTGATGAATGCAACATTTTATCCCCCTTCCAGGCTGGATTTCGCAGGGCAACCAGTACTGTGGATCAAGTCTTCCGTTTCCAACTGATACAGTGGAAGACCGTGGTGCTAGGCGGAGGTAGCCTGTATGCAGCATTTGTTGATTTGCGGGCTGCCTTCAACCTGGTACCTAGGGCAAAACTGTGGGAAGTGCTTGAGACACTAGGGGTCCCTGGGGATCTGTTGATTTTAATTATGCGACTGCATGAGGGCAACTATGCCAAAATACGATGGGGAGGATATGGGAATGACACTGCCGAATTTCCTGTTGAGCGCGGGGTTCGGCAGGGATGTTCAATGGCCCCTACTTTGTTTACCCTTTTTATTAATGGTATTGTTTCCCGCATGCAATCTCGGGCTGTGGATGCCCCTTCTCTTGCTGGTGAGAAAGTCCCTATTTTAATGTTCGCCGATGACACCTTAATTTTATCAAAAACCCCTAGTGGTTTACAAAAAGCATTGGCAATATTTGACGAGTTCTGTGCTGACCACGGACTTGAGGTGAATGCGTCCAAGACAAAACTCATGGCTTTTAACCCACATAGAAATTTTAAATCAAAAATTACCATGAGTGGTCGCACCCTGGAAGTTGTAAAATCCTTCACTTATTTGGGGATCTTGATCTCCAATGATAATAAGTGGCAGCAACATCTCAATATCGCCACATTAAGGCATAAGCAGATAGCCGGCACTATAATTAAGGAGCATAGGAAGTCACTGACAAAACCCATCAAACCACCCTTGATAATATATGAGGCAAAAGCAATCGGGTCTGCTTTGTATGGTGCGGAGTTATGGGGGTATGAAAATCTCCATGAACTCCAACTATCTGAAAACAAATTTTTGAGGTCGTTGACAGGTACCCCACAGAGCAGTCCGTTATTGCCCCTGCGTTACGAGTTAGGTAGAAGAGAAATTACGGAAAAGGCTAAACTACGTCCGATACTATTCTGGCGTAGACTTTGGACTACGCCAGAGCTCTCCCACTCCGCGGAAGGGTTCATAGATGTTATTAAAGCTGACCATTATAATAAAATCAGATGGTTTAAAACATTAAAGATTGCATTGTTCAACCTAGGACTACATGCTTTATGGACCGATCCTGCTGGGGCTTTATTTCCCTCTAAGTCTGTTTTAAAAGACATTTTTTGGGAATATGTTGCCAATAGGAGTATGCTCAATACTAATAGTGGGACCATGGCCACTAGTTACCTAGAAGTTAAAATGTACCCCATTTATGAAAAGTATTGGGATTACATAACGAACCCCTTGGACAGGAAATTGCTATTTCAATTGAGGGTAGGCTCGCTCCCCCTTCGTAATTTAACAACTAAATGGAAATCTGGGGGGGAAGCATCTTGTCCAGCCTGTGGGGTAGGAAAAGAAACTCTAGGTCACTTTTTGTTTTGTTGCCCAGTATATTTTGCCCCAAGGCGAGCCTGGTTGGCTCCTATGTGTAGGAATTTAGGCACAAAAAGTAGCATGGTGGCACTGCGTATTGTAAAATCTACTACTGAAGAATGGATCAATATTGCAATTGCAAAGTACTTGGGGTGGGCGTGGGTTTTAAGGCAGAGACTGTTGGTAAGTTAACTACTCGCCATCTAGTTAATCAGAGACTGCTAGACAGTTGTCTATTCTCTGTAACTGCTTAGTAACAGCCAGAGACTGCTAAACTAATGTTTATTCTCTGTAAATCTTTTAGCTGACCAGAGACTGCTAGACTTCTGTCTATTCTCTGTTTATGTTTATGCTTACTTAAATGTGTCATTGGCTTGAACTTTGAACTTTCAATGGAATGAATTTTTGAGGATTTTTATATTGCTATTATGAATATCATCCCTCTGGTATTTTTTAACAGTAATGATTTTTGCACCTGTATATATGATGTGTCATTGTTTTTAATTCCCTAAATTGTGCAATAGTTTTTAATTGTTTAAATTGTGTAATGTGCTTTGTCTGATTGACTATGTAAATTTAATTGTTTTTTATTATATGTTTGTATGTCTTGCTTTTATGAGTAATACTCGAATAAAGCACTTTTTGAATTTGACATCTCAAATGACATCACTGATGACATCACTCATGACATCAACCAGTGAATGTGTGTTTCTGTAAAGTTTAAATATTTTTTATATATATATGGCAAGGTGTATTGAAGAATGAATGCATTTACGAGTGCCTAAAGGGATTATTTCATAGGTGCCTGACTGACTGTATAAGTGAGTGATTGAACGTGTCTTACTGAATGCATGGGTTAGTGACTAAACTGTGTGAAAGCCTGTATTAGTCTCTCCATTGGTGTGTAAGCAACTGCACAGGTTGCTGAATAGCTGCATGAGTGTCTATATAGGTTATTGATGTGTTGTCTCAGTGTCTGTATGGGTCCCTGAGTGTCAGTGTATGTGAGTGAGTGTATGAGTCTGTGCATAGATGTCTGAGTGGGTGATTCAGTGGCTGTATGGATTAAAAGGTGCATCTGGGAAGGGCTGTATGGGTGAGTTAGCGGTCTATGGGTGTGTTGGTGAGTGAATACATGTCTTAGTGGTATATCTGTGACTAACTACATATGTTTTAAGCCACTATATGATATGCGAGTGTCGGAATATATAAATGAGTGTACGTTAGACTATGTTATTTGAAGAGTGGGTGTATAAAAACGTGTCTGCTTCTATCAGTAATTGCAGAAGACAGTAAATATGTGTTAGTATCTGTATAAACAAGTGATGTGGTATGTCTAAAAATAATGAAGTTGGTGTGTATAACTTTATACCTGATTAAATGGGTATGTGATTGATTCTTTGCATTACTGACTAGGTGTGTGAGTAACTCTATGGATGAGTGGCAAAGTGTGACTGCATGTATAGATGTATGAGTGCATATTATAGTCCTGTATTGATGAGTAACTACATGTATAAGTGACTGGATGTGTGTGTAGACCTAGGAAATAGTGATGCTATGTAGTATATGTCATTCTTCTGTGTATGGTTTCAAAAATAGTAGTCAGCATTTTAGAATGGGTATATCAAAGTTTATATTAGAGAATCAGTATGTGCATCAGATTGTCACATGGATGATGTCATGAGTGATGTCATGAGTGATGCCATTTGAGATGTAATCATTGATTTCATCAGTGATGTCACTGACCATGTCATGAATGATGTAATATGTGACATCATCAGCAGTGCATTGCGGGCATGCGAGTTATAGTTAGCTCAACTAACTATAACAGGCGAACCTCTCTGGTTTTATATGAGTCAAATGTTCAACGAAAATGCTAATTCCTAACTATAACGTGCCTGCAACCTATGTTTTTGTCAGTGAATTTCTAAGGTTTTTTTAAATGTTAATTTCATATTTTAATGTTTCTAAAACCTATATATTTTTTTTTTATTTTTTGGAACTCTATTATACTTCCTTTTTTTAACTTTAAAAATTATGTATATATCTTCCCCCAAAAATATGTATATATTTTTTTTTCCGGAGAAAACTGCACTCCCATACCGGTAGCTTACCTTGCTCCATCACCACGCAAAACCTATCCACCATATTGCTAAACTTGTAAATGATGTGCATTTCGTATCCAACTACTTTGTGGCACTGCATCCCGCGTAGCATCATATATGCATGATGTCACCCCAGCTGCTACTTTGGTATCTGACGGGTACACAGTACCAAGCCACGTGTTACGACATGTACGTATGGGGTCGCGCCCGCTGCGTGTTGCGTATGCGCCGAGTACACGCTGCCAGGCCCTGTGTTACGTCACACATAGTGTCGCACCGGGTACGCCATTCCGTTGTTTTTTTTTGTCTCAAAAGTATATCTAAATACCTTTAAACAGTATATGAGAGCAAGCGATAATCTAAATTATTTTAAACATTTATATATTTCTAACTGTAATAGACTTATATTATGATAAATATAGTTTGGCAAAATCGCGTCGGGTGTGGCCTCCTTGAGTGCTCTGTGCGCGATTGCCATGTGACCTTATTAAAAAGCATTTGATTGCTTCATAACATTTCCCATTGTAACAGTTGGACGACCCCACCCATTTTACTCAGTTATCTCTACAGCCTTTGATGAGAGATACCTCTTCTGCTTAGAAAGCTTTTTTGAAAAGTTTTTTGCTGTGTACACATATTTTATACTACACACAGCATGCAACGATCATCGTGATCAATATTCATGGTCTGTACATTAGCCTTTCACGTGTGATTGCCATGCATCTCAAACGTTCCATCAAAAAACAAATATGTGTTACACGATGCCCCTGTTGTGTGTGTGCACGTTATTGTGCTCCCTTTCGGTCTGGGTATTCGTGGGTCTAAGAAATATTAAGAGTTACGGGCAGAGTGCACATCCTAGATCACATGTGACAAACAGTATGCTGTATGCTCTGTTTTCAGGCTTTACCAATATAGTAGTGTGTTATATGTGAGACTTTCAGATTCACATTTGACATGCATTCCTTGACTGTAATGAATGTTATCACTGTGTATGACATAGCCTCACTGCTGATCCTTCCTCCATCCGAGCACATTCACATGTGTTCACTTTGCGATAGCAACACTTTCAATAATACCGCACACCATTGACATGCGTGTCTGCGCATATCCACAACCTTGACAACGAAATGTAATGTTCACCATTCAATCTTTTCAAACACCATCTCATTAGCGATAGTTGCCGCCCTCCCGACACATGCTACACTAATGTAAATTGCACACTCTGCGAGGTCAAAACTACAAAAGAAACACACATAAGTACACTTCTTGGCCAGGCAGGAACTGAGCAATGCCCAGGTCCCCGAAATAATTATTCACGCCCCTACGCTGGCCTGGCGTATGTAAGCCCAGCCCACTTTGCGTACGTATAAATAGGACAACCACGATGCCACACATCCCTCTTCTTCCACACTGCCTCAGGTGATATGGCCGCATCCACCTCGCATATCACAATGCACAATAAAAATCCATGAGGTGTACACCATCCTGGCAATCAATACTGGCTCTAAATTGTGAGCCCTACTGCCCGTCATCTTTGAACGGGATGCATGAGGTGTACACCATCCTGAAATCATCACTCCAGCTGAATTGTGAGCACTATTGCCCGTAGAGTTTGCTCACACATCAATGACAGCAGGTAAGCAGAACGGCCTGGGTGCACAGGGCCTCCAATTGAGCGCAGTGCGGCAGGAGGGGTGGGGTGCATCACCCTGAGTGCGCATGTGCAAATAAGCGATGTTGCCGTGCATAATAATGTGATGTCTGACCTCATTCAGTCACATCTGTCTCATTTTAAGGACCTGCTGGACCATACTGTAGGCCTGAGCCAGGGGGCAGTACTGCCCTACAGACACGTGGCGTTGGCTTTTAGGGCACTGTTGTGAGCTCATTACTAAGTGTACATGCACACAGCCTTCCACCACTGCATTACACGCGCACATTATGCTTCTACCATGCACTCTGTTCCTTTTTATATCAACCTGCGTATAACAAATTATTATTTAACCTTGTGAATTCTTGAGCACTCCAACTCCTCTTTGAACCACGATTACCACTAACAGTTGATAGATTGTACTTCAAAAACGAAGGATGCACTCCACTCCTGTTTTCTATCAAGCTTGAAATAAACCTTCATTTACCTCCAGATGTTTCCACCATTAAATTATTTCTCCCTTTTCAGACATTGAATTGATTGGCTCAAGATGGGCGGAGCGGGATCCCATCCCGCGGTGATGCCCTGGGCATTCTGATGCTTTCCATCGTGGTATCAAGACACCGTCCCCAACCGGACACCTCATCTCCTACCGTACAAACGTACCCCAGACTCGCAGCTTGCACCAACACGTCGTTGGACACACCGGTGGTGGCTGGTGGGCAGTGAAACCTCAGTGTGCTGGACCTACAATTGAGCACAGTGTGGGAGAAGGGAGTGGGGTGCAGCACCCTGGATGCACAGGTACATGCAAGTAATTTTCCCGTAGCTAATAATATAGGAATATATTGTCAAAAAACAGCAATAACATTATCGCCGCTTTAGTGGCAGGAAACTGCCGCTAAAGTGGAGATAAGGGGCTTGATAATATGCCCTTGTGAATTCCAATAGAAGCCCAGGTTCACACCAGAACCTGGGCTTCTATGGGAATTCGGTACAAAAGAGGGTGGTGATGGACGGAGCATCTGAATCAATGAAACACTCACACCCAGTCAAAAGATCTGGATTTAATCTATCACCGTTCTTTAGCCCACTCTGCCACCCCAGTTCAGACATGGTTATATGCAAATCAGTCTGACCATGTGCCTCATGGGAACAGTCCAGCCTGAACTGCCAAGCCATATCTTCCCTGGACCGGAAACAAGCTTCCGAGGACCGGTTTCGGCATTCCAGCCGTCTTCAGCCTGGCTTGCTTGAATCCAGTGGCAAAGTGAGCAAGGGACTCACGCCTGAGCATACCCTGCCACAGTTATGGCGGCCAAACGTGGTACAAAAGGGGGTGGTGATGGACGGAGCATCTGAATCAATCAAACACTCACACCCAGTCAAAAGATCTGGGTTTAATCCATCACCGTTCTTTAGCCCACTCTGCCACCCCAGTTCAGACATGGCCATATGCAAATCAGTCTGACCCTGTGCCTCATGGGAACAGTCCAGCCCGAACTGCCAAGCCATGTCTTCCCTTGACCTGAAACAAGCTTCCGAGGACCGGTTTCTGGCATTCCAGACGTCTTCAGCCCGGCTTGCTTGAATCCAGTGGCAAAGTGAGCAAGGGACTAACGTCTGAGCATACCCTGCCACACTTATGGTGGCCAAAAGCGGTATAAAAGGGGGTGGTGATGGACGGAGCATCTGAATCAATGAAACACTCACACCCAGTCAAAAGATCTGGGTTTAATCCATCACCGTTCTTTAGCCCACTCTGCCACCCCAGTTCAGACATGGCTATATGCAAATCAGTCTGACCCTCTGCCTCATGGGAACAGTCCAGCCAAAACTGCCAAGCCATGTCTTCCCTGGACTGGAAACAAGCTTCCGAGGACCGGTTTCTGGCTTTCCAGCCGTCTTCAGCCCGGCTTGCTTGAATCCATTGGCAGAGTGAGCAAGGGACTCACGTCTGAGCATACCCTGCACACTTATGGCGGCCAAAAGCGGTACAAAAGGGGGTGGTGATGGACGGAGCATCTGAATCAATCAAACACTCACACCCGGTCAAAAGATCTGGGTTTAATCCATCACTGTTCTTTAGCCCACTCTGCTACCCCAGTTCAGACATGGCTATATGCAAATCAGTCTGAACCTGTGCCTCAAGGGAACAGTCCAGGCTGAACTGCCAAGCCATGTCTTCCCTGGACCGGAAACAAGCTTCCGAGGACCGGTTTCTTGCATTTCAGCCGTCTTCAGCCCGGCTTGCTTGAATCCAGTGGCAAAGTGAGCAAGGGACTCACGTCTGAGCATACCCTGCCACACTTATGGCGGCAAAAAGTGGTACAAAAGGGGGTGGTGATGGACGGAGCATCTGAATCAATCAAACACTCACATCCAGTCAAAAGATCTGGAATCTTGGTTTTTCTTTGTTCGCCCTAAGTTGGCAGGGTATGCTCAGACGTGAGTCCCTTGCTCACTTTGCCACTGGATTCAAGCAAGCCCGGCTGAAGACAGCTGTAATGCCAGAAACCGGTCCTGGGAAGCTTGATTCTGGTCTAGGGAAGACATGGCCTGGCAGTTCGGGCTGGACTGTTTCCATGAGGCACAGGGTCAGACTGATTTGCATATGGCCATGTCTGAACTGGGGTGGCGGAGTGAGCTAAAGAACGGTGATGGATTAAACCCAGATCAGTTGACTGGGGGTGAGTGTTTGTATTGTCAATGCTCCGTCCATCATCCCCTTTGGTTTTTCTTTATTCGCCCTAAGTTGGCAGGGTATGCTCAGACGTGAGTCCCTTGCTCACTTTGCCACTGGATTCAAGCAAGCCCGGCTGAAGACGGCTGTAATACCAGAAACCGGTCCTGGGAAGCTTGATTCCGGTCTAGGGAAGACATGGCTTGGCAGTTCGGGCTGGACTGTTCCCATGAGGCACAGGGTCAGACTGATTTGCATATGGCTATGTCTGAACTGGGGTGGCAGAGTGAGCTAAAGAACGGTGATGGATTAAACCCAGATCAATTGACTGGGGGTGAGTGTTTGTATTGTCAACGCTCCGTCCATCATCCCCTTTGGTTTTTCTTTGTTCGCCCTAAGTTGACAGGGTATGCTCAGACGTGAGTCCTTTGCTCACTTTGCCACTGGATTCAAGCAAGCCCGGCTGAAGATGGCTGAAATGCCAGAAACCGGTCCTGGGAAGCTTGATTCCGGTCTAGGGAAGACATGACTTGGCAGTTCGGGCTAGACTGTTCCCATGAGGCACAGGGTCAGACTGATTTGCATATGGCCATGTCTGAACTGGGGTGGCGGAGTGAGCAAAAGAACAGTGATGGATTAAACCCAGATCAGTTGACTGGGGGTGAGTGTTTGTATTCTCAACCCTCCGTCCATCATCCCCTTTGGTTTTTCTTTGTTCGCCCTAACTTGGCAGGGTATGCTCAGACGTGAGTCCCTTGCTCACTTTGCCACTGGATTCAAACAAGCCCGGCTGAAGACGGCTGTATTGCCAGAAACCGGTCCTGGGAAGCTTGATTCCGGTCTAGGGAAGACATGGCTTGGCAGTTCGGGCTGGACTGTTCCCATGAGGCACAGGGTCAGACTGATTTGCATATGGTCATATCTGAACTGGGGTGGCGGAGTGAGCTAAAGAACGATGATGGATGAAACCCATATCAGTTGACTGGGGGTGAGTGTTTGTATTGTCAACGCTCCGTCCATCATCCCCTTTGGTTTTTCTTTGTTCGCCCTAAATTGGCAGGATATGCTCAGACGTGAGTCCCTTGCTCACTTTGCCACTGGATTCAAGCAGGCCCGGGTGAAGACGGCTGTAATGCCAGAAACCGGTCCTAGGAAGCTTGATTCCTGTCTAGGGAAGACATGGCTTGGCAGTTCGGGCTGGACTGTTCCCATGAGGCACAGGGTCAGACTGATTTGCATATGGCTATGTCTGAACTGGGGTGACGGAGTGAGCTAAAGAACGGTGATGGATTAAACCCAGATCAGTTGACTGGGGGTGAGTGTTTTTATTGTCAACGCTCCGTCCATCATCCCCTTTGGTTTTTCTTTGTTCGCCCTAAGTTGGCAGGGTATGCTCAGACGTGAGTCCCTTGCTCACTTTGCCACTGGTTTCAAGCAAGCCCGGCTGAAGACTGCTGTAATGCCAAAACCGGTCCTGGGAAGTTTGATTCGGTCTAGGGAAGACATGGCTTGGCAGTTCGGGCTGGACTGTTCCCATGAGGCACGGGGTCAGACTGATTTGCATATGGCCATGTCTGAACTAGGGTGGCGGAGTGAGCTAAAGAACGGTGATGGATTAAACCCAGATCAGTTGACTGGGGGTGAGTGTTTGTATTGTCAACGCTCCGTCCATCATCCCCTTTGGTTTTTCTTCTATGGGAATTCACAAGGGCATATTATCAACACTTTATCGCTGCTTTAGCTGCAGTTTCCTGCCGCTAAAGCGGAAATAAGTTTATTGCCATTCCTTGATAATATGGCCCCTAATCTCTGGCTGCATGTGTTTCATTTTAAGGACTAGCTGGTCCACACTCTTTTTCGCGGACCCTAGCGTCTTAGACAAATGGGTAACGGGAGGGTAAACACTAAGGCCTGGGTGCAGTAGGCTGACGCTCTGTCCCCTCCTCCCTCTCTTCTTTTGACTCTTCCACATAGCACACATACTTATGTTTCATTTTTGTCTTGCAGGTTTTCTACGCTGCTTCCACTGGAGTCCTACCCACATTTTTTATATTATACTGTTTGTTCTATTAAACTTACGTTTCTATTTATTTGTGTTTTAATAAAGATGACTTTTTTCAAATAAATAATGGAGTATAGAGGTCTTCTTTTTCTGACAACACTTGTCTATAGCCTATTGTGAAAATCATCTGTTTGTAGGAGATTATGAGGGCGAACCTTTCTAATATTACAGTGTACCTATCAAACATGATCTAACTGTCTAATACACAAATGAAGCTTGGGTAATTAATTCTACAACAGCAAGAGTTCTATGAGTGTATCACTTTATAACACCATGAGTACTGCCCGTATGATTACAGAACCAATAAGGCACTGCCTAGGACCACCGAGGCGTCAGGGACTGCTGAAGCCCACCCTGCATATTTAAATAAAGCCCGGAATTGTGGCGATCCCCGGACTTCAGTTGGCCTCGAACCCCCTGAACAATTAGTAAACAATACCCGGGAAGGTGGCGGTCCCCTAGGCTGCGAAACATCTTTGTACCCTTCTGCGCCTAATTTACATGTGACATTAAGATCCCCAGTCCTACAGAGACCCCGCAATATAATAATAGGATTAGCCATGGAACATTACCCACCAGGGGCCTCCTTTAAATGAACGGGTGAGACTCCGCTTTTTCATTTTTTTCTCTCCATTTTTACCATCCGCATCCCCTCTATTAATGCGATAATAATAATAATAATAATAAAACATTTTTAAAGCGCATGGCTGCACAGCTGTGTATCCCCGCGCTGATTGCTGAAAAAAACTCACAAAGAATCGAGAAGGGAACGGATGGAGATCATCACAGGCTTATTGAGGAAAGAGATGGGTTTTCAGTTTGGCTCTGAAAAGAGTTTCTGAAGGTTCCATCCTTAAGTGAACCGGTAGGGCATTCCAATATTTCACTCCGAGGTAGCGAAAGGAACGTCCACCAATTTTCGCTCTGTGGACGCGAGGGAGTTTGAATAGAGACATTCCTGAGGACCTAAGGTCTCTGGTAGGGCGGTGGATGGTCAGGAGGCCTCTTAGATAGGTGGGACCCTTGTTGTGGGCTATCTTGTGGGCATAGCAGAGGCTCTTGAATTTGATTCTCTCCCTAACGGGGAGCCAGTGCAATTTGGACAATGCCGCCTTGGCTGATGTTCTTTTGGGAAGCCCCAGTACTAAGCGGGCGGCCGCATTTTGTAGGCATTGAAGCTGGTGGAGATGTTTTTGGTTCAAACCTAAAAGGAGAGCATTCCCATAGTCCAGATGAGGAGTAATAAGGGCATGAACGATAGTTTTCCTGGCTTCAGTAGGGATGAGGTCGATGATTTTTCTGAGAATTCTTAATGTGCCGATGCATTTGCCTATGATTTTATTGACATGGGATTTTCCTGATAGATCAGAGTCGATCATGATCCCTAGGTTTTTGACCTTCTCAACAGGGCGAGGGCAGTCGCCCAAAGTTGTGGGCCACCACGCTTGAGACCATAGCGAGGTTTTATTCCCTATTACTAGCACCTCTGTTTTGTCTCCATTCAGCCGGAGGCAGTTGCTGTCCATCCACATGGCGACAGCAGTCATGCACTCCGAGAAGTTGGAAGCATACTTCTCGTGTCAGGAGTGAGCTTAAATATAAGCTGGGTGTCATCGGCATAGCTGACAATGCCCACCCCGAAGTTCTCTATGACCTGAGCTAGGGGTTCCATATAGATGTTGAACAATGTGGGGCTCAAACTAGAGCCCTGTGGAACCCCATAGCTCACGTCACGAGAAGATGATTTAAAGGGTGGGCAATGTATCTGGAAAGATCTCTTAGTGAGAAAAGATTTAATCCACGCCAGTGCATGGTCTTTTACTCCGATGTCTGAAAGACGGGACAGCAACGTGGCATGTAGCACAGTATCAAAAGCTGCGCTTAAGTCGAGCATGACCTACGCTGCTGTCTCACCCTCGTCCACCATCTTGCGGATACATTCCGTGGAATACAAAACCGCTGTTTCCGTGGAATAGTTGGGTCTAAAGCCGGATTGAGTAGGGTGGAGAATGTTTTCTGATTCTAAAAACGCCATGAGTTGAGTATTGACTATTTTTTCCATTATCTTGGTGCATTGAGGCAGTAGAGATATCGGCCTGAGATTTTGAAATTGGGTGACCGGAATGTTGGGTTTTTTCTTCAGAGGGATGACCTGAGCGGTTTTCCAAGCCTCCGGGACATAACATTCTTTGAAAGATAGGGTAATCAATTGACTTATTTGATCCATAAGAGTATGGTCCATGATGTCTTTACACTTTTCTAACGGACACACATCATTAGGGGAGACAGAATGGATACTGTTAATTATGCTGGACAGTTTTTCTTTGTCGGGAGTATGAAATTGGGTGAGAGTGGTTTTTTGAGGTGGGGGTATTTCCTTACCAGATGTGGG
Organism: Lissotriton vulgaris; assembly: GCF_964263255.1. Classification (NCBI taxonomy): domain Eukaryota; kingdom Metazoa; phylum Chordata; class Amphibia; order Caudata; family Salamandridae; genus Lissotriton; species Lissotriton vulgaris. The sequence goes on from NW_028241326.1 coordinate 193,787, forward strand.
GGGAGTGGGGAAAGTAGCGTGAATTTTCTCTACTTTATTGACGAAGAAGTCCGCAATTTGTTCGCATAACTCGTTAGAGTATGTGTCCTGCGTATCCAAGCTCGACGTGTCTGTTAGTTCCTTGAAAATCCGAAATAGTTCTTTAGATGGATTTATAGCCTCTTCAGTTCTGTTTTGATAAAAGAGACTTTTTTCCTCTCTTATAAGTCTCTGATAAGACTTCAGTTCTTGTTTGTAGGTCTCCTTAAGTTCCGTAGAATAGTTCTTTCTCCATTTTCTTTCAGTCGCTTTACATCGGGCTTTAGCAATTTTTAATTTTTCTGAAAACCACGGTTCAGATTTTGTTCTCCTGGCTGGGGGCTTGCACGTCCATGGGGCAATTTTGTCGAGTGCCTTACCCAACCATAGTTCATAATTGTTCCAGGTATCTTGTAAGGACTGACCTTGGGGAGGGGGGTGGGTTTTTAATTCGTCAATCAGACGTTCGGGGGTGTAATTTTTCCAGTTACGCCGTTTAGAATACAGGGGTTTGTTGACAGTGTTCTTAGTCCTGGTCTTAGGTATGTTAAAAATGATCATATGGTGGTCTGACCAGATAATTGGGACAGGGGGTTGTATATCAATACCTTCCCAGGTTGCAAAGATAGGGTCAAGAAGATGGCCATGTTTGTGTGTGGGGGAGGTAGAGAGCAGTGTTATCCCCAAAGCGTGTAGGGCAGTCTTAAGTAGTTGGGCTTCCTTAGCATTAGAATCTTCAAAATGGAGATTTAGATCGCCTAGAATCATAAAATTGTTGTATTTAATAGCTAGTTGCGTCGCCGTTTCTATTAGCTGGTGGCAGAAGGGGGTGGCGTTGCCAGGGGGCCGATAAATGAGAAGCCCAGTAATGGTCATATAGGGAGTCACTTTAATAGAGAAGGTACCGCTTTCACTGTTAGTGATGCCCTTATAGGTGAGGGTGCATTCCAGTTCTTTTTTAAAGATCATTGCAAGTCCTCCACCTCGCTGTATGGGCCTGTCAATTCTCAATAAGCTGTAATTCAGAGGGACTGTCTCAAGTATTTCGGGGGATGAGGATTCTTCTAGCCAGATTTCGGTTAGAAACACCACATCAAAGTCATGTTTCTGTAATAGGTCATGAAGTTCCAGTTTGTGTTTAACCATGGATCTACAGTTAAGCAACATCAATTTTAGATTAGGTACATGATGGTTAGAATTAGAACCATTATAAAAGCGATAATTGCATATAGTGCATTGTGATGGCAGCGCACTGGGGTCTGCGGAGTGCCAGCATGATTTAATAGGGGTCTTACCTATTTCAAGTAAAGTCTCGTGTGTGTAGCAGATTTGCTGGTGAGTGTGCGCCATATAAGGTGCCAGATCGATGACATTAGAACCAGAGTGCCCTGCCCCGCGCCCCGTCTGGTCGCGGACGGGCGCAGACGGGCAGGACTCTGGCTTGACTCCGGCGCACGATCGGCGCGCACGCAATGCGCGTCCGCTGCGCGGAGCCATGGACGTATGGTTTTAAGAATTCGATAGCGCGACGTGCAGCGCGAGCCCTCACAAAGATGGCCGCTGCCTGACTCACAGCCTATCTTTTGTCCCACCTGATCCCGGTCATAGAATCGACCGCTTCCCAGGGCAGGCAAGTTTGTTGTCTTTAAGTACAAAATATAGCCAAAGTACAATTCCGCGTTCGGCGCTAATGTGGCAGATAATTCTACACTATTAATTCAGTGCATGGGGGAGGGAGCGGACACACGGGAAGATTGTGAATAAATCAGAGCACAAATTATAAAAACAGCCTCCCGGCTCAAGCCTCAGGAGTAGATTAAAAGCAATCAGATTTCTGCTGGATTTTCCTGGTTTTAAGCGCTCAATAGCGCGACGTGCAGCGCGAGCCCTCACAAAGATGGCCGCTGCCTGACTCACAGCCTATCTTTTGTCCCACCTGATCCCGGTCATAGAATCGACCGCTTCCCAGGGCAGGCAAGTTTGTTGTCTTTAAGTACAAAATATAGCCAAAGTACAATTCCGCGTTTGGCGCTAATGTGGCAGATAATTCTACACTATTAATTCAGTGCAAGGGGGAGAGAGCGGACACACGGGAAGATTGTGAATAAATCAGAGCACAAATTATAAAACCAGCCTCCCGGCTCAAGCCTCAGGAGTAGATTAAAAGCAATCAGATTTCTGCTGGATTTTCCTGGTTTTCAAGGTTTTCCTCTTCTAGCTTAAAGTAGTCAAACAAGGATTTGCTATCACAGAGTGGAAGCCATGCACCAGACCTCTAATAGCAAACACAAATGTCCCACGAATGCACAGCCCAGGACATTGTATGAGCTGCGCCTGAGAGGCCGCCCTCCCTAGGACCATGATGCATTTGTTAGTATAAACGCATACTAACACTACTTACACATGTGCAGTACAGCGACAAGAATGTAGTGAAGAAGCAGAGGAAGCGCAAAATCTAAAAATATAAATCCTACCAGAAGTCGGATGACATAGTTCAATGAGCCCACGACCCTGGCATGAGTAGAAACAGCTACACGAAGAAAACGGGTCTTCAGCACAATGCAAGCAATTTTGAAATATTGGTCAGTGGTGCCTTCTTTTTACCTTCTCCCGCTCGTCGCCAAATTTATGTAGTGAAGAGGCAGACAGCAGTGGATCCAATAAGTAGACTTATTACAGGAAAATAAGACACCTGAAACAGCCACAAACAGGAGCAGACAGCAAGGCAACCGTCTTCTCCAGCACCGTGTACAAACTCTGCAGGTTCCCCTCTTTACAGCCCTACATTCTAACATTACATACTTAGATTCTAGTAGAATTACATACTAACATTCTACTATAACTTACATTGGAATACTACACAGAGCACATGACTTTACGGCAATGATCTCATGGTTTCATCCACGAGTCTTGACACCGGTAGGGGTAAGTAGTCGCTTCCCACTCCCTATATTGTATAAACGCAAACTAACACTTCTTCCACAGGTATGGTACAGTGCCCAGAGCACATCACATTACAGCAATGAGCTCACAATTTAGGCTCACGGTTTAATCTCCGAGTCTTCACACCAGTAGGGGTGAGTAGTTTGCTTCCCACTCCCTATATACTAGAAACGCATACTAAGACTACTTACACACTTATACTACAGCGGCTACAGCGCCCAGAGCCCATCAATTTACACCAATCAGCCTAGTTTCATCCCAGACTCTTTACACCGGTAGGCGTGAGTACTTCGCTTCCAACTTCCGATATAGTATAAACGCACAGTACCGGTCAGTAGTTCGCTTCCCACTTCCTGTATGATATAAACGCCTACTAACACTACTTGCAAACATATACTACAGCGCCCAGAGCCCATCTCTTTACATCAATTACCTTGGTTTCATCCACAACTCTTCACACCGGTAGGCGTGAGTTCTTTGCTTCCCGCTTCCGGTATACTATAAACACACAGTAGCGGTCAGTAGTTCGCTTCCTACTCCCTGTATGGTATAAACGCCTATTAACACTACTTGCACATGTATGCTACAAACACCAGACCATATCACTTTACAGCAATGACCTCACGGTTTAGGCTCTCGGTTTCATACCCGAGTGTAGCACCATATCATATCAGCACCAGGTCACTCTGAGCAACACCGCACTTTCAGACCGGTAACAGTGACTACTTTGCTTCGCACTCCCCCGCAAAGCTTACAGTGTTCCTACCCTCCATTCCTACTTTCTTCGCCCTTTTTTCCTCTTACATGCTTTAACGGAATCACAAATTGGCGGCCAACACTTCCTAGATGCAACCGCTCGCAGCGCTTGCAGCCAAAAAGCAGCAAGCTCCTACTCGTAACGCCTCAGCCAATCAGTTGGCAGAATTCCAAAATATCGATATCTGCAAATTTCGATATTTCTCAAAAACTACTGAATGGATTTACACCAAATAAACAAAAGCATGCTTTCTACATCAAAACCCTCCTCACTGCCAAATTTGGGGTAATTCCGTTCACCCGTTGGACCTATAGCCTTGTCTAAAGTTTCCTATGGAAATTAACATCGAGAAAACACGTTTTGAGACCCCCCTTTTAACTTAAAGTCACTGCTCGATACTGGACACATGCACTGACAGAGGGATTGGAGAGACCCCATGCTAGATACACAAATAGAACCTTTACCGGCAGCTTTAGAAATGCCCTAAACTCAGAAGCAAAAGGCCCTAGCGAGGGCTCGGCGCATAATGAGGAGCATAATGAGGTGCAGCATCCAGGCCGCTGCGCCCCCCTTTCTACGTTCTGACAAATGTAAAGTAACTCAGGGGGGTGCTCAGAAAGGTGGAGGGGAGATTTAAAGGGCCCGATGAAAACAGCGCCCCTTCAATTGTATAGCGCAGATCAGTGCAGCATTGTTTTATACCTGAGTGCAATAGTAAACGTGTTTGTGCTGCGCGTTCCGGCACCCCTGAGCATTGTGGCTTTGACAGCAGCGCATGACTTTGTGAAGTTGTTTTTCCAGCAGGAGGCTGAAACCAAACTCCCATTAAAAACAGTTGAAACTTTTCAAACAACGCGAACAGCCATTTCAAACCCAATATGGCCCCCGGGGAAAGCAGGTCGGCAGACCAGTCTTTTCCCCGGGTGTTCACGCGAGATAAGGACAGGCAGGAAGTTAGGTTTTAGTTGATGGTGCCAGGGCCATTTTCGGATGCCTGTTGCGAAAAGCTTTAATGTTTTAATGCTTTGATGTTGACATTCTCCTACGCTGCATGACTACGATGTGGCAGGGGAAACATTGAAATTGTTTTTAAGTGTAGACATTTTAGAACGTGCTATTTCTGATTTGCACTGTAGGTCAGAAGCTTCACTCTTACCTTCTGCCTCCCTGTCAGCGCCCCGTTCCACCGCGGGATCTCCCGTTTGTTGTGGAGGGCGCCGGCTAATAGCTTTGCTCATTCCTCATTGGCTGCTAGGGTCACGAGGGCTTTGCCTTGTAGCTCGCCCCTATTTAATCCTAGATGTTTGCACTTGGAGCTGTTTAGTCGATGGTGCCAGGGCCATTTTCGGATGCCTGTTGCGAAAAGCTTTAATGTTTTAATGCTTTGATGTTGACATTCTCCTACGCTGCATGACTACGATGTGGCAGGGGAAACATTGAAATTGTTTTTAAGTGTAGACATTTTAGAACGTGCTATTTCTGATTTACACTGTAGGTCAGAAGCTTCACTCTTACCTTCTGCCTCCCTGCCAGTGCCCCGTTCCACCGCGGGATCTCCCGTTTGTTGTGGAGGGTGCAGGTGAATAGCTTTGCTCATTCCTCATTGGCTGCTAGGGTCACGAGGGCTTTGCCTTGTAGCTCGGCCCCTATTTAATCCTGGATGTCTCTCTCCGCGATCAGCGGACGCGATCAGCCTGCGTGCGCCGTCCGCGCTGAGGACGCGCTGGGGGCTGGAGATGAGGCCGCACTGTCGGGAGGCTCTCGAGTAAGTTGTACCTACTCATGGCAGGAATTAGTTACACTGAAACCCCCTACTCTTCCCTGCCATCATAAGTTCACCCCTGAGGCCCTCTGGGGAACTCCATACTGCTGCTGTTATACTGGCTTTATCAGACCTATAACCGTTGTTTCGTCCGACATGCAGTCGTCTACGGCCTCACAAACTCATAATACCACCTTAGATAGGGGATTTCTTATTAATGCTAGGTCGCTGGTAAAGAATAACATAGCTTTCAATGATTTTGTGGTGGCGAGGAAGCCCTCATGGGTCTTTATTACAGGAACATGGGCCTCTGCCTCTTCTGGCCCTGAGCTGGCTAACGCTATCCCAGAAGGCTATGCATTGGCCAGAATGGATAGGGTTGGGCGTAGAGGTGGAGGTCTGGGTATCCTGTATAAGATCTCGGTTTCCTGCCGTATTGAAACCCTCTCCTTCCCCTCGGATCCCTTTCAGGCCATTTTCTATTTCCTAAACTCCTTGCCCTCTGCCTCTTTTTCAGGCCTCCTGATTTATAGGCCCCCAGGCCCCAGATCAGGTTTTTACCACAAGTTACTTAACCTTCTAGAACCTTATTTCGGTAGGTCTAATTTGACATTCTTGGGTGACTGGAATTTCTATTTGGAGGATTTAAGCTCTAGCGATACCAGCTGCCTGGTGGATTCTCTAGCGGCATATGGTTTTCTGCAACTGGTGGCTAGCCCTACGCATCAAGCGGGGCACACACTGGATGGGGTCTTCTCTAACGATTCTAGATTGACTACGGGCCCCCCCATTCCGCTGGTCTGGTCAGATCACCTGGCTGTCCCCCTGGAACTAAAATCCCCTCCCCTTTCTTGGGGCCACGTCTCCCTAGGAGAAGGGAACCCAAGAGGAGCTATGGAAACATCTCTAATGACACGCTGGCCCCCCTTATGGCCAACATTAGGATAACCCCCTAATGATGGCCCCTGACGCGGCGTCAGATCTTTCCAATGCATTCACTACAGCGGTGGATCTTCTAGCCCCCGCCTCTTATGGTTACTCTGCCAGAAAGCGACTTTCAGCTCCGTGGTTCTCGGAGACTCTTAGGCTTCTTAGACAGGACTGTAGGAAGCAGGAGAGGCTCTGGAGAACTGGTTGGGATAACAAAGAAAGGGAAAAGCACAAAATCTTGCTGAGAGAGTACAAGAAGAAGATAATTGAGGAAAAGCAGGACTATTTCACCAACATAACGGCCTCCCTCACTTCCTCAAGGGAACTGTTCAAGATCGTGGATTCCCTGTGTACCCTACAAACTCCTGACCCAGTAATTGGGTCGCAAGAATTGTGCGATAAGATCTCGCTGTTTTTTCATACTAAAATAGCGGATATTTACACCTCTCTGCAAACTCAAAGGGACCCACTGGAGCCTTCTCCTGTTTCGTTTCCATCCTCTACGGACTGTTGGCCAAAGGACTTCTCGAGTAGACTGTCTAATTTCCCTCCTCTTACCCTCCAGCAGTTGGACCTGCTCCTGAACAGGATTAAATCAGGCTCCCCACTGGATCCGTGTGCCCTTAGGATCCTGAAGGATTGTAGGGAAGTTCTACTTCCCCTCCATCTGGAAGTAATGAACCTTGCTATAAGGGAGGGTACTTTTCCAGTGGCCTGGAAAAAGGCAGTGGTCAATTCTTTGCTGAAAAAGCCGTCACTTACCCAGAGATATTAAAGAATTACCATCCAATATCATTGTTGCTGGCTTCAGCAAAAATTTTGGAAACTCATCTAAACCTTCATCTAACTGCCTTTCTTGATTCTTCGGGCTTCGAGGGGGAGGGGCACAAGGGCCCCCAGCGTGCCGTTGGGGAGCCCGGGCAGGGTCAGGCTTCACTGGCGTCACGGGCCGGGGGGTCAGGGAGCAAGGGCCAGTTGGTAGGGTATGACGAGAGCAGTGAGAGTAGTGGGGGGGAGGACCTGGGTGAGTGGGAGGTGGCGGCTGGAGAGGATTTTACCCTCACGCTGTCAGGGGGGGAGTCTGGGGGGGAGGAGGTGTTCCCCATCCTTGAGCAGCCAGTCGATCTTTCGGGGGGCCGGAAAGGGGTTGTCAGGCCCCAGGGTTCCAAGGGCAAGGGCCCTCTGAAGGCGCAGCAGCAGGTTGGGCTGGGGCAGGCGGCGGGGAGTGCTGCGGCACCTGTGCCCGGGTGGGGAGGAGTGGGGGAGTCAGGGCAGTCTTCCATGTATGACAGGTGGGAGCACATGACCGAGGAGGAGAGGGCCCGCGACCAGCGTCGCATCATTGCTGAATATGAGAGGGAGTGGCAGCGCTTATGCGAGGCCAGGGAGGCAAAGTCGGGTGCGGTGCCCAAGGGCGATGGGGCCCTGGCACCTGCGCATGATCGGGGGTCTGCTGGGGGTCGTGGAAGGGGGGTTCCAGGGGCTCAGGGGCAGTGGGTCTGGGTGGAAGGTTCAGGGACTGCCTTGACGGATCAGAGACCTGTTGGCACTGGGGCCTCCCCAAGCGCATACAGCTCGGGAGGGTGGGAGCAAGTCAGCAGGGACAGCTGGCAGAGGCCGGGGTGGGCCAGCGGGGCACAAAACGGCCTCCAAACGCCGGGATGAAGAAGCAGGGGGGTCCGCGGCGGCCTGGCCTCCAGCGAGGGAGCGGGCACCGGCGATGTTGGAGTGCGAATTGATGCCTGGAGTGAAAGTAAAGGGTGCTAAGAGAGTTGTGACGGAAGTGGTGCTGCTGGATGTGCAGGATGAATGGTTAGACTATGAGGATGAGGAGGATGATTTGGAAGAGGGGGAGTTGCGTGAATCTGGAAGTGTGAGCATGGCTAGGGTGGCAACGGCCAAGGTTGGTGTTTTCCAGGAGGCACGGGACGGTGCCAGTCGGGCCAACAAAGGGAGCTCGAAGCCGGCGGACGCACGGCGGCAGGAGAGGGACGCTCCTGCAACTTTGTCAGGTGAGGGTGCTTGGTGGGACGCCTGTATGGAGGGGGCAAAAGGGGGAAGGAAGAAGCCCTGCCGGTTGGTGGGGGTGGGAGATGGGTCTGTGCGGACGGGGTCCCCAGTTGGGGTGGTGCCGGTGACGGCTGATGGGCGGAAGCAATTCGCGACAGCCAGCGCGCAGACTGACAAGACGGAGGACATGGGGGGTAAGGATGAAGGGGTTGAGAAGCTTCGGAAGAAGTTGCCATACATGGGGCTGGGATGCCTTTGGGATCACATTTGTCGGATAAGACGAGGGCAAAGATCTGGAGGCATGAATATGTTGATGTGTTTAAGCTTCTGCATAGGGAGATTCAGGCGAAAGAGGGGTCTAAGGAAGAGGAGTGGGAGTTGACCAGGTGGGCGAGGGTGCCGGTAACGATGGAGAATTGGACGTCGGCATTTTTGATTTATGCGAGTGTCTATTGCGAGAAGTACGGGGCTCGGGCTATTGCATTGTTCAAATATATGGACGTGATCAGGAAGGCGCAGCTTCATTTCGGTGGTTTTGCCTGGTTGAGCTACGACGAGGAGTTCAGGTCCAGGGTCAGTGTTAATCCGGACAAGCCATGGGGGGACGTAGACCAGGAACTCTGGATTCAGTGGATGTCTTCGACGCAGGCAGCAGCATCTACGCATACGGCCAGTGGTCTTCCGGTCACTTATCGGTCTTTTCAGTCGCGCCCCGCCCAGTCTGGGGTGGGTAGTCAGGGGGCTTCAGGTGGGCAGGGAAACCAAGCTGTGTGGTCTGGGGCAGCGGGGCAACAGTACAAGCCAGTGTCTGCTGGGGCCTGTTGGGGGTTCAATAAGGGTTTCTGCAACCGTCCCTCTTGTAAGTTTAAACATGAGTGTTCAAAGTGCGGGGGCGTCACGCAGTCACACAGTGCCTCACCCTGGCTATGCCATCAGAGCAGTGGAAATTTGCCAAGGGTAGGGGGCAGCCTGGGCCGAAGGGCTCATACTCCTGTTAAGGTGGAGGCCATGGGCCCATGGCTCTCCCCGTACCCTGATAAGGAGGCGGCGTTGAGATTGTATTGGGGGTTCATGGAAGGTTTTAGAATTGGATATCAGGGGCCGAGGGAGAGGCGTTGGGCTGAGAACTTGCGGTCCACCAAGGAATTGCCGGAGGTTGTGCGCGTAAACTGGAGAAGGAGGTTTCGGAGGGCAGGATCGCGGGACCTTTTACTGATTGGCCGATGTCAGATCTCATTGTCTCACCTCTGGGGGTGGTGCCCAAGAAAGAGCCTGGGGAGTTCAGATTGATTCATCACTTGTCCTGGTCAGAAGGAGGGTCTGTGAATGATTTTATCGCGGAGGAGGACTCCAGAGTGCTGTATGCGTCAGTGGATGATGCCATTGGTTTGGTGAGGTCCTGCGGAAGGGGGGCAGAGTTGGCCAAGTGTGACATCAAGTTGGCCTTTCGCCTTCTTCCCATTCATCCGGCGGATTTCCCCTTGTTGGGTATGCAGTTTGACGGGGCCATCTTCGTGGACATGGTGTTGCCGATGGGTTGTGTGATTTCCTGCGCGCTCTTTGAGACTTTCAGCTCCTTTTGGCAGTGGGCCTTCGTGGACCGCAGTGGGCACCGGCTGGTGTCCCACTATTTGGATGACTTTCTGTTTGTGGGCGTGGGTCAATCTGGCGAATGTGGAGCGGCTTTGCAGCAGTTTCAGTTGTTGGCACAGGAATTTGGGGTGCCGTTGGCGCCAGAGAAGACAGAGGGGCCTAGTTGTTGCCTGACATTCCTTGGTATTGAGTTGGATTCGGTAACTTGGCAGGCACGTTTACCAGTACGGAAGGTGGCGGAGATGCAGGAAGCCTTGAGAGGCGCGCTCGAGGTCCGAAAGATTGAGTTGTGGTCTGTGCAGCGTTTGTTGGGTTTGTTGAACTTTGCTTGCAGAGTGGTGAGGGCTGGGAGGATGTTTTGTAGGCGGCTCGGCATGGCCATGTCGGGGGCGGCCCTCCCGCACCACAGGATCAGGGTCACGCTGGGGGTCCAGTCGGACTTGCGAGTGTGGCTGGTGTTCCTGGAAGACTTCAATGGTGTATCTTTGGATTTTGCGCGGGACAGGATGGTGTGGCAGGTTCAACTCTACTCGGACGCGGCGGGAGCGGCAGGTTTCGGGATCTTCTGGAACGGTCGCTGGTGTGCGGAGCAGTGGCCAGCTCAATGGCTGTGCCAGGGCAGGAGCATTGCGTTTTTGGAGTTTTTCCCCTTGTTCGTTGCGCTGCTGGTGTGGGGCCCAGAATTCAGGAACAGGTCGGTGTTATTTCATGTGGACAATATGACGGTGGTGGACTTGGTGAACAACCAAAAGGCGAGGGACCTGCGAGTGCTGCGCTTGCTGCGAAGTTTCATGCTGCTGTGTCTGCGCTTCAATGTGCTGTTCCGCGCGCAACATGTGCCTGACGCGAGTAACGAAATTGCGGATGCGTTATCTCGTTCGCAGTGGCAGCGCTTCAGGAAGCTGGCGCCGGGAGCGGAAGCTTGCAAGACCAAGGTGCCGGAGGGTATCTGGGCATGGGGGGAGTGAGAGTGGTTGGGTTGGTTGAGAGGTCGTTAGCGGAGTCCACTAGGCGGGCGTACAGGTTGGCATGGGCTGAGTTTGGGGACTTTGTGGGTTGGAAAGAAGGTGAGTGGAGGTTGCCCAAAGATGTGTGTGAGCGGAGGGTGGTGCACTTTGTGTTGGACTGCATGGATAAGGGATTGTCACAGACGACGATTGCTGGCAAGTTGGCGGGAGTTTATTTCTACAGCATGGTATATTTGGGTTTTGATCCGGCTAGATCAGATCTGCTGAGTCGAATTATGAAGGGTTGGGGGTGGGTGCGGGCGGAAATGGGTGGGGGGGAGTTGCCCCGTGAGGCGGTCATGTTTGACTTGTTGGAGAAGGTTTTGAGGGAGTTGCATTTCTGAGGTTATGACGGGGAGGAGGTGGCGTTGTTTCGCCTGCGCATGATCTGGATGTTTTTTGGTGCATTTCAGGTGTCAGAGTTGCTGGGGACCCGAGGGGCGCAGGGTCGGATGTTTACGGATGTGCTTGTGGATGGGGTTCGGTTGGGCATATGGTTGGGGCGTTCTAAGACGGACCAGGTGGGTCGGGGCAAATGTGTATGGCTGTCGGAGAGTGGGTGTGCAGGTGTGTGCCCGGTGCGAGAGTGGCTGGGGTTTTGTGGTCGAGTACGGAGGTTGGAAGGGGAGATTTTTGTGCACGCGTCGCAAAAGCGCTTGACGTCATTCCAGTTGCTGGCGGTTCTGAGGTTGGCTTTGCGGAGACTGGGCAGGGATCCGGCTCGGTTTGGCACACACTCGTTTCGGATTGGGGCAGCCACTGCGGCGGCGGGTTTGGGTTGGTCGTGGGAGGGGATCCGGAGGATTGGTCGATGGCAGTCGTGGTGCTGTGAGCGCTACGTGCGCAAGTGAGGGCGCGGGCCGTGCTGCTTGGCCGGCTGGGATCTATGACAGAATTTCGACTACAAAAATATCGACCTACAAGAATATCGAGTCAACAATATCGAGCGCAAAAATATCGACATCCTATCTACAACATGGTAAGTACAAAAATATCGAAAAAATAATATCGTTGTAAAAAATATCGATGTTAAAAATATCGATTTTTTTTAATATATATAAATGTAAAAGTAAGTATATAACACTAATAAATAAAATATACATATTTAAAAGTATCTAATAATGTTTAAAATTAATAAATAAAACATATATATTAATAATACATTAATTAAATATATACAGTAAAGATATAATATATATGTACTGAACAATAAGTATTAATAATTAATTTACTAATTTCTAAATTAATGAAATATATTCTAATTTACTAATACATGTACAAACATAAAACAATAACATACATAAAATGTAAGTAATATAAAAAATAAAATAAACGTGTGATATTTTAACAATTAATTATATAAAACGTTGGATAGCGTAAGGGTAAAAATTACTATTCCTACTCCAGAGAGTGGAACAGTAGGGAAAGCGTTTGATAGCGTAGGGATAAAATTACTATTCCCACTCCAGAGAGTGCAACAGTCGAGAAAACTGACCCTGAACCCAAAAACCACCCCTTTACCCACGAACTGAAAACTGACCCTAAACCCTAAAAATACCCCTTTACCCAAAAACTGAAAACTGACCCTGAACCCTAAAAATACCCCTTTACCCAAAAACAGAAAACTGACCATGAACCCTAAAAATACCCCTTTACCCAAGAACAGAAAACTGACCCTGAACCCTAAAAATACCCCTTTACCCAAAAACTGAAAACTGACCCTGAACCCTAAAAATACCCCTTTACCCAAAAACTGAAAACTGACCCTGAACCCTAAAAATACCCCTTTACCCAAGAACTGAAAACTGACCCTGAACCCTAAAAATACCCCTTTACCCAAAAACTGAAAACTGACCCTGAACCCTAAAAATACCCCTTTACCCATGAACTGAAAACTGACCCTGAACCCTAAAAATACCCCTTTACCCATGAACTGAAAACTGACCCTGAACCCTAAAAATACCCCTTTACCCAAAAACTGAAAACTGACCCTGAACCCTAAAAATACCCCTTTACCCATGAACTGAAAACTGACCCTGAACCCTAAAAACACCCCTTTACCCATGAACTGAAAACTGACCCTGAACACTAAAAATACCCCTTTACCCATGAACTGAAAACTGACCCTGAACCCTAAAAATACCCCTTTACCCAAAAACTGAAAACTGACCCTGAACCCTAAAAATACCCCTTTACCCATGAACTGAAAACTGACCCTGAACACTAAAAATACCCCTTTACCCATGAACTGAAAACTGACCCTGAACCCTAAAAATACCCCTTTACCCAAAAACTGAAAACTGACCCTGAACCCTAAAAATACCCCTTTACCCAAAAACTGAAAACTGACCCTAAACACTCAAAATACCCCTTTACCCAAAAACCCAAAAATGACCCTGAACCCTAAAAATACTCCTTAACCCAAAGTTAAATAATATTATTTAATTAGCAATTAATAATTAATTAACAATAACAATAAAGTAAATATATTAGCACATAAGCTGTAATTAATATAATTTAATAATTAATATCATTTTTCCCCAATTAATTAATTAACAGTAACTAAAAATTATATATATAAATAAATTACTCTAATAATGTAATTAACTAACTAATATTATTTAATTACCAATTAATTACTAATTTAAAATATGTACAACATTATATTAATTAATTAACTAATTAATATTAATTATTTGCCAATTAATTAGTTATAAATATTTAAAAACATATATTAATTAATTAATTATTATTAAATTACTCCCCACCCTATTCCCCTATAAACCCACATCCCACTACAGAAAATATATATCAATTAATCAATTAATTATTTCCCAATTAATCAATATTAATTAGCAAATAATTATAATTAATTAATTAATCCTACTAATTATTAATCAACTTACCATAATTAAATTACTTCCCACCCTATTCCCCTATAAACCCACAACCCGCTCCGGTACTAAAACATCAAATTTCCTTATAAATTTCTATATTATTATAGAAAATGTATACACATATAATAGTAATTATTTTAAATACTTAAATTAAACATACAACACATACATAATAAAAAACTATAAAATAATACAAATATCGATATTAGTGTCATCGAAATTATTAACATCGATATATATGCTATCGATATTACTAACTTCGATATTACTTACATCGATATTAAGTATTTCGATATTACTTACCTTGGGTCGATATTCTGTCCTACGATATTCTTGCCTTCGATATTATGCTCCTTCGATATTTCAGACTCGATATTATGGTAGGTCGATATTTCCAACTCGATATTTTGACTGTCTACCGGCCGGCTGTGCTGATTGTTGTTTTCCTTGTTATGCTGGGGTACTAATCTCTTTCTCTTCGTAGGTTGTGTTCGTGGACCGGGGGCCAAGACGGTCACTTGGGTCGTTGGGCATCCTTTTGCTCACTGGGCTTCGAAATACGCTGTCAGGCAGGTGTACGGCCGTAGCCTGGGCCTGAGGAGCAGCCATCACGAAGTACAATGGTGGGGTAAGAGCGGAATGCGCTGGGGCGAACTGTTGCCATGGCTAACAAGGAAAGTGTTGCAGCTGGGCTGCCCGGACATGCTTATCATCCACTTGGGGGAAAATGACTTGGTGAAGCAATCGGGGGTATCACTGTTGCATTTGATGCAGAGGGATCTGGAGGCGATGAAACGCAATCTGGCTGGCGCCTGTATTGTGTGGACTGAATTTATCCCACGAAGGATCTGGAGGGGTGCACTCAAGCCTGCGCCCGTTGAACGGGCCCGCAGAAAATTGAACAGAGCAATGAGACTTTTCTATGTGGATCAGGGTATCAAAGTGCTGGCTCATGTCGGGCTTCAGCTGGAACAGCCACTTCTTTTCAGGGATGACGGTGTGCACCTTTCTCACATGGGAAATGGATTTTACCTGATGGAGCTGCGGGATCTGATTAGTTTTTTGTGGAACGAATCGATATGGTGTAGGAGAGACTGAGTTCGAAAGGTGCACGCTTGGTGGGGCAGGTAACCGCCCTCCGGGGGTTCCCTGGGTGGCGGGAACTGGGAGGGGTGGGGAGTCCATGACGGCCAGAATCACCCTTCCAGGGAGGGGGTTACAGGTGCAGGATGGGGGGCGTGGTAGACGGGAGTGCGATGGATGGAGATGACGGAGGAGTTGGAAAGTGAAAGGGGGAAGTGAATGAGATGCAAAGAGGTCGTGGTGTGAATTAGGAGTGGCTGGTGGAGCACGTGAGTGGATGATGGGTGAAAGGCAGGATGTTGGGGGGATTGTTTAAGTTAATGATGTTATGTTTATTTGTGAATGTTATGCCTGTCCTAATAAATGGCCTTTTACGCTAACTGATGCATGGAGTGGTTATTGCGTGATGCGGCCCCCACGGAAAGCAGGGCGGCAGACCAGTCTTTTCCCCGGGGTGTTTGCGCGAGATAAGGACAGGCAGGAAGTTAGGTAGGGGGTTAGGTCAGGGGTGGGAGGGGTTAGGAGGCTATTTAGGGGGACAGGAGGGGAAGGACTTCCTTTTCCTGTCCCCAGTGCCTCAGGGAGAAGCTAGTTTTTGTCCGCCCACCCACCCTACACAGCCGCAAGGGGGGACGCTGGGTGTTTTGTTGATTTGCCAAGTTGGGCGACATGCCAGTTTAGGATAGGATGGCACATAGAGGGTGTTTGCAGGAACTGGGAGGGGTGGGGAGTCCATGACGGGCAGAATCACCCTTCCAGGGAGGGGGTTACAGGTGCAGGATGGGGGGAGTGGTAGACGGGAGTGCGATGGATGGAGATGACAGAGGAGTTGGAAAGTGAAAGGGGGAAGTGAATGAGATGCAAAGAGGTTGTGGTGTGAATTGGGAGTGGCTGGTGGAGCACGTGAGTGGATAATGGGTGAAAGACAGGATGTTGGGGGGATTGTTTAAGTTAATGATGTTATGTTTATTTGTGAATGTCATGCCTGTCCTAATAAATGGCCTTTTACGCTAACTGATGCGTGGAGTGGTTATTGCGCGATGGCGCTGTGGTGGTCTAAAGTATTGGTAGGACCTACTGAATCGAAAAAAATACACAAACTAAGGGCAGATGTTTGCTTCTCATTTGTGCAAAAATAAAGAATACCAACGCCTCAAATACCATCGTTCATTGAATTATCCTTCTGATCATTTTCTCTTTCTTTCTGTTTTTTTGTGATCTCTTATCATTTTCTCACTCTCCTTTCTTTCGTCCATTCGAATTTTGTAGTTTCCTTGTTGTGTAGTTCTCTCTGTGTCTTTATGTGTTTCCCTCTTATTACCTATCTTAATTGTCTCTTTTCTTACTTTCGCTCTTTTCTTTCTTTTTAATAATCTTCCTTTCTTCTCTTCTTTCTTAAACACCTTCGTCCCTCATACAGGTTCTACTCTCTCTTTCTCTGCATCTCTTACTCAGAACCTGATTTTTTGTATTTGTATACTGGGGGGCATATTATCAAGGACAGGCGATAAATTATCGCCGCTTTTATCAGCAGGAAACTGCTGATAAAGCGGCGATAATGGCCTTGATAATATGCTCTATGAATTCCAATCAAAGCCCATGTTCGATGTGAACCGCAGCTCAGCGGTAAATTTTTGTCTCTAACCAAGCAATAGCGATAATTGTCGCTATTGCTTGGTAATATGCCCCTCTGTTCAGTCTGTTTTATTGTGGCGAAAATCCAAGAACAGAAGTGAAATATTGACATATTTTTGTGACATTTGTAATAAAGATTGAAACATTGAGAGAACATATTTGAACCAGTTGTTGTTGAATAGTTTCACAGATTGATGCTGTGGTGGCGACAAGTGATGTTGTGGTGGCGATGAGTGATGCTGTAACGTTCAGTGATGCTGTGGTAGCGCATAGTGATGTTGTGGTGCCCCTGAGTGATGCTGTGGTGCCCCCTGAGTGATGCTGTGGTGGTGCGATAGACAGATAGACTTAGGCGATAGATAGATAGATAGATAGATAGATAGATAGATAGATAGATAGATAGATAGATAGATAGATAGATAAATAGAGTGAGGGCGATAGATAGATAGATAGATAGATAGATAGATAGATAGATAGATAGATAGATAGACAGACAGTTAGAGTGAGGCAGATAGATAGATAGATTGATAAACAGAGAGTGAGGGCGATAGATAGATAGATTGATAAATAGAGAGTGAGGGCGATAGATAGATAGAGTGAGGGCGATAGATAGATAGAGTGAGGGTGACAGATAGATAGAGTGAGGGCGACAGATAGATAGAGTGAGGGCGATAGATAGATAGAGTGAGGGCAGGGCAGGGAGTTAGAGAAGGAGGTGGGTGGAAGAGAGCAGCAGATCAGCAGAAGTTAACAGGGAGTTAAAGAAGGAGGCGAGGTGGAAGAGAGCAACAGATCAGCACAGGAGAAGAGAAGAGAACAGGGAGTTAGAGAAGGAGGTGAGGTGGAAGAGAGCAGCAGATTAGCACAGCAGAAGAGAACAGGGAGTTAAAGAAGGAGGTGGGGTGGAAAAGAGCAGCAGAACAGCACGTGAGAAGACAACAGGGAGGTAGAGAAGGAGGTGGGGTGGAAGAGAACAGCAGATCAGCATGAGAGAAGAGAACAGGTAGTTAAAGAAGGAGGTGGGTGGATGAGAGCAGCAGATCAGCACATGAGAAGAGAACAGGGAGTTAAAGAAGGAGGTAGTGAAAAAGAACAGCAGATCAGTAAAGCGGAAGAGAACAGGGAGTTAGAGAAGAAGGCGGGTGAAAGAGAACAGCAGATAAGCACCGGAGAAGAAAAAAGGGAGTTAGAGAAGGAGGCGGATGGAAGAGAGCAAAAAGATCATCACAGGAGAAGGCAACAAGGAGTTACAGAATGAGGCGGGTGGAAGCTAAGAGCAGATCAGCACAGGAGAAGAGAACAGGGAGTTAGAGAAGGGGGCAGGTGGAAGAGAGCAGCAGATCAGCCCGGGAGAACAGAACAGGGAGATAAAGAAGGAGGCGGTGGACGAGAGTAGCAGATCAGCACAGGAGAAGAGAAGAGAACAGGGAGTTAAAGTAGGAGGTGGGGTGGAAGAGAGCAGCAGATCAGCACAGGAGAAGAGAACAGGGAGTTATAGAAGGAGGTGGGTGGAAGAGAACAGCAGATAAGTACAGGAGAAAAGAACAGAGTTAAAGAAGGAGGCGTGGTGGAAGAGAGCAGCAGATCAGCACAGGAGAAGAGAACAGGGAGTTAAGGAAGGAAGCGGGTGGAAGAGAACAGCATATTAGCACAGGAGAAGAGAACAAGGAGTTAGAGAAGGAGGAGGGGTGAAAGAGAACAGCAGATCAGCACAGGAGAAGATAAAAGGGAGTTAGAGAAGGAGGTGGGGTGAAAGAGAACAGCAGATTAGCACAGGAGAAGAAAACGGGGAGTTAAAGAAGGAGGCTGGGTGGGAGAGAGCAGCAGATCAGCACAGGAGAAGAGAAGAGAACAGGGAGTTAGAGAAGGAGGTGGGTGGAATAGAGGAGCATATCAGCACAGCAGAAGAGAACAGGGAGTTAAAGAAGGAAGGGGTGGAAGAGAGCAGCAGATTAGCACAGAAGAAGAGAACAGGGAGTTATAGAAGGAGGTGGGGTGGAACAGAGCAGCAGATCAGCACAGGAGAAGAGAACAGGGAGTTAAAAAGGAGGCGGTGGAAGAGAACAACAGATAGGCACAGGAGAAGAGAACAGGGAGTTAGAGAAAGAGGCGGGTGGAAGAGAACAGCAGATTAGCACAGGAGAAGAAAACGGGGAGTTAAAGAAGGAGGCTGGGTGGAAGAGAGCAGCAGATCAGCACAGGAGAAGAGAAGAGAACAGGGAGGTAGAGAAGGAGGTGGGTGGAATAGAGGAGCAGATCAGCACAGCAGAAGAGAACAGGGAGTTAAAGAAGGAAGGGGTGGAAGAGAGCAGCAGATTAGCACAGCAGAAGAGAACAGGGAGTTATAGAAGGAGGTGGGGTGGAACAGAGCAGCAGATCAGCACAGGAGAAGAGAACAGGGAGTTAAAAAGGAGGCGGTGGAAGAGAACAGCAGATAGTCACAGGAGAAGAGAACAGGGAGTTAGAGAAAGAGGCGGGTGGAAGAGAACAGCAGATTAGCACAGGAGAAGAAAACGGGGAGTTAAAGAAAGAGGCTGGGTGGAAGAGAGCAGCAGATCAGCACAGGAGAAGAGAAGAGAACAGGGAGTTAGAGAAGGAGGTGGGTGGAATAGAGGAGCAGATCAGCACAGCAGAAGAGAACAGGGAGTTAAAGAAGGAAGGGGTGGAAGAGAGCAGCAGATTAGCACAGCAGAAGAGAACAGGGAGTTATAGAAGGAGGCGAGGTGGAAGAGAGCAGCAGATCATCACAGGGAGAAAAGAAGAATACAGGGAGTTAGAGAAGGAGGTGGGTGGAAGAGAGCAGCAGATCAGCACAGCAGAAGAGAACAGGGAGTTAAAGAAGGAGGTGGGGTGGAAGAGAGCAGCAGATTAGCATAGGAGATGAGAAGTGAACATGGAGTTAGAGAAGGAGGTGGGTGGAAGAGAGCAGCATAACAGCACAGCAGAAGAAAACATGGGGGCATATTACCAAGCAATAGCGATAATTATCGCTATTTCTGGTTAGAGACAAAAATTTACCGCTGAGCTGCTGCGATTTTTACCGCAAATAAACCTTGGTATTACCAAGGTTTATCGCAAATGCGATAAAAATCGCCGCAAATGTATGAATATCGCTGAAAAGTTAGCGATATTCATGCATTACCGAGCTAATGCTCTTAGCCATGTTATCCACCTCCCATTGGATAACATGGCTAAGAACTGCTCAGGGCAGGTGTTAGCTTTTGGAGATATTCGCGCTTAGCGCGAATATCTCCAAAAGTTGGTAATAGGAGATAACGATGTTAGCGACTGTTTTCAGTCGCTAACATCTTGGAACGCCCACTTTGCATGTCATTAGTGATAAATATCACTGACATGCAAAGTGGGGCCCAAGATGGTCGCTATCTCCTACTAGCTGCCGCTAACTGGTGTTAGCGACAGCTAGGTAATAGGGAGATAATTTTATCTCCTCTTTCTTGGCTTTTAAAGCCAAAAAAGCGGAGATTAACCCCCTTGATAATATGCCCACTGGAGTTAAAGAAGGAGGCGGTGGAAGAGAGCAGCAGATCAGCACAGGAAAAGAGAACAGGGAGTTAGAGAAAGAGGCGGGTGGAAGAGAACAGCAGATTAGCACAGGAGAAGAGAACAGGGAGTTAGAGAAGGAGGTGGGTGGAAGAGAGGGAGGGTTATAGATAGAGGGAGGGCGATAGAGTGAGGGCGATAGATAGAGGGAGGGCGATAGATAGAGGGAGGGCAATAGAGGGAGGGTGATAGAGTGAGGGCGATAGATAGAGTGAGGGAAGGCGATAGATAGAGTGAGTGAGGGTGATAGATAGAGTGTGGGTGGGTGATAGATAGAGTGAGGGTGGGCGATAGAGCGAGGGAGGGTGATAGAGTGAGTGAGGGCATTAGAGAGGTAGAGTGAGGGCAGTAGAGTTAGGGCGGTAGAGTGATAGAGAGAGGGCGGTAAAGTGAGAGCGGTAGAGTGAGGGTGTGAGGGCAGTAGAGTGGTAGAGTGTGGGTGGTAGAGTGGTAGAGTGAGAGCGGTAGAGTGGTAGAGTGAGAGTGGTAGAGTGGAAGAGTGAGGGCATGAAGGGGTAGAGTGAGGGTGGCAGAGTGGTAGAGTGAGGGTGGTAGAGTGGTAGAGTGAGGGCGGTATAGAGGTAGAGTGAGGGTGGTAGCATGAGGGCAGTAGCGTGAGGGCAGTAGAGTGGTAGAGTGAGGGTGGTAGAGTGAGGGTGGTAGAATGAGGGCGGTAGAGTGAGGGCGTGAGGGCCGTAGAGTGGTAGAGTGAGTGCGGTAGAGTGAAAGAGTGAAGGCATGAGGGCGGTAGAATGGTAGAGTGAGGGCGGTAGAGTGAGGGCATTAGAGTGGTAGAGTGAGGGCGTGAGGATAGTAGAGTGAGGATGTGAGGGCTGTAGAGTGGTAGAGTGAGGGCGGTAGAGTGAGGGCGTGAGGGTGGTAGAGTGGTAGATGAGGGCGATAGAGTGAGAGCGGTAGAGTGAGGGTGGTAGAGTGGTTGGGGGACGGTAGTGCACAAGAGCAAGGGGGCCGAATGTCACAACCATTGGTGCTGACAATTAAGTGCTCGAAAACCACAGGCTCAAATTAAGCTCTGCACGTCTTTCTCATAAATACACACTAACTGTTTTCCTCTCAAATGGCTCACTAAGGTAAAAGCTTTCAGATGCCACCTGCATATCACAAGCTTAAATTCTGACAAGACCAACTCAAACTAACATTTTTCTGAGGTCGGTAAACCGAGTCCTATTTCGATATGATCAACACATTTTATTTACAACTGATAGGGACAGGTGGTGACAAAGTTGGAATATCACTAACTCTTTCACAGAAACCACACAGGTGTGCTGTAAAATGTAGTAAAGGGTGGGCTTTGTTATTAAAGAGCCAAAACCGAAGCTTTTTTCAAGTGTTTACTGCAACAGCGCTCGACTATTTTGGGAATGTACAAACCAGGACGCCCAATATAAACGTTGGTTTTCACATAGCCAAAGTGGGGGAAGCAAGGTCCGAGGAAGGTAAAACCACAAGGGAGCACAACTACGAGGAAAAACTTTGAAAGGAAGGCTTTTTTCTGCTTATAAAACCTCATGATCTCTGACCCGCAAGAAAATAGACTTTTTAAAACGTTTTATCGGCACCACAGCTGGCTTTAGCGTGCAGAATACTCCACGGCGTCACGGTCTTACACTGCTATTTATAAGTTGAAAGGTAACCATTTTACCGGTCTCGGAATGTTGTAAAGCAAACTCAGCCCTGTTTGGGAGACAACCCGGGACATCGAGACTGCACAAGCGGCTAAAACACATTGTTGTATTTTAATTGCATTTATATAGCGCTTACTATATCGGACTGACGAGGCGAGGAAGCGCTTGCATGCATTAATAAACTAACCTATCTTGCACAATAGTGCTATATTAACAAGCACAATTAGTTTAAAATAAAAGCCCAGGTTCATTGTTGCACAAACTGTCATAGATCAGACTTGACTTGAAAGTCTCCTCGAATATATACTTAAAAAAAAAACAAAGCCTTCACCTCATCTAGGTGCCCTGCCCCTAACTACATCTCACCCATGGCAGATGACCATGTGTTTAGTGCTATGTATGTGTGTAATGGGTGTGCATGTCATCTTGTATACCTTGAAAAATAGGTCAGAGGAGCACTAATGCGTGGCAGCAAATGAGAGAGGAACAGTAGTGGCGCTCAGTGAGGAGCGGGAGAGAGAGCAAGAGAGGAGAGAGCGAGAGAAAGCGAGAGAGAGAGAGCGAGAAAGAGAGAGTGAGAGAGAGAGGAAAATGTGTATTTGAAGGGGTGGGTGGGACAAAGGGGTAGAAAGACAACCTGAGGAGTAACAGATTAAAGGGACATGCAGGGAGGGCTTTGGATGCAGAAAACAAAAGGGAAGACAAGTCTTCACGGCTCAATGGTATACCTATAGCAATGGAGGAGGGGGCACAACTGGCCACCCTGGGCCATTACAGAGAGCAAAAGGCAGCGAACGGGGGAGGGGGTGCATCCCCTGCAGCGGGGGGGGAGAGGTGACGTACCAGGGGCAGACAGAACTGGGAGTTTGCAGTTAAAACATGACACACACTGCCTGCTGATTTTGTAAATGAATTACGAGCTGCAACGGGCGCCGACTAGCAGGAAACGCAGCAGGAGGTGGTGCAGGACGTGTTGGACAGGCCACGTGTAAGGCTTGCTCCCCCCCCGCACGACCAGGCCCGAGCCCGGCTCTTCAGGTGTTACACGCAACAACCACCCGTTTCCCGGTTCATATGGGACCCCTGCCCCTGAACATCTCCACACCATGGGCCCGATTCCCTACCGGCCCTCTCGCCCGGCCTGGGCGCCATCTTGGACACAGCACCATGAGGCCGTGTGGCCTCCGATCGACCCTAACCCTGGGCCTGGCCAGGCCCCGACATCCCGGCACCACCATCCACCCAGGAGGTGAGCGGACTACTTGGCAGGTCAATGGGAGAAAGAGGTGTCGATGGCTCTCCCCCGCCAGGTGCCGGTCGACCCCAGCTCCCCCAGGCGCTGGCTCCACCCCCCTGCTGGGTGTCTGGACTCCCTCATCCCGGACCTCCCGACCTCCAAGTGCGAGGGTCCGGACATCAAAGGGCGCCAGACCTATAACTGGGGCAGCTCCAGAGCAGGAAGGCAGTTGTATCCTGGAGTCGAGAGACGCAGTGAAGAACTCATCCTTGACGGACTACTGGCGCTGCCGTAGCCCTGCCTTGTGAACTATCGACCTGCCTGCTGGCGCTGCCGCAACCTTCTGCAATCTTCATCGTCGTCGGGACCTGCTGGCGTGGCCGCGGACCGTTTGTAACCACCACCTTCATCGGGACCTGCTGGCTCCGCCGCGGCCCGATCATCTAGAACGCCGAGCTTGAGGATTGTGAGCTATTTCATCTACCACCATATCCACCAGATTGGTAACAAGACTGTCCCGCTACCCCCTTACCCAACCAAGAGACTAGAATAGAGGGGACCCCTGAGTCCAGACCTCCTTGTACCATTTCACCGTACTTAAAGAATTGCTTATAAAGTAACGTTGAACCTTATCCTTGTGTGGTGTACCTCTGTGGGGGGGAAGTTACTTGTCTGTACGATCGTTGGAGACGGCTCTCCCCGGAGACCTCTCCCCTTGTCCTCGGCCGACCCTCCCAGTCCGTCTAACATTGGTGGCCAGCGGCGCGATCCGAATCAACGCGTAATCGTACAGAGAGTAGCTCACCCCACGACAAAACCACAATGTCAACCAAAGAAAGCGGATCCACCGAAAAATTCCAGATGGAGAAATTGGAAGAATACAGCCATCGTGAGTTGAAGCAATTCTGCATTGAACTAGGTATCGCTACCACCGGTCTGAGTACTAAAGACGATTTCAAGCACGCCATTGAGTCATGGGCAGAAACCGGGGCCGTCAGACCCCCGGACCAAAATGTCGCAGCAGCAGAGAAAGACACCACGGCTCCCGAGGAGCGAAGAACGGGTCTCTCGCAAGATGAGATCCAAGAGCGAGAAAGAAACCGACTACATGAACTAGAAATGGCCCGGCTCAAAATGGATGGCGAACTCAAATTAGCCGAACAAAAATTGAACCTGGAACATCTGCGACTCCGAGAAGAACGGGAAGAGAAACAGAGACAAAGAGAGCTCGAAGAGAAGAGGCTGGCATATGAACACGAGCGCAAACTAGCTGAGATAGACTTACGCAAGCAGAACAAAGACCTAGGGGTGCCCGAGCAACCGCGCACCCCGGGGGCAACAGAAAAGAAGGTACACATCCCTAAGGATGTCGTTCGAGAATATTTCCGAGATGACGACATACAGCAATGGTTCAAGGCCTACGAGATCGCTATGACCTCCCACCGGATCGATCGAAGCGACTGGGGAGCCGGTCTATGGGGGAGGTTCGTCAATGAGGGCCGCGATGCCCTGCTACAGCTCCCAGACCATCTGATGACCTCCTATGACCACATGAAAGCTACCCTCCTCACCCGCTATGGGCTCACACCCGAAATGTACCGCCAGAGGTTCCGAGACTGCACCCGGATCCCGGGTACCACTTGGGTGGAATACGTGAACTATTTCAGCCGAGCCTTCGAGGGTTGGATCAAGGGAAGCAACGTAACGACCTACGAGCAACTCTTCAATCTCATGGTATGGGAGCATCTATCAAACAACTGCTTCGTCGAGCTCAGGCAGCACCTCCTCGACAGTAAATTGACTGATCCACGGCAGCTCGCCGCCGAGGCTGACCGGTGGGAAATTACCCGAGTAGGCCGAAATGGGTCACATGAACAGAACCGGAACAACCACGGTCAGCACCGTCCCCGAGGAGGAGGAGGGGGCCAGGGACGAGGAAGAGACAACCCCCCGGCCGCTCCCGCTACCAGCACCCCACCCCCGGCCAACCGGGGCAACACCCCGGCCGGCCGGGATACCGAGCCAATGTCACATGTCACCGATGCCAGCGAGTCGGCCACTACGCAAACGACCCGAATTGTCCACAGAGTCAGACTCCGAGACCCCGCCAGATGGCTGCCGCCGCCCTGGGGGAAGAAAAAATCTCCGAAGAACAAGAGGAGTGCGAGCCAGAACGCCAAGAGTGGGAACCAGCCGCCATGGTTCTAGCGTGCCTTGGGGGAAAAGACATGGTCCCGCGGGTCCCCCTGCCCGCCAACACCCGGAAGTACAGTCAGTGGGTGAACATTAATGGACGCTGGGCCGAAGCCCTACGTGACACCGGGGCCAGTGTAACGGCCGTCCGCTGTCATCTGGTGACCCCAGAACAGATCCTGCCGAACGTTCTCTGCCCTGTCCGTTCAGCCGACAATTCGGAGAGTCTATGTCGGATGGCCTGCGTCCCCTTCGAGTGGGGAGGAGTCTCCGGCATGTTGAAAGTGACGGTCCGAGATGATGCCCCCGTAGACTGTCTCCTGGGAAATGATCTTGAGAGTTCCCCGTGGGCCGCTGTAGAGAGAAGAGAGCACCTGGGGATGTTGGGCATCCCGGACTGGGCGTGCGTAACCACCCGGTCCATGGCTGCCCGTGCCATCCCCCGGCCCGAAGAACCTGAATGGCCGGCACCTCCTCCCCCGGTCGCTCCAGTAGAAGACACCGACCGGGCCGTCCCCCCAGAGCAAACTCCCGAGGGGCTCGTTCGACCTCAGGACCTTCCCGACCTGACTCAGTGGCGTCAGGAGGGGGGGCCCACCCAGGAACAGTTTTGCCACGAGCAGAAGACCTGTCCCTCCCTCGAGGGACTCCGCCAACAAGCCCTCGCCCAGAGTGCCGGGGATACCTCCGGAACCCATTGGGTCTATTGGGACAATGACCTGTTGTACAGCGAACAGAGAATCACAGAGTTAGGGGCCAGTCGAGTGCTAGTGGTGCCCCTCCGCTTTAGAGACTTCTTGCTAAACCTGGCCCACGATGTCCCCCTGGCTGGCCACCTGGGTCAGGACAAAACCTACAGTCGCCTGGTGACCCACTTTTTCTGGCCCAAGATGAGGAACGACATAATCTAGCACTGCCGATCTTGCCCCACGTGCCAGGCCAGCGGGAAGAGCGGCCGCAAGCTCAAAGCTCCTCTGCAACCTTTTCCAGTGGTCACCACCCCGTTCGAGAGGGTGGGGATAGACATTGTGGGGCCCCTGGACCCCCGTACAGCACAAGGACATCGGTTCATCCTGGTCCTGGTGGACCACGCCACCCCGAGGCTGTTCCCCTGCGAACTGTGACAGCCCCGGTAGTCGGCCGGGCCTTGATGGGGATCTTCTCCCGGGTGGGCTTCCCCCGAGAAGTCGTCAGCGACCGGGGCACAAACTTTATTTCGAAATACATGAAGTCCCTCTGGCAACAGTGTGGGGTCACCTACCGATTCACGACCCCCTATCACCCTCAAGGAAACGGACTAGTTGAGCGGTTCAACCGCACGCTCAAAGGGATGATTGGGGGGTTGGAAGAGCCCCTCCGTCGCCAGTGGGATGTGCTACTACCGGGCCTCCTCTTTGCCTACCGAGAAGTCCCCCAGAAGTCCCTCGGCTTCAGCCCGTTCGAACTCTTGTATGGACACCCTGTGCGAGGGCCGCTCAGCCTAGTCAAAGAAGGCTGGGAAATGCCCCCTCTAAAGAACCCTCCAGATGTTTTCAAATACCTCCTAACCCTCCGCAACCAGACCAGACGGTTCAGAGAGATGGCAAAAGCAAACTTGGAGGCCAGTCAGGAAGACATGAAAAGGTGGTACGATCAAAATGCCTCCTCCATCGAATTTGAACCCGGCCAACAAGTGTGGGTAATGTCTCCCACCGAACCATGTGCCCTGCAAGACAAGTGGACGGGCCCTTCAAAGTAGTCGAGCGCAAGAGCCCTGTCACCTATCTCATCGATATGGAATCCTCACGGAACCCTCTCCGGGTCCTCCACGCCAATAGACTGAAACCCCACTTTGTGCGCTCAGAGCTCAGCCTCCTGATGGCAACAGACAATGGAACCGAGGAGGACTCCGAACCCCTCCCTGACCTCCTACGGACTCGGGAGAGGGACGGCTCCGTGGACGGGGTCCGACTCTCGGAGGCCCTCACCCTGGAGCAGCGCCAAGGCTGCCGAGACCTCCTGCTGCAGTTCGCCACCCTGTTCTCCCTCACCCCAGGGGTCACCCCCTGGTGTTTACACGACGTGGACACTGGAGACAGTCCCCCTATCCGCCATCGGGCCTACCGCATACCAGATCGGGTACGGGCCTGCATCCAAGAGGAGGTGGCCAAGATGCTCACGCTCGGGGTCATCGAGCCCTCAGACAGCCCCTGGGCCAGCCCCGTGGTACTGGTCCCCAAAGCGGCCGCCCCCGGCACCACGCCTGAGCTCCGGTTCTGCGTCGACTACCGGGGCTTGAATGCGGTCACCAGGACAGACGCACACCCCATTCCCCGAGCAGATGAACTAATCGACCGCATAGGAGCTGCCCGCTACCTCAGCATCTTCGACCTGACAGCGGGCTACTGGCAGATGGGTCTCACACCCCGGGCCCAAGAACGATCTGCCTTCTCCACCCCTGATGGCCACTATCACTTCAAGGTCATGCCATTCGGCATGAAGAATGCCCCAGCAACATTTCAGCGGCTAGTAAACCAGGTCCTGGCGGGACTCGAAGAATTCAGCGCCGCCTACCTGGACGATATCGCTGTGTACAGTCGCCACTGGTCCGACCACCTCCACCACCTCCGAGAGGTGCTACAGGCCCTCCAACGAGCTGGCCTCACGATCAAGGCCAGCAAATGCCAAATTGGCCAGGGGTCCGTGACCTATCTCGGGCACCAGGTGGGAAGCGGTCTGGTGGCCCCTCTGCAACTCAAGATCGCTGCCATCCAGTCTTGGCAGCCCCCCATCACCCAGACCGAGGTCCGCGCCTTCTTGGGACTCACAGGCTACTACAGGCGGTTCGTGAGGGACTATGGCAGCATTGTGGGGCCCCTCACGGAACTCACATCCAAAAACCAACCAAAGAAGGTCAACTGGACCCCAGACTGTCAAGCGGCCTTCGAGAAGCTGAAGGCCGCCATGTGCTCCGCCCCTGTGCTCCAGGCCCCCGACTACAGTCGGGAATTTATCGTCCAAACGGATGCCTCCGACCATGGCATTGGGGCAGTCCTTTCCCAGCTGAACCCCGAAGGACTTGACCAGCCAGTGGCTTTCATCAGCAGACGGCTCCTGGCCCGAGAACAACGCTGGAGCACCATCGAGAGGGAGGCCTTCGCTGTGGTGTGGGCCCTCAAAAAGCTCCGGCCTTATCTCTTCGGCACCCACTTCCGGGTACAGACCGATCATCGGCCCTTGCAGAGGCTCATGCAGATGCGGGGGGAAAACCCGAAACTACTGCGCTGGTCCATCTCCCTGCAGGGGATGGACTTCACTGTGGAACATCGACCCGGGCAAGACCACGCCAACGCAGATGGCCTGTCACGCTTTTTCCGCCTCGACGAAGAGAGTCCCCAAGATGATGGGTGACTCTCCCCGCCTTCAGCTGGGGGGGGCGCATGTTGGACAGGCCACGTGTAAGGCTTGCTCCCCCCCCGCACGACCAGGCCCGAGCCCGGCTCTTCAGGTGTTACACGCAACAACCACCCGTTTCCCGGTTCATATGGGACCCCTGCCCCTGAACATCTCCACACCATGGGCCCGATTCCCTACCGGCCCTCTCGCCCGGCCTGGGCGCCATCTTGGACACAGCACCATGAGGCCGTGTGGCCTCCGATCGACCCTAACCCTGGGCCTGGCCAGGCCCGACATCCCGGCACCACCATCCACCCAGGAGGTGAGCGGACTACTTGGCAGGTCAATGGGAGAAAGAGGTGTCGATGGCTCTCCCCCGCCAGGTGCCGGTCGCCCCCAGCTCCCCCAGGCGCTGGCTCCACCCCCCTGCTGGGTGTCTGGACTCCCTCATCCCGGACCTCCCGACCTCCAAGTGCGAGGGTCCGGACATCAAAGGGCGGCAGACCTATAACTGGGGCAGCTCCAGAGCAGGAAGGCAGTTGTATCCTGGAGTCGAGAGACGCAGTGAAGAACTCATCCTTGACGGACTACTGGCGCTGCCGTAGCCCTGCCTTGTGAACTATCGACCTGCCTGCTGGCGCTGCCGCAACCTTCTGAAATCTTCATCGTCGTCGGGACCTGCTGGCGTGGCCGCGGACCGTTTGTAACCACCACCTTCATCGGGACCTGCTGGCTCCGCCGCGGCCCGATCATCTAGAACGCCGAGCTCGAGGATTGTGAGCTATTTCATCTACCACCATATCCACCAGATTGGTAACGAGACTGTCCCGCTACCCCCTTACCCAACCAAGAGACTAGAATAGAGGGGACCCCTGAGTCCAGACCTCCTTGTACCATTTCACCGTACTTAAAGAATTGCTTATAAAGTAACGTTGAACCTTATCCTTGTGTGGTGTACCTCTGTGGGGGGGAAGTTACTTGTCTGTACGATCGTTGGAGACGGCTCTCCCCGGAGACCTCTCCCCTTGTCCTCGGCCGACCCTCCCGGTCCGTCTAACAGGACGGCACGTCGAGTCAACAAAAAAAAAGTCTTCGGAGGAGGGCTGATTCTGCAGAGCGCATGAAGTGGCAAGCTCTGGCATTGCGTAGAAGGGGGCGGGGGAGAGCATTCCTTTGAAATCCGAAGCTCTTGGCATTGCTGTGGCGGGTCTGATGCAATGATGCGAGGCGGCTCAGGGAGCAAATGGCAAGCGCGTGTACGAGCACATGCACTGTGCGTAATCCGCCTGCCAAAGCCCCTTGATAAGCTTTCCTGATCCACTTCTATATGTCTTGAGCTGCAATGCGCTTGCGCATTGGCAGGTCGAGACCTAAAAAAGAGACCCTTCCAAATGATGTGTGGGCAACGCCACAGGTAGCTGCGAATCTGAAACCACCTTTCGGTTTTGCCACTGGCTGCGATCCTCCTTGGATGGCTTCTGGTTTAAAACTGAGTGACAGTCAACACACCTAATTTCTGTATCTTAAAAGCACTAATATAGCTGCTCCGAGATCACCAGCTCTTGAACCTTCAGGGCCACTGTACTGCAGAGAACTCCCTCCACGTGTTTATAACTTAAATGTGTGTAAATAGAAAGTAACCATACAGGCGACCCTAACCCTGCCTCCAGGCAGGTCGCTCCACTCACCACACAGTTCCACCTACCTGCCCCAGTGCTCCCAGCCACCTTCTGCCGCTGTGCCCAGGGTTCGAGGCCCGCTGTAGGCTCTGCCCGTCATTTTGTCTTTTTCTCATTTTGTTATTGTGCTATTTGGTTTACTACTGCTCAATTGTTCTGTGTCCTGCCTCTAAGTTTACCCCGTTTGTAGCATTATTCTTCAGCCCCCCACTGCTCCCCCCTTCTTTGCCTTCTGTTTTTCCTTGCAGCCTCCACCCACCCCCAGTTCCCACCACTGCTTCCCCTGCGGCCTTGCCCCCTCACCTTTCATTGGCCTCCCTGCTCCCAACTGCACCTCCCTCCCACCTCCCCATATATGGTGGCTGCTGTGGGCACGCAGTGAGCGCGCCTAAGGCAAGCCCGTCTTTGCCCGTCTGTGCCCATCCACGCCCGTCCGTGCCCGTCCGCGCCCAGCACCAGAACCCCTGACCCCCATGAACGCCACGTCACCCAACTCCACTATGATGCCAGCACCTTCCACGCACTCAACCCCGGACGAGAACACACCTGCTACCGGGCCACCCTGAAGAGCACCCAAGGACCCTTCATCTGCTGGGTCTGAGGCTTCACCAGCATCCGATCCACCAAACCACCAACAAAAGAAGGCAACTACCTCAGATGCATCCTCCTCAACACCCGCTCCACCCGAAAACACGCCGTCGAACTCTGCGACCTCCTCGACTCCACCTTCCCAGACGTCACCTTCCTGACGAAGACCTGGCTGAACCCCACCTCGGCACCTGACATCGCCATAGCCATCCCTGAAGGCTACTAGATCACCCGCAAGGACCGCACCAATGGCGTTGGAGGAGGAATCGCCATCGTCCACAGGAACACTCTCAGAGTCTCGACCAACACCGACGACACCCTCAGCACTGCCGAAAACACGCACTTCCAGATTCACACCGACCCGAACACCACCCTCAGAGGAACTCTCGTCTAGAGACCCCCCCCGGACCACGACCACAGTTCAGCGACTCCATCGCCGACCTCATCAGCACACATGCCCTTGCCTCCACAGACTACATCCTCCTCGGGGACCTGAACTTCCACCTTGAGAACAACAACGACACCAACTCCACCACCCTGATCAAAAACCTAGCAAACCTTGGACTCAGGCAGCTAGTGACAACACCCACCCATGCCGCCGGCCACACGCTTGACCCCATCTCCACAGCGAGCCCCCACGTCACCTTCAACCATACCACCGAACCCCGTTTGGACTGACCACCACTGCATCCACTTCACCTTCAGGACGTACACCACACACCACCACACCCAGCAGATGCCTCAACGCCGCCAGAGCAAGGTCACCAAAGACCAGTTAACCACCACCCTCGCCCACCGACCCGGACACCACCGTCCGCACCCTTAGACAATGGCCCCGCTCAAGGCACCCTCCAACAGATACACCAGCAAGAAGGCCACCTAGCTCACCGAAGACCTCCAAGCCTCCAAACGTACATGCCGAAAACTGGAGAAGAACTGGCTCCGCGAACAAAGTCCGGAGAGCCACGCAGGCCCACAAGAACGCCACTCGCAGACACCATTAACTTATCAGAACCACCAAGAGGGCTTCATTTAAAGACCGCTGTTGGACTTGGCCCTCTCTGCAGGGTCATCCTTGAACTTTTTGCCTTCCTCCAATATTCTCTCTGACCTGTTTTTGTTGGTTTAATGACTCTGGGCACTTTACCACTGCTGACCAGTGCTAAAGTGCATATGCTCTCCCTACTGAAAAGTGTATATGTGATTGGTGTCCATGATTGACTTATTTGGTTTACTGTCAGACCCCAGTAAAGTGCAACAGGAGTGCCAGGACTTGTAAATACAAATACTGCTGGTGGGCTTGCAGCACTGGTTGTGCCACGCACAGAAGCGGCCTAGTAAAATGTGTCAAAGGTCTGCCATTGCAGTCTTTCGTGGAAGGAGCATAGAACCCCCGTGTCCCGCCGCCGGAATCTCTGAGCCCTGTTGATATCTATTGGACAGGGAGTTATTTTAAACCACTTTGAAATCCATCGCTCCTTGAGCACAAGTAAAAAGGCAATCTCGCCATTTGTTATCTCCACATCAGGAGGACTATATCTTTTGGGATCCACAAAAATATTCATTATCGTGGCCATAAATTTTAACTCCGGCAGGCGGGTCTAACTGAAATCCCACTCCTCACTTAAGGAAATATAGAAATTCAAAAATCAACAATCAAGACAAACAAATTACATCGTGTGACTATGGAATATCTATCTGCAAACCTTAACTAAAATAGGGTCTAGAATATCTTCGTCACCTAACCAAAGAAAAGAAAGTCATTATACAGATAATCCAGATTGAGAACATCAAATAGCATTAATATACTCCGTGTTTTTTAAATACTATCGTGGCTGCTCCAGAAGAAGGCGCTGGTTCGCCGAAACGCGCGTAGAGATTATTTTAGCCACACCTTTCTCTCTTAAAAACTGTGTTCATTTTATATAACCTTCATTTGTTGGATTATTTGTCCTTCTCTCTTAAAGTGTTGCTGTGTATTGTTGATTTATTATGTCGCATACAATTTGTGAATATGTATTATTATTTTAATGTGTTTTTTAAAAAGAATTTATGAATAAAATTGAACTACCCCTTTTTTACAAACAACCTATGTTTTAGCTCAGTTCATTTCGACCACTTATTACGTTCTGTTGCCTAGATTGATACATATCAAATTATTTGCTTTTCCCTGGTCTAGGAACTTCATTTCCATGTACTCAGGGGGTCCTTGATAAATATTTACACAATTGCAGAACCTGCATGCAGTCTGGTACTGTCATGCTAACTGCGCAAGTGCACAGACTTGCCAGTCCCTAAACCTTCCCTTAACTCCATATTAGTCACCCTATGGTAGGCCCAAGGGCAGGGTGCATTGTAAGCATGAGGTAGGACAAGCCATGATGTGTGTGGCATGTCCTAATAGTGAATTACAGCCATTTTCGTTTTTCACTATTGTAAGGCTACCTACTCTCCATAGGCCAGAATGGGCTGGTGGAATTATTACACTCTGTAATCCCAACAGACTCATAGAGCATGGTAGAAAGTCAAGTTTAGTATGCCTGAACTCAGAATAATAAAATACTTCTTTTAGTAAAGCTTATTTTAATATCCTGTGTTTGTAAATACTACTTCTAGACAGTTAGTATTTGCTTGCCTAACCATTTCAGCCCTCCTCTGCTCTCATGTGTATCTGCTGTTTGGTTTCTGTGTGTGACAGGGCTGGGGAATTCCAGGGTACAGGCTGGGGTTGACAGGTGGTGAATAGAGAGATTACACCAGAATGGGTGGGGGGAGTGCCCCTTGACTCTGAATAGGGCTGTGCTCTGCCACCACAATGCTGGCTCTGCCCCCTGGTGAGCGACTGATGACTCTGCCCTGCACCTGGTCTAGGAAGAGGGAAGACTGTCAACAGAGTGCTCCTGACTGTACTTGTCATCACAATGTGGCTCCACCTCCTGTGGAGCATCTGATGTCCCTGCCCTGCACACTGAAAGGAGAAGCCAGGGCCTGAAAACCAAAGTGCTCAGAGACTGACTGGATTAGGCTAAGGCCCCCCTGGCCTGCGAGAACAAAAGAAATGGTGTATAAAAGTAGGAGCCCTGCTCCTAAGAAATCCGATCCTGTTGACTCCAAGAAGAAACTCTGCCCAAAGAGAAGGACCTGGGAAAGCTGCATGGAGGACTACTGCCTCTAATCCTGAGTAAGCATGGGCGAATTTTGCGAATCTCGCGTTCGCGAATTTTGCGGATTTGCGAACTCGCAATCCGCAAAATCCGCGAATTCCCGCGAATTTGCGGATTTTTTTTTTTGTGTTCGCCCGTGTTTCTGCCAGTTCACGAGGGTTTTTACAATTTCGCAATTTGCGAACTTACCTGTCGGGTCGCAAGTTTTGCGAACTTGTTGTTTCTACGTGTCCAGCCTGTTTGGGACACTCTTCTTCATCACTGCCACTCTCTGTCACCACTGCCACTCTCTGACTACTCATGCCACCCTCTGGCCCACCCATGCCACCCTCTGTTTCATCACCACACCCTCTGGTTGTCCAGTGTGGCAAAGCAAAGCACACCTTCCCTGCCTCAAGTGACCTGAATTAATTTGGGGCTGATTAATGTGTCACAGAATATTTTTTTAGCTGGCACCTGCTTCCTTAGTGCTTCCTGATTAGTGATCTTTTGCACTTGCTAAGTGCTTTCATTGTTGCAAAATTAGTTACAACACCTGCCCTGCCCCAACTGACAATAATGAATTAGGGGCTGATTAATGGATTTTAACTTCCAACCTGGCTCCTGCTTGTCTCCCTTAGCTGTAATTCAGGACCTTTGTGGCATATGTGTAACTATTCTGAGGTTCAGAGCAGGGTCACATAATAGTTGCAACTGGCAACTGAACTCTGGAGGGGCCCCTCAGGAAGCACTACAGGAAATGGCTACTAATGATGAGCCTGAACTTTTGAACCTGGTAAGTAGTTTCAGTTTTGCTAAGATCGTATTTCTGCAATTTAGCACTTATTCGCGGGGCGCGAAGTTGTACTGGGAAGCCGCGAACTCACGCGAACAGTGCGAGCAGTGCGAGCAAAATCCGCTGCTCGCGGATTTTGCGGGAGATTCGCGAATCTCGCGGATTGCGAATTTCCCGAAAATCCGCAAAATCCGCGAGCGAAACGGATTTTCCGCCCATGCTTAATCCTGAGAGATTGGCCTGTGGTGGGTGCCTTGCTACAAGAAGGAGAGAGGAAGAAAAGACTGAAAGACTTTTTAATTCAACTTGTGCATCTTGACAATCTCCAAGGGCTTGCTGGTGAACTTGCCCCCTGAACTGCGCCCCAGGAACATTGGGCGCTATCCCCTGGAAGGAAGAACTGTGCTGCCTGTGCCTGCAATGCTGATCTAGGAAGGTTAAGTGCGCTGTGAATCCCCATCATGCACTCAGAGAACCTGTGCACCCTGGTCCCCCGAGCAACGCAACTTCTGCCCAGCCGCGCCGCACTTCGCACCGTAAAGACCAGCCCCCGCTGGCCTGAGCATCATGATTGAGAACAAGCCGAGCCGTAGCTCCCAATGTAAGCTGAGACCCGTCCGGTCCAAGCGCCGCGATCTTCTGGCCCGAGCGGTAGCTCGCACAGCAACGACGAACTTTGCCCTTGTTCCATGTCCGCTGATCAACGCACTGCTGAAGCGCCCTGCGGCTGTTAAAGTGAACAGCTCCGGCGCATACTGTGGCCTGGTACGTCCTGGATCTGCGAATCGTACCGCCACTCGCACCACCTGCAGCCGCTCCCCCTCCAAGGTAGAAGCGTACGCTGCGGGTCCGTCTTCCCCGAAAACGCACCGTTAACCCAGGAGCACCGCGCCTACTCCAGCCTCGAGCCGTTGCTCGCATCGCCCCCGGGAAGACATCGCGACGTGGGAGGATTGACCCCCGCCGCTGTTCTCCTCGAACCCCCCACAACGAGAAAGGTACTGTGCCCGTGTTTTGTGCGCAGCGCTCAGGACTGAGGAGTCCATGAGGCGTGCACCCATTGCAAGAACTTGTGTCCCAGTGCAGTGTGCACCGTACCAGTGAGACTCTTCCAGCCTATCTCACTGCCGTACGAGTCGCACAGCCGCCCTACGCCTCGTCCGCCTCACTCGCGCTGTACGCGTGGTACGAGCGACGCGTGAGGCTTAGCGGGGCCCTTCCTGCATTTACCGTGCGAGACGTACCAAAGCGCTACGGAGCGCACCAGCTTGCACGAAAGGAGTCAACACGTTGTAAACATTGCCTGGATTATTGTGGGGCCAATTTTAAGTACTACAGAGTCGTTTTAGAACCAGTGACACTGTTTTAAAGACTGCACCTGACCTTTAAGAACTGTGGCCTCATTTCTAAAGTAACTGGAACCGTTTTGAAGCACAACGGGTGTAATACAAGTCTGCTTCAGAGTTTTATATATAAAAGTATATTTTTTTACAAAATAACCAGTCTTGTGTCTCTGTGTGGTGGGTTGACGGGTCATTGTGTGTGTTACTTTAAATGCTTAACCATATGTGCTCTGGAGTTTAGCCTTGTCTGCTCGCGCCACGCCGCCCAGAGGGTGAGCAGGGGTTATTTCTGAGAGTAAGTCCTTTGCCCTGACTTAGAGGAGAGGGTCCCTTGCCTCTCACAAGTGAATACTTGCGCCAACCAGAGACCCCCAATTCTAACAACCGCCTAGCTAACAATGCACACAACAGCAAAGAGCTCTTCAACATTGTGAAGGAGCTCTCCAACCCGAGCTCCAACAACAACGACATCCCGCCTTCACAAGACCTATGCGACTCACTGGCCAGCTTCTTCCACCGCAATATCACCGGCATCCACGACAGTTTCAATGCAGTGACCCCCCACCCGACACCTACCGCCCCCACGACCACCACCCGCACCTACCGCCTGCTATCCTGGATCAGCATCAGTGATGAAGACACCAGAAAGAGCATGAACAACATCCACTCTGGATCACCATCAGGCCCATGCCCTCACCACATCTTCAACAAAGCATGCACAGCCATCGCACCTCATCTCCAGAAAATAATCAACATTTCCTTCGAGACAGCAACCTTCCCGGAAAGCTGGAAGCACGCCGAGATCAACGCCTTACTCAAGAAAAACAAGGCGGACCTCAAGAACTTACGACCCATCTCCCTGCTTCCGTTCCTGGCGAAGGTCACCAAGAAAATCGTCATCAAACAACTGACCCGCTACGTTGAGGAGAACAGCATCCTGGACCCGTCCCAGTCCGGGTTCCACATCAATCGCAGCACTGAAACCGCCATCATTGCCGCCACTGACGACATCAGGACCCTGCTTGACAACGGAGAAACAGCGGTCCTCATCCTCCTGGACCAGTCAGCCGCCTTCGACACGGTATGCCACCACACACTATGAACACTCCTACATAACCCCAGGATCCAAGAGAAGACCCTGGACTGGACCACATCCTTCCTATCCAGCAGAACTCTGAGCGTCTGCCTCCCCCCCTTCCGCTCCAATGCCACCAAGATCATCTGCGGTGTACCTAAGGGCTCCTCCCTCAGCCTGACGTTGTTCAACATCTACATGGCACCCCTTGCCCACGTCGCCCGACAGCCCGACCTCAACATCATCTCCTACGCTGACTACACCCAGCTGTTCCTCTGCCTCACCAAAGACCCTCACACTGCCAAAACTAACCTTCACGAAGTAATGAAGGCCATCGCTGAATGGATGTGGAACAGCCGACTGAAGCTGAACTCAGATAAAACGAAAGTACTCATCCTCGGCCTGGGATGACTCCTGGTGGCCGACCACACTGAGAACAGCCCTGACACCCACCGACCACGCAAGCAACCTAGGGGTCATCCTCAACTCCACCCTCTCCATGGCCAAGCAGGTCAACGCCGTCTCCTCATCCTGCTTCAACATTCTCAGAATGTTCCGCATGATCCCCATTGAAACTAGAAGAACAGTCACCCAGACCCTCATCACAAGCAGATTGGACTACAGAAATGTCCTCTGCGCAGGAACGTCGGCCAAACTCCTGAGACGACTGCAACGCATCCAGAACGCCTCGGCACATCTCTCTCTCTCGCTCTCTCTCTCTCTTTCTCACAGGCTTCAGGTCTTGGTATCTCACAAGGGGCACATGACTCCTCTTGTCTGATAAGTGATCTCTGCTGCTGTCAGCTCGTGCGAGCAGTGAGTTTGGCGCATGCCCCGCCTCAGACACTTTACTTACGCTGTAAAACAATAGCCCCTGGGTCCCCCCTGCCCCTGACGGTGCATGAATGCAGGCCTCATGTCTGCCCCGTGCTGCCTTCCATGCATTTGCATAATGCGTGTCTATGCCCTCCTGGGAGCATGGCTGGAATTACCCCCTGCCAGTGGTAGCGGTGGCCCGTGTAAGCATGTGAGCTATCACAGAGCTAAGCCTACTTGTTTGAGCTTTATTAGTCTATTAAGGGAGGAAAAAAAGGGGCCACCACTTGATGAGTCTTGGGGCAGAGGCACACTCCCCAAAAAGAAATCAGGGGTGGGAGTGTTGAAGATCCTGGAGCAGCTTAAAGCTCAATGAGCCGCAACTTAGGAGAACGACGGCAGCACGAACAGTGGGGCCCTCTTTTATGTTTTACACAAGCTTTCTGAAAGGTATCACTCTCAGAGGTGGACCGAGTAGAGGGCAGAGTGCAAGATGTAGACTCGAGAGCTGCAGGTGCAAGCTGCACCCTGGAGTAACGTGTGCACATGCGATCTGCACCCTGGAGTAACAAGGGCACACATGCTCAGCATACAGAGCCACTACTGCACACACGCTGTGCACCTCAGTGTCACTACTGCACACACGCTGCGCAATTCAGAGTTACAAGTGCATAATGCTGTGCACCTCAGAATACAGATGCACATACGCTCTGAACCTCAGAGTTACAGGCGCATACCACTGTGCACCTCGGAATACAGGTGCACGCACGTTCCGCACCCCGGAGTAACAAGGGCACACAATCTCTGCACTGCACACATGCTGTGCACCTCAGAGTTACAAGTGCACACACGCTGTGCACTTCGGAAAACAGGCGCACACACGCTCTGCACCTCAGAGTTACCAGTGCATACATGCTGTGCACCTCAGAATACAGGTGCACACACGCTCTGAACCTCAG
The DNA here is from genome assembly GCF_964263255.1 of Lissotriton vulgaris. Taxonomy (NCBI): domain Eukaryota; kingdom Metazoa; phylum Chordata; class Amphibia; order Caudata; family Salamandridae; genus Lissotriton; species Lissotriton vulgaris. Next base: position 232,833 of record NW_028241326.1, read on the forward strand.
AGTTACAGGCGCATACCCGCTGTGCACCTTGGAATACAGGTGCATGCACGTTCTGCACCCTGGAGTAACGAGGGCACACAATCTCTGCACTGCACACATGCTGTGCACCTCAGAGTTACAAGTGCACACACACTGTGCACCTCGGAATACAGGCGCACACACGCACTGCACCTCAGAGTTACAAGAGCATACATGCTATGCACTTCGGAATACAGGGACACACACGTTTTGCACCCCGGACTAATGAGGGCACATCATCTCTGCACTGCACACATGCTGTGCACCTCAGAGTTACAAGTGCACACACGCTGTGCACCTCAGAGTCACTACTGCACACACGCTGCCCAATTCAGAGTTACAAGTGCATAATGCTGTGCACCTCAGAATACAGGTGCACACACGCTCTGAACCTTAGAGTTACAGGCGCATACCCGCTGTACACCTCGGAATACAGGTGCATGCATGTTCTGCACCCTGGAGTAACGAGGGCACACAATCTCTGCACTGCACACATTCTGTGCACCTCAGAGTTGCAAGTGCACACACGCTGTGCACCTCGGAATACAGGCGCACACACGCTCTGCACCTCAGAGTTGCAAGTGCATACACGCTGTGCACCTTGGAATACAGGTGCACACACGCTCTGAACCTCAGAGTTACTGGCGCATACCCGCTGTGCACCCCAGAATACAGGTGCACACACGTTCTGCACCCCGGAGTAACAAGAGCCCACAATCTCTGCACTGCACACATGCTGTGCACCTTAGAGTTACAAGTGCACACACGCTGTGCATCTCGTAATACAGGCGCACACACGCTCTGCACCTCAGCGTTACAAGTGCATACACGCTGTGCACCTCAGAATACAGGTGCACACACATTTTGCACCCCAGAGTTCCGAGGGCACACGATCCCTGCACTGCACACACGCTGTGCACCTCAGAGTTACAAGTGCACACACGATGTGCACTTCAGAATACAGGTGCACACACGCTTTGCACCTCAGAGTTACAAGTGCATACATGCTGTGCACCTCGGAATACAGGTGCATGAACGTTCTGCACCCCGGAGTAACGAGGGCACACAATCTCTACACTGCACACATGCTGTGCACCTCAGATTTACAAGTGCACATACGCTCTGATTCTCAGAGTTTCAGGCGCATACCCGCTCTCCACCCGGGAGTTACAAGCACCCTCACTGCGCACCCCGGTGTAACGGGGGCACACAATCTCTGCACAACGCACATGCTGTGCACCTCAGAGTTACAGGTGTTTACGCTCTGCACCCAAGAGTTACAAGTGCATACACGCTGTGCACATCGGAATACAGGTGCACACACACTCTGCACCTCAGAGTTACAAGTGCATACATTGTGCACCGCCGAATTATGGGTGCACACACCCGCTCTGCACCTTAGAGTTGGCAGAGAAGTTCTGAACCTCAGAGGTGCCCGAGACACACAGTCTACACCCCAGGAGGTACTAGTGGCACAAGTGCTGCACCCTGGTGTTACAGTCGAAGCAATGTGATAAGTAGCAAGTGCATGCAGCTTCGCTAGCTGGGGGGCCTTATTATGCAGACCTCTACTTGCTCAGTGAAGAGTTCTGCACCTTTTTTGTTTTTGAGGTGTCTAAAGTCCACCCCTATAACTCGGAATTTCTGAGCTAATGCATGAATGCAAACAGCGCATGTTGGAAACATTGAGCATAAACTAATTTTTTCAGCTTCTAACATGTTCAGCCCTTGGGAGCTACCCGGTTACACGCAGGAGCTACCATTGTTCACATACTCCGAATATCAGAACTGCACTGCATTGGATCATGATCCCGTTCTCTGGGCTGCGCCATCTTGGAAAGGGTGTGCGCATTTCCTTTTACCATCATCAGTGCATACATTACCTGTAAAACTCACAAATTATTTATTGCATTGGGAGAATGGGCAGTAATTCCCGCTTTATATTTTCGAGCTCTGTTGTCAGGAAGCATATGCACCAACTCGAAGATTTTTAGATATGAATAGATCCTCTGAAGACGGAAAAGCGCAGAGCTCTCCTACATCAGCAGCACAAAGAATGGGATCATGATACAGCCCCAGGTGCACACAGGATCTAAATCTCAGAGGAACAGGTGCACACGCGCTGTACATCTCGGAGCTACAGGTCTACACAAGATCTTCACCTGAGACGTTGAGATGCACAGGTGCAATGCATCTTGGAGGTACAAGTCCGCACAAGATATACACACCCCAGAGGTACAGATCCACACGCACTGTACATCTTGGAGCTACAGGTCTGCACAATATCTACACCTAAGAAGTAGAAATGCACAGGTGCTGTGCATCTCGGAGATACATGCCCACACACAATCTAAATACCTGAGAGGTACAGATGCGCAGGTGCCATGCATCTCGGAGATACAGATCTGCACAAGATCTACACACTTCAGAGGTATTTATGCGCGCACACTGTACATCTCAGACCTACATATCTACACAAGATCTACACACCTCAGAGGTACAGATTTATACACAAGATCTACACACCTCAGCGGTACAGATGCGCATGCATTGTACATGTCGGAGGTACAGATCTGCACAAGATGTTCACACCTCAGAGGTACAGAAGAGCACGCACTGTACATCTCGGTCCTACGTGTCTACACAAGATCTACACCTGAGAGGTACAGACACACTGGTGCCGTGCATTTTGGAGGTACATATCTGCACAAGATCTACACAGTTCAGAGGTACTGATGTACACTCACGGTAAATCTTAGAGCTTCAGCTCCACATACGATCGACACACCTCATGGGACAGATGCACAAGTGCCATGCATCTCAGAGGTACAGAGCTGCACAAGATCTACACACCTCAGAGGTATAGATGCGCAGGTGCCATGCATCTCTAAGGTAAGAATCAGCACAAGATCTACACACCTCAGAGGTACAGATGCACATATGCTGGACAGCTCGGAGTTACAGGTCTGCACAATATCTATACCTCAGAGGTACAGATGACAAATGCACAGGTGACATACATCTCGGAGTTACAGGCCCTCACAAGATCTATACCTCTGAGGTACAAATTACAGATGTACATGTGCTATACATCTCTGGGATACAGGCCCTCACAAGATCTACACCTCAGAAGTACAGATGACAGATTCATAGGTGTTGCACATCTCAGAGCTACAGGTCCGCACAAGAAATACACTGCAGCGCCTGTATCGTAAAGAGCTGTACTGTCTTTCTGCAGGGTTGAGTATTTTTGTGTTAAATGCGGCTAAAGTTCCTCCATGTAAATCAGAATTTCTTAGAATTCATGCAAGCACCTTCCATAGAATGTCAGAAATATCGAGAGGAATTTTCTGCTCATTGTTTCCGATTTTCCTATTTGTGCTGTCTGCATTTCCTATATTATGTAGGAGTGTGTGTATATATATATATATATATATATATATATATATATATATATATATATATATATGTATATCTTCTTTCTTCACTACTCTTGCTTCTTTCTGCACCTCTGTTGCTTCTTTTTGCACCCCTCGTGCCTCTTTCGGTACCCCTCTTCCCTCTTTATGCACTCCCCTTGACTCTTTCCGCACCTCTGTTGCTTCTTTCTGCACTTCTCTTGCTTCTTTTTGTATCCCTCTTACCTCTTTCTCCACCCCATGTCCCCCTTTCTGCACCTCTGTTGCTTCTTTCTGCACTTCTCTTGCTACTTTCAGCACCTCTGTTGCTTCTCTTTGCACCCTTTGTGCCTCCTTCCACACCCCTCTTCCCTCTTTCTGCACTCCTCTTACCTCTTTCAGCACCTGTTGCTTCTTTCTGCACTTCTCTTGCTTCTTTCTGCACCCCTCTGGCCTCTTTCTGAACCCATTTTGCCTCTTTGTGTACCTGTCCTACCTCTTCCTGCGCCTCTCTTGCCTTTTTCTGCAGTACTCTTGCCTCTTTCTGTACCTCTGTTGCTTCTTTCTGCACTTCTCTTGCTTCTTTCTGCATCTCTTTTGCCTCTTTCTACATGTCACTGGCTTCTCTGTGTACCCCTCTTGCCTCTTTGTGCACCCCTTGTGCCTCTTTGTGCACCTCTGTTCCTTCTTTCTGTACTTATTGTATTTCTTTCTGTATCCCTTTTGCCTTTTTCTGCACCCTCTTCAATATTTCTCCACCTCGCTTGCTTCTTTCTGCACTACTCTTGCTTCTTTCTGCACTGGTCTTGCTTTTTTCTGTACCTCTCTTGCAAATTTCTGTATCCCTCTTACCTCTTTCTGCTCCCCGTGCCTCGTTCTGTATCCCTCTTCCCTCTTTCTGCACCTCTCTTGCCTCTTTATGCTCACCTGTTGCTTCTTTCTGCACTTCTCTGTCTCTTTCTACACCTCTGACTTAGAGGTAGTTTTAATACCCCTGCCCTATTATGTACTAGGGCCTTACAGGGGAGGTCATGCCAATCACAGGGGTACCCCAACCCATAGAGTACCCTAGTGTATGTAGGAGTTTTCACTGTATTCTAAGCGTCTTTCAGCATAGCAGTGGCTCCAGGCCTGGTTAGTCAGAGTCAAGGACCACAAGTACCAGTCACCAAAATGTTGGGGGCATAGGATGACTTTGCAACAAGGCCTCTTTCCGCCACTCTGTTGGGTCTTTCTGCATATCTCTTGCTTCTTTCTGCACCTTTCTTCGTCTTTCTGGACTTCTGTTGCCCCTTTCTGCATTTCTCTTGCTTCCTTCTGTGCTTTTCTTCCTCTTTCTGCACATGTCCTACCTTTGGAGGCAGAGTTAGAAATTACCATTTAAAAAACCTTTGAAATTCACTGAAAAAAACATAGGTTTCAGAGACGTTATAGTTAGAAATTAGCATTTAAAAAACCTTAGAAATTCACTGACAAAAACACAGGTTTCAAGGACATTATAGTTAGAAATTAACATTTAGAAAACCTTAGAAATTCAGTGAAAAAACCACAGGTTTCAGGGATGTTATTGTTAGTTGCACATTTCACTCGTACAAAACCAGAGAAATTCGTCCGTTATAGTTAGTTGAGCTAACTATAACTCACGCCCCCGCAATGCACTGCTGATGACATCACATATTACATAATTCAATACATGGTCAGTGACATCACTGATGACAGCTCAAATGACATCACTGATGACATCATCCATGTGATAATCTGATGCACCTCCTCATAGCCTAATATGACCTTTGATACACCCACTCTAAAACACAGACTACCATTTTCGAAACCATAGACCCACCAATACCATTTGCTACATACCCACTCACTGGTTCCTAGTTCTACACACACATCCAATTATTCAGCCATACAGTCACTCATCAATACAACACTATCATATGCACTCATACACTTATACAGACACTCACACCACACATAGCCACTCATCCATTGAGTAACTCATTTTGTTTTCCCCTTGGGGGTATGACTGCACCCCCCCAGGGGAAAACACCTTTCTTAAATATATTTTTTGCTTTCTCGGTGGTCAGCACATATCTCAGGGGGGCTGACCACCTCAAAAACACAGACATCCACTATGTCTACTGGCTTCCTGCTCATGAATCACTGAGTGCCACGATCCACAACCAGGAAGCAGTTCTAGGAAGGCATCCCTGGAAAGGGGAGCCTCACCTTTTCAACAATACCACCCTCAAACCTTGGGAGGGCATCCTAAGGGTAAAACCCCCCACTGCATGGCGGAAAGAGCACTCCTTGCTCCTCTGTGTCCGGTGTGGATCTGTGACATCTGCAGCCTTTGTGGTGTCCTAATGTCACAGATAGATGGTAGGGGATGGGGCTGAAGGCGAAGGGATTCACCAGGGGTTTCCTTTATGCCTTCCCCAGCTGTGTCCATTAGCCCACAGATGCACTAGGGACGGCGTGCAGGCTTTTATTTTGCAGATTTATAGAGCATGAACTCGTCTCAACGGTATTGGAGCGCTTAAAATGAGCACCAGTTATGTTACACAAGGGGAGATAAAGTGATTTGCCCAGAATCACAGGATGTTGAGCAGACATGGTTCCCCAGCTCAAAAGTTGGCAGCTCTAGACAGCATCTAAAGTCTTAAAAACAGAAGACAGCCGCAACCATAAGCAGCAAATCAATTAAAGATAGCGTAGAAACAAAAACTTTGACAGACTCACCAAATTCTTTTGCATACTTGGAACGCCATGCATTTTTGCATTTGAATGTGCTTGTCACCAACAAGGCATACTTTCCAATATATTTGGTGGTATGTAGTGCATTAAATGGGCCGGTACTCACTGTAGGAAGGTGGAATCTGACTGTATGGTTACACCCACTTTTTTCTGGTGTTTTGCTAATCAGGACCCCAGTTTATCTGCCTTCTCCCTAAATTGATTTCATGTACTTTAGGTACAATCCATATTGGATTCTGGGGTACCCTTGTAAGTACCTATTATATGGTATACTATGTACCTAGGGCATAGGTACCCCAGAGGCCTCCCAGGGGCTGCACCATGTATTATGCCACCCCTGGGAGACCATTCAAAATGACACAACAGGTCTGCTACTGCAGCCTGTGTAAGGAGGTACATGCACCTCTTACTTAGATATAGGTACCCTATATCTACCTTATATTACTGCACATATAAACCTATCAGTCACCCATATGGGAGGCCTTATCAATCCTGAAGGCAGGGGGCTGAGTTTTATGTGAGAGGGTGTCCATGCATGAGCGGAGCCCCTCTGCAGCCTTCGGAATCTATTCTCCGGGTTTGTTCTGTGATGCAGCCAACCATATACTCTTAAGTGCATTATAACCTTGCGGTAAATGCTTACTTTAAAACGGCTGCAAGGAAACAAGTTGGGCCCGATTCACAGAATGAACTTAAGACTCAATCCTAAATTTACTACTATTTTGGTATTCACAGAATGCACTTACTACTTTTGGCATTCACAGAATGCACTTACTACTTTTGGCATTCACAGAATGAATTTACTACTTTTGGTATTCACAGAAGTTAGGATTTTGTCTTAAGTTTGTCTTAAGACAGACTTAAGACAGACTTAAGACAAACTTAAGACAGACTTAAGACAGACTTAAGACAAAATCCTAACTTCTGTGAATACCAAAAGTAGTAAATTCATTCTGTGAATACCAAAAGTAGTAAGTGCATTCTGTGAATGCCAAAAGTAGTAAGTGCATTCTGTGAATACCAAAATAGTAGTAAGTTTAGGATTGAGTCTTAAGTTCATTCTGTGAATCGGGCCCGTTGTGTTTGGTGTCAAACACCTTGGAATCATAACTCCCTACCAGTAGTTGACGGGGGAGGTATGATTCCACCATCCTAAAGGGACATATGCAACACACAGGTACACCCGGTATTAGCTTTCTCGACCTGGGCATCACAAAATGATGCTGCCAGCCACAGACATGAGTCTGCCCTCCTGCTGCTGAGCCAAGCTTGAGCAGAGGAAGGCTTGACAATAGGCTTCCTGTCACAGGGAGGGGTAACCACCTCCCAGACAGGCTTTAGTGTATTGGGGCTGGGTGGGTGCACTCTCAGAGTGCTTTGATGTCTGCACTGGGGGCACGTTTGGTGTCCCTGTGCATAGTCCAGCTCAAACCGGTTGCAGGCGCATTTGCTCCTGCTCTGGTGCAAAACTGGACAAAGGACATGGATGTAGCCACCACTCTGTCCTGACCCTCCCATATATGGGTCCCCAGAGTTTGTCCCACCCCTTCCTTGGGTATAAAGTAGGAATCCCTGACTGCAGGAGTTTAGATTTAACCTGGACTAAACTCTGCTACAGAAACCAAGTACTTCAACAATCTGCATGACGCTGGATGACTGAAGAATCTCCCTTGGAGTAAAGGAGTTACTCCCCTGCTAAGCAGGCACCAAAACGAATCGGACCGGGTGGATCTCCAAAGCTTCTGAGGACTCCGAAGATTTCTGAAACACAGGAGGTCGGGTCCTGAGTTCTCCGAGGTTGATCTGCTCTCTCCTCTATTCTGAGGCCCGTATCCCTCGTGGGGACCATGCAACCTGAATCCTTGTGCACCGTGTACTTTTGCAGCAGCATATGCTTTCTGGCAACTCCTGAGGCTCTGCTTTGGGCTACTTGTAGTCCTGACCCTGAGCAGTGTTTCCACCAAAGATTTCTGGCCTATACTCCACAAGTATTCCGTAAGCTGGTATTTCGTGATTCCTCTCAAGGTCCCTTCATGATCCCTGGTCCGTTGGCCTGTGGGCCACTGTGAAGGTAACTTTACCTTTCCATGGGATTTTCTGGTTGCTCCAGACATGCCCTGACTCTCCATTTCTTGGGGATTCTCCAGGCTGGGTTCAAACTGGAATGGCATGGTGAGCAAAAAAAACGATGGATTTAGGCCCAGATCTCTGTACTGGGGTGAATGTATGACATCGTTCTGCATTCTGTCCATCACCTGTTGTTTTTAGCATTTGTCACCCCGAGTGAGACGGGTATGCTCAGATGTGAGTCCCGTGCTCTCCATGCCACTGGAATCAAGCTATCCAGGTTGATGAGGGCTGAAAGCCTGAAACCGGTCCTTGGATGCTTGTTTCCAGTCCAGGGAGGACCTGGCTTGGCAGTTCGGACTGGACTGTTCCCATGGGGCACAGGGTCAAGACTGATTTGCATATGGCTGGGTTCAAACTGGAATAGCATGGTGAGCAAAAAAACGATGGATTTAGGCCCAGATCTCTGCACTGGAGTAGAGAGTGTTTAGTAATAAATACATATATTGTATATATTCCTTGTGTGGTTCTCCTTTCATTTGGTCATTCAGGAGGTTCTGATCTGGTAAAACAAGCTGCTTTACATTCCTTCAAGACTTAGCCTGAAGGCTGCTCTCCATAGCTACCACTAGGATAGCTTTCAATAAAGGTTGTCTTTAACCTAATCATCAATAAGGGTTGTTTGGACTGGTACAAGGTGCCCACTATAATTGGCGGGCAACATATACCAGGCCAACTTCTCACACTCACTGGTACTGAGTTCTGGCACTTTTATATTTTCTACCCTTGAGTACTGGGACCTTTCCTCCGACAAGGAGAGTACTGGTACTCATAACGGCCTGGTTTTGATGCGGTTGCTGCTTAACTGCTTCAAAAGCACCAGGACTGCAGCTCATCTTCAGAGAAAACAGAGAGCTGCATGTGCCTCTCTGGAAGTTAAGAGATGCAGGGTATCGCTGCTGGGGTCTTTCAAAGAGGGTCGGAAGGTGACCAAAAACCCTAATGGGCGCGGTGTGGGACACATTATTTAGGGCAATACAGCTTGTTAGCTTGCCTATTGTTTTAAACGCCTGCAAATCTTCGCCCAGCAACAATTTAAATGAAAGGAATTTGGATGAAAGAAAACCCCTGACCTCTAGACTTAAATCAATGCATTCATGCTTTTCCAAAAACTGAAGTACTAATAATGATTTGTCACTGCGCCATTTATAAAAAAAATTTATGTACCTATAAAGTTAGGTGATTTGCAGCACCCAAATCACCTCCTAAGTATCTCTGCTCCAATGAGACATACTTGTGACAGTCTCTGAAAAGGTTTTAGTATGAAAATATGTACATTGCACAAAATGCGAATCCCGACTTTGTGCTGCACCTGTTAAAGATTTGAAGGCCTCCACTGTCAGGCACTGCGTGTGAAAGAGCATGTGTGAGAGCCAGAAAGTAAAAGTAATAAGTGTCTGAGTTTGCAAGCAGGGGTATGACTGTGAGAATGAGAAATAGTACTGTGTGTTTGTGTGAATCTAAATGTGATTCAGAGAGCATGAAATTGGTTTTTTAGTGTGAGGGGGCGTGTGTGTGTGAAAGGAGGCAAATGTATCTAGACAGCATGTAGGGAATGTATTTTTTCAACCCTGTCTCGACTTGTAAGTGGCTCACACACATCTAGGCAGATGTACTTTATAAATAGCTACTCATGAGGCCAACTCTAGCTTTACTAATCGGGCAAAGCCCAATGGTTTACAGCAGAAAGTTGCAAACAGCAAAGTCTGAACGTAATTATTTTTTAAAACTCAAAAAATTTGTCAACAGGACAAATGTGATAATAAATGTATTCTGCCGTGCCTAACTCATCACAACATGATGCATTTCGAAATAATACCTGGTACAGAGATCTTTGCAAATTCAGTCAATTCCCGGGTACAATGGCACTTTAATAACTGGTGGTTAATGCACTTGCTGGAAATATCTGTGTACATTCTTCTAATCAAAGGTTTGACTGAACATAACATTACATAGAGGATCAATGTGCCTACTGTAACGCACAGCATGAACTATGCAGATCACAGACTTGTTTTTTTATTTATGGAGCTCTGCTGGTTACTGTTTTTGCTGCCAAGATCATTGTGTTACCTGCAGGTCGCAAGTTAAATCTTTGTCACATAGTTTAGTGATTCATTATTCTGCATCAAGGATATGCATGCAAACTACAAGGCAAACATTAGGAGAATTGGTATTTTTCTCTCTCAATATTTTATTACCTCCTCGTCCTGTCCCCCCATCCCATTCCTTAACAGTGAGCAGCTAGTCTGCTCTACAGAAACCTATTACCTAACCAAGCTTTTGCACTTATCCCAACCTGGCGTCACCATCTTGTGACAATAAAGGGGGAAGTGCGGCAGAGAAACTTCCTGTTCTTTTTTTCTGCCTTCGCAGTTTGCCTTCGTGCCTAGCTGAGCTGTGAGCTTTTTTTCTTTTCTGTATTGCGGTGGCCTGCTTTAGGGGCCCCCTTTGTTGTTTTTACTTGTGCCCTCCTGTGCTGCCTGCTGTGCCGGTTGTGTCCGCGGTTCGCTCTAGCGGCCGCTTCTGCCTGGTACGCTCACCTGTTGGGACGCGTCCTGCTTCAGCGGCCGTTTTTCCTCTTTCTGATCCCACGGCTCCCTGCTTCAACGGGCAGAGGTTGCCGCGGTGTTCTGTGCGTTGCAAAGGGGGGGTTACATCCAATAAAGTCACTGGGACCAGGGTACATATATTGCTGAGAGAGAGGGGTCCCAGTAAACAAACAGATTATGCACAATCAATAAACAAAAATCAATTGACAATGATTTGCTCACATTGTATTTATTTCCAATGTAGCTTAGCCACTTATTCAGGCAATTTAGGTATCAATATAATTTTATAAAGTGCCCTGGTAACGGGGGGAAAAAAAGGGGAATCGTGCAGTGAGTGTAGGGAGGGTAAGTGACATAAAAAAACAGAGCCAAAGGCTGCAATCAATTGAAAATTATTAAGCTAATTCAAATTATGAGTGACCATAAGTTCCAAAACATTTTAATAACATATCATGCTTCATAAACGTGCTAAATAACATTATTCCTGAAATGAAGCTGAAAAAACACCGAAAACAGTCGACGTTTCAACCCCTAGTGTAAAGGCAGGCAAAAGTTGATCCCTTGCATTGGGGTCTTCATCAGGATGAGAAGATAAGGGGGAGAGGGGCACAACCTATTGAGTACAAAAGGAATTACTCATTAGGGACCAATCCATGATTTAAAAACAAAATAAACAATTGAGCACATCAAAGGTAGAGACAACAAGACATACCAAGGAAGCTTGTTGTCCTTGGCGGAAAGTGAGTGATTACTCCCACAAAGTAGATAAATTGGTCTTGGCAAGGCCTGTCCTGATCACAAAATCACTGCAGAATGCTGGGAAGAGCAGTGTTCTGTGCTGCGCATGTGGTCCTTTGTGGTCCCGCTTCTGCGGGATAGATCTTTGGGGCAAAATTCGGGCGGCCGGCTGTTTTTTTAAAGCGCCAGCCCCTTTTGCTGGTCCCGCGGGAACTCGGATCCTCGGGACTTTGTTTACTTTAAATTGGGGTCCATTTTTCATGCACTCGTCCTCTGTGAGTGCCTGTTTTAGTGTTTCTTGGACGTTGCTGTTTTCAGTCATGGACTTGAGTGCCTCCTCCTCCGCAGCTTGTCTTGATGCCCTGCGCCTGTTGATTAATGAGGCGGTGGCTGCTGCTTTCCAGGTCAGGGACTCTGCTGGGCCTCCTTCCAAAGTGCCTCATTGGTCTGTGGATCTGCAGGTCACTCCTGATAACGAGATGGGTTCTGAAGAGGATGGGGGTATCCGGGGTTGCTTTGTTCAGGGTGCTGAGCTCTCTGGCTTATTCGCTCATGTGCGGGACAATTTGGGTTTCAATCCTCCAGTATTGGATGTTTTGGAGGATGACTTCTTTATGCAGTATCACCAGCCGGCTCCTGACTCCTTCCTGTTACATGGTGCTGTGCGCAAGGTGCTGGACCTCGAGTGGAAGGAAGTGGATAAGTCCGCCTTCCCTCGCTGCTTGTCTAGGCGTTACCCTCTGGAGGGTTTTGCTGCTGAGTTTCCTCAGGCTGTGAAGGTCGACAATTTGATGGCTGGTCTTTCCTCTCATGGTTTGGTCCTGTCGGGTGACGCCCTTCCTGCGGACGCTGTGGATAAGCGTGTTGAAGGGGCGGTGAGGCGTTCCTATGCTGCTTCCAATTTTTCTGTCCGTGCAACTGCCTATTCAAATTACATGGTTCAGTCCCTCTTCAAAGATTTTCAGGTCCTGTCCCTTCTGTTGCAGGATGGTGAGGATGCCAGCCCTCTTTTGTTTCTGATGGAATTGCAGGTGCAATACTTGTTGGATCTTTCCTTCGACAATTTGAGTGCCGCTGCGGCTGCTTCTGGCGCTTCAATTGCTGCACGGCGTCATAGCTGGATGCGTTCCTGGAAGGCTGAGTCTTCCCAGAAGTCGGTCCTCCTTCAGTTGCCCTTTGGGGGTTCCAAAGTGTTCGGCCCTCAGCTTGAGGAGATTGTCAAGCAATCGGCGGAGAACGAAAAGCTGGTGGCTCCGGTCCGCCCTCCTTCTTGGGGGCGTTATTTTGGCTACCGTCGCACTTTTGGGCCTTCTGCTTGGGGCGCTTCGCAGCCCTTTCGTGGCCGGGGGGCCCCTGGAGGTGCCAAAGCCCGGGCCCCTGTCAGTGTTGCTGCCACCACTTCTTCCTCTTCACAATGACTATCTGCCTTTGCCGGTTGGTGGTTGCCTTCAGTCTTTCCTGCCCCAGTGGTTGTCGGTTCCAGATGCCTGGGTGGTTCAGACCGTGTCAGAGGGTTGTCGGATAGAATTTTCCTCTCCTCCGGTCTTCCTTGTGACTCCCCTGCCCCATTTTCCTCTGCGACCGGAGACGTTGCTGGCAGTTGTGCGACTTTTGTTGGAGAAGAAGGCTATTGTGGAAGTTCCTCCTCTGGAGAGGAGAGAGGGGTGTTATTCGATCCTCTTTTTGGTCTCCAAGAAAGATACTTCGATCTGCGTCCTGTTTTGGATCTGAAATGTGTCAATCGCTTCGTTCTCCATCGTCCATTCAAGATGGTGACTCTGCATTCCATCCTGCCTCTGGTGCTTCCAGGGGGCTTCCTGGCATCCCTGGAACTGATGGATGCATATCTACACGTCCCGATCCATCCGGCGGATCAGAAATATCTCTGGTTTGTTGTGGGTTCCCATCACTACCAGTTCCGGTGCTCCCCTTTGGCCTTTCATTGTCGCCTAGGGTTTTCACAAAACTCTTGGCCCCTCTGGTGGGTAGTCTTCATTCCAGAGGGCTGTAGGTTTTTCCCTATCTCGATGACTGGTTAAATATTTCTCCTTCTTTTTCTCAGGCTCTGTCGGATGTGGACCAGGTGTGTCATCTCCTGTGTTCTTTTGGGTTCCTCATCAACCACCGGAAGTCCTCCCTGATGCCCTCCAAGTCCCTGAAGTTCCTGGGGGCTCTCTTCCGCATGGATCTAGGCATGGTGTTCCTCTCCCAGGAGCGCCAGTTGACTTTGTTTCGTCACCTTTCTTGGCTTCTGTCCCAGTCCCAGGAGTCCGCCCGTCTCTGGTTGAGGAGTCAAGGAGAGATGGCGTCCACTTTGCATCTCCTTCCTTGGGCCAGGCTGCATTTGTATCCCCTCTTGCATCATGTCCTGTTGCACTGGGATCCTGCCTCCCTGGACTACGAGGCCCTGATACAGGTCTCTCAGGGGATTCGGGTGGATCTCCAATGGTGGTTGTCCCCTCATTCTCTTTCCCGTGGGTTCGATCTTCTTCCGCCTCGGACTGTGGTTGTGTTGTCCACGGATGCCAGTGCCATGGGTTGGGGTGCTGTGATGGGTGCCTCCAAGGCTCAAGGTCGGTGGTCCCGTTTTGAGTCTCTCCAGTCCTCGAACTGAAAGGAGTTGAGGGCAGTTTGGTTGGCTCTTAGGTGGTTCGTTCCTCTCCTTAGAGGTCATGCGGTCTTGGTGCAGACCGACAACTAGATTGTTCGGGCTTATGTCAATCGACAAGGGGGAATGTGCCGGTCTCTGTTTCTCCTCTCCAGGAAGATCGGGCTATGGGCCGAGCAGAATCTCTTGTCTCTGATGGCGGTCTATCTTCTGGGGAAGGAGAATGGCACTGTGGACTCTTTGAGCAGGGTGTTCCCCTCCTCGGTGACTCTGTGTCTGTCCCCAGATCTGTACGAACTGATTGTCCTCAGTTTCTGCTGTCTTTGGCTGGATCTTTTTGCCTCTGAGGATTCTGCCCTTCTTCCTTGGTTTTGCAGCCTCGTTCCCTCCCAGTTGGCGTGGGCGACTGATGCTTTCTCGGTTCCGTGGTCGCTGGGGCTCCTGTTTGCCTTCCCTCCATTTGGTTTGATTCCGTGGGTCCTCCATAAGATTCGGTTGGACCGGGCTGAGGAAATATAAATTTTATGGTCAAGTAATGTTCCCTACCGTGTACCCCACCGTCTCCATGTACCAGCTTAAAGTGCATGTAACTTCCCTCCTGTACCAGCTATGAAGACGCAAATACATTTGCGTCCAACGTTAACATGTCCTCTTTCAGACCCACCCTGAATGGGTTGAATATTCCGTTCCTAAGTATGCTATGCCAACGTCTTTTTGTAGTGTACTTTACACGTTTTTCAGCTCTGGCAAAGTAGGGCCTGAATTCTGCCATCGAGCCTCTTTTTCCTGCTTTCTGACTCCGAAAACTTCAGCCTAGGCTGTCTCTGTACCCGTGACCTCTGCCTTACTCCCTGTGCGGCTCATGGCGCTTAGCTCAGCCTGCTGCCTGCCAAGACTGTATTCAACCTTCGAATTATCTGTTCCGCTCCTCGAAAATGCATTCCTGCCTACTAGTTTAAGTAAACATCCCCCCAGCTGCAGAGCAAAGGGCCCGGCCTCACTGTCTCCGTGCAAGTAATTCATAGCCTCTGTTACCATGGTAGGCCCATGCCCCTCGCATTCTCATGTAGACACTTAGGCGCTTATACACGCACTCACAGTCAGTATAGAATAGCTTCTGCCCCAGAGACCTTTCCGTTTAGATAATATGGTTCCCAAACATCAGATATCAGATATGATAGAAGTACGAGTTGATCTGACATGCCAGACTTCTGTCTCTTTCCGCCAGTGTAAATGTCAAGTCCCCTGCACCCTCCAGTTTCACGTCAATCACACGTCATGCAGCTGCGCGCGCATCCAAGCCTCAGATTTCTGCTGACATTACAAGATTCTGCTTTGTGCCACCCACTTGTGACACCTACCTGTGACGTTTCTAATACATACCTCTATGTTCACGCCTAGTTCACGCCTTCTAATTACGTATCACTACCACGTGGATGCTGTTATCTTGTTTCTCTCAGCTGTTACGCCTACTGTATTGGTTTCTATAATGCAACTTAAGTATATAAGCTATGTATTGTCAATAAAATATTGCTCTATCCCTTCCTGAACCCTTGTGGTTGCAGGAACATGATATCCAGTTCTAGAACGATTCCTTTTTAAGGAATAAAACCCCTAAGAACTCTAACACCACGGACTCTGCCTTTTTCTTTCCGATTGAGTTATTATTGATTAAGTACTTACCTGCATAGAAATTAGGACGGTAAATCAAATATTTACCACATTATTTTGGCGCCCGAATAGGCCGGTTGGTGCGTTGCAAGCTCTGTCCCCTGCCATCAGTTAGGCGGAAACTACGCGTACTGGCAGGATTTCCTGTATCTCCCTCTGGCCCACGGAGGTGACGAAGACTGCGATCAGCACCCAGACGAGGCGGTGAGGAGTGCGGAGGGTCCCGACCAGAGCCTAGCCGAAAGAAGCAAGGTCCGAGGTGTCAAGAGGCCCACCAGTTTCCGAAGTATCCACGTGTCGAGTCGAGTCGAGTCCAGTCCGGTCCAGTCGAGTTTTCCGAGGCCTTCTGTTTCCGTGCTTCCCGGTGAGTACCATTGCTGGGACGTATCAAGACGGGTTTGGGTACACAAATTCGGTCTGCACTGTTTTAGACAGTGTATCTGTACTGTTTAGCAGTACATCAGTTATTTCAAGTTCTTGCACTGTTCTCAGCAGTGTATCTGTGCCGTTTAGCAGTACATCCGGTATAGGGGGTAGTCATATATGTCTCAAATGTCTTTCATGTGATTAATGTCGTGGTATGAGTGTGACTGTTTTTAATGTGCATTATTGTGTTCTTGTGTAACTAGCTGTATTCAGAATTAAGTAGCAAGGATTGAGCGTTCAGTATTAAGTAAACAAGATGCCGTTTTTCAACAAGTTAAAGCAGATAGGAACTAGGAAAGGGATACTAGAGGAAGAAATTCCTATCCCCCCTAGGGACACTCCTGGAAATGTTATGTACCACAAGCATGGCTTAGATGCCATATTGTATCTAGATTTATGGGCCGATTATACTAAGCATCTAGACGAGAGACACAGATGGCCTGTTACCGGAACATGGGATGCCGAGTGCATCATGAAGGTAAAAGAAGCACTGTGGAAAAAGAAAGCCAGACAATCTCAGAAGGACGCCATAGAATTTTGGCGTAAGGAATCACATAAGCGTGCTGAAAAAGCACTCCGTAGAGAAGACAGACTTAAAGAATCAGATAAAGCCCAAGAAAACGAATTAGTTACTGAAGGAATCCGAGTAAAATCAGAGCAAATAGACCGTGCACGAAACAATCTCGTAAATGGTATGTATCTCGTGGCCGAGGGTTCGCCTGAAGCCACTTCAGAAATACCGAAAAATCTGCCGCCACCATTGGTCCCAACTAAAGTAAAACACAGGACTACTAAAGACATATTCCTGAATTCCTATCTAGAGGATGTAGCACCCGCTTACACCAATCCACGTGCCCACGTCCCGCCTACTGACGGTGACGGAGATGGCAACCCGCCTCCAGACCGTACCCCCCCATTACCGCAATCAGGTTTCCCCGTTCGACAGCCCACCGTTCCTCCACCTCCACCACTCCCCGCACCTAAAATTGATATACCGAAACCGCTTCTACCTGATCCTACTAAAAGACAAGTTCAAGTACAGATACAGACCCCACAGAGAAATAATGTCCACGCTTCCGCCTCAGGAGGTGCGACCGGGGGTCACCAGACCCCGCCCCCAACACACAGATTACAGCTTAGGGATATGCAGAACCCTTTTTCGCTTCAATCACCCCGTCTCGACAGACTCAAAGAACCGCTTCCAGTTTGCAGATACGATCCAGTACCCGGCAAAGAGGATAGGATGTTGATAGTCTCACTACGATTGCGACAAGCTACAGATTACCTAACATTATTCTCAGGAATGAAAGAGCACCTAGATAGAATATATCATTTTGTCCAGACTGGGGAAGATCCTGACAGTATTAAGGAGGCCATGGCACATCAGAAAGTTGACACTCAAGCATATATATTACGTTTTTTCATAAATTGCTTAATAAGAGAACGAGACAGGCCTGAGACAGAACAAGATGAATTAGAAGCACTAAACAAGTGGGGTAAAAATATATCCGAAGGAAAGCATGATAAAGGGGGTTGCATAGCCAGTATGTACAAGAGAATAAGAAAAGCAGTGATAGAAATACACGAAAAAGAGAAAGAAAAAGCTTCCTCCGAGGAGGAGGAAGAACCTGAAGAACAAGAAAAGACTACAGATACGATAGCATATGTAGGTAAGGGAACTTACCTTAGGAAAGGCATTCGTCCGGAAAGCAAGAGAGTTTTTCTCTCTGGCATAGCAAAACCGAATTCTCCGGAACATCAGTTCCAAGAGACTGATAAAAGGCTTCGAGAACGAATGGAGTACCATGTACTCAATTCTATGGATGAACAAGAACTAGCCCGGTCAGCAGTATTATGGGCTGACAATCCGAATATATACAATGTTGACACAGTAGCGCAGACATTTCTGAACCTTTCCCCAGACGAGCAGAAATTAGCAGGTGTATACATGATTCAGCACCTCCTCACATTATACAGAAACCAACATTCTGATCCAGGTCCCTTACACGATACATTAGAAGCACTACTCATGGATAGATGGCAAGGCCTAAGTACCAAGTTAATACAAATAATTCTAGAACAACGACATAGATACAACACTTTCTTAAGTGCCGAATATGTACCCGCTCCGCCCCCAGAAAGAAAGATGTATCATATGCAGCGTCTGCATGGCATTGAAAGTCAGAACCCCTTACGAGAAGTACATCCAGTTATGGGTACCGATAACAACTTGAAACGTGTGTATGTACACACGCCTCTGACCAAATTAGAACTGTTAGAAATGAAGAAACTAGTACCCTGTCATGATAAAGACCCTGCAGGTTTTCACAGAGAACTTAAAGACATGTTACTAATGGGTGATTACACATATGAAGATATCATGAAAATGTTAAAAGTACTGTTGCCCACGGGCATCTACGAGAAACTCAAGGAAAAAGAATGGGAGGTGGGAGACAAAAAGATTGTATGGGCAGAAATAGAGGACGAGGAGGAAAAACGTACCCCAGGGCTAGGCCTTGGGGAGAAAACTAAAACATTACCAGGTTTGATAGTACAGGTTCTGCCAAGATTACTGACAACTAGAAAGGAAGATTGTGACACAATTTCAGCCTGTAAACAGAAGCAAGATGAAGATACTAGTGACTTTTATTCAAGATTCGAGAAATGTTTCATTATTAATAGTGGTCTTAAACCAAGTAGCGAGTCGTACCCGCATCTTTTCGTATCGAAGTTAGTGGAGAATTCCCTGTTAGCAGTTAAAAACCGTGTATACAAGGTTGAGAGTACATGGCAAGCAAATACGCCATCACAGATGTTACAAATGTTACAATACCATCAGAACAGAATTAGAGAAGAACAGGATCATGAACAGAAACGTATGAAAGACACGAAAATGAAAATGTTGGTGGCCCAATCGGTTCCAGCCGACGGCCAAAGAAAGGGTACGACCCAGACAGGTCACGCCGCAGCTCCCGTTAAAGGGACATGCAATTATTGCAAGCAGCCAGGTCACTACGTACATGAATGTCCAGTTCTGAAACATAACATAGCAACAGGTAAAACTAAAGAAAGACCGCATCCACTGAGACAAGATCAGGCCCAGCAACAGACTTCACAGAATGTACAGCCCATGCAGAATTCACAGCCTATGCATGCTTCATCTCATACAGCACAGACGGTAGCGGTACCACAGCCACAGCCCATTGCCGCGACTCAGCAAGTATCACAACAGATGTACCAGTATGCCCAATCTGCTTACCCCGATTATCCACGATACACATGAAACAGCCTAGAGAGGGAGTTTGGCTTGCCTCTTATTGAGATTCCTGTAGATCAAGAGGGTCCTTATGTACACAGTCAAGTATTGGGAAAAGACAGAAAGTTTTTAATTGACACAGGGGCAAGCCGCACAACAATCAGCCATGACGAAGTCCCTGGGGCACCCCTCTCAGGCTCACAGAATGTTTCCCTTGGTTTTTCAGGACAGCCTATTGTAAATGAGGTATCAGAACCAGTCCCCCTGGCTGTGGGTCCGTTATCACGTGTTACAGACTTGTTACTTACGAAATCATGTCCAGAAAATCTGTTAGGTATCAAAACATTGAAGGCTCTAGGAGCTGTGATATGCTGTTCTCCGGAAGGAGTTAGACTCTTTCTGCGAGATTTCAAGGGTCACTATGTATTACGAGAGTTTGATGTCAGATTGAAAAATGTACCAGATCACTTGTGGGCACAAGGCCCAACCGATGTAGGCTGCATGCACATTACACCATACCGTGTTACACTGAAATCAGGTGTTGTGTTACCCCGAATCAGACAATACAAGTTACCACCCGATGCTGTAGTGGCTTTACTGGAAATCATTGAAGAGCTCATTGCCCAAGGAGTGGTTGTAGAGACCAACTCCAATATCTGTAATTCCCCTATCATTCCGATTCTTGAATGTACTGATCCCAATGCACCGCCATATATCGGCTGGTGATTGATTTACGAGAACTGAATAAATGCATCGTTCCACAGTACCCGGTGGTCCCCGATATCTCTTCCTTATTGACTGCTATTGACTCAGAAGCAACGTTCTTTACTGTAATTGACCTCAAGAACGCCTTCTTCAGTGTACCTATTGATCCAGAGAGCCAATATCTCTTCGGATTCAGTTTAAATGGACGAAGTTTCAAATTTTCACGCGCACCTCAAGGATTTACAGAAAGCCCCAGCATCTATAGTCAAGCACTGAAAAGACAACTAGATTGTATTCAAATGCCAGTTAACACCGCTTTACTGCAATACGTCGATGATCTGCTGATCACCGCACGAAGTGAGCCCGAATGTGAACAAGCATCACTGACAGTTTTACATTTCCTGGCCGACAAGGGACACAAGGTGTCCCCTTCGAAGCTACAATTCTGTGTTCAGCAAGTTGTGTACTTGGGTCACTTGCTGTCCAAAGTGGGGAGACAGCTCACTCCTGATCGCATTCAGTTAATTGTAAATATGCCGCAACCCCAGACACAAAAGGAAGTGCGGGCCTTTATAGGCCTCACCTCGTACTGCAGACAATGGATTCCTCAGTATGCATTTCTAGCTAAACCACTCATTCAGTTAACAACACAGGAGGCAGCAACTTCGACTGTCCTTCCTTGGGCTCAGGAACACACACAAGCCTTTGAAGAATTAAAGAAAGCTTTATGCCAAGCACCAGTTTTAGCGACACCATGTTACAGCAAACCTTTTACACTTTTTGTTACAGAACGTGATGGTTCAGCATTGTCTGTCCTCACTCAAGATGCACTGGGCAAGCAAGCCGGGCCGAAGAGGCTGAAATGCCAGAAACCGGTCCCCGGTAGCTTGTCTCCTTTCTGGTGAAGAATTGGCTTGGTAGTTTGGTCTGCCCTGTTCCCATGATGCACTGGGCCAGGGACAGACTAATTTGCATACAGCCAGGTTCTGAGCTGGGATGGGGCAGTGAGATAAATAACGGTGATGGATCAAGCCCTGATCTTTGGACTGGGTAAGAGTGGTCTGCTTAATTCAGACACTCTGTTCATCACCACCCTCTTTTCTGTATCGTTTTTGGCCACTATAGGTGTGGCAGGGTATACTCAGACATGAGTCCCTTTCTGTCAGGGCTAGGGTGGCTTGCGGTCTAGGGCCCGCCCCACTCTGTAGCGTGCCCTTGTGTGGCAAGATGCATCTGGCAACATTGGGTGGGCGTTGGTGGCTGATGTGTGCAAAGCCTGCTGCAAAACACTGTTAGCCCCCATTGTAGAACTGTCATTCAGTGTTTGAGTGTTCCTGTGTGTTTAAACCTGTGTTTTCTCCCTCTCCGCCTAATGCGTGAGGTTTTGCACCCTGAAAGCGTCCGCGTAATGCGTGAGCTTTCCCTGTCAGGTCGCATGCGTGAGCTCGCGCTTGGGCGTTGTCACGTTATCTTACGCGACCGCGCCCAAGCTACCGTGCTCACTATTCCTAGCGTTTCAGAGAGGAAGCAGGAGGTTCTTGTTTCTCCGCTGCGCTGTTTATCTTTTGGCCTTCCAGGAGCTGATTTCTATCGGAGGCGTCAGAGAGGTTCCAGGGGGCGTGGCAGCATGCAGTTTCTTCGGCGATCGTTCTGCTGAGTTGAAGAGAACGCCGAGGGTGTTCAGAAGCTTGTCTGATCTCCATTTTAGTAGAGTAGGTCGTACTCTACAGGTAGGGGAGAGAACTTGAAGCTAATTAGCCATATTACTGTGGATTTACAAATAAGGAAGTAATTAATCTAAACCCAGTTTGCATATTGAATGTCACAAGTCTCTGATTCATTTAGTGTATTATCTTTGCGCAATACTACGTTCCCCATCTAAAAACTGAGTAACAACCTTTGAACTGTTTATTCTTTGATCATTACAACGCGCTATTGTATTGCTAATTTATGGAACAGTTTTGGCGCAATTCATAAGAATCTTCATCAAGTGATTTCTCATGTGAATGTGTGAATACTTTGTTTTGATTGTGTTCTGAGTAGGAAACTCAGCAAATTGTCAGCACCAATCTATGCCCATGGTAAAGAAATCTATTTACTGGAAAGGCGTGTTATTTCGTTTCATTGAAGAAGAATTTCTGTCGCTATTTACAACAAAAAGTCGCAATTTACAAACTATAAGGAAAAGGCTTGTACTAGTGATTGTGAACTAGTGGCAAGGGCTCAGAATACAGTTAGTCTCTGTTAATTGCAGGGATTTTGGAATTCTTTTTGTTGCTGAGGCTTGAGTTAGGAAAACTCTCAGTTTTGATTTAAAGGTTTAAAGGTTCATAGTCTGGTATTAGGCTTGAAAGTATTTGTTGTTTAACTTTTCCTTTTCAGATCTCCTTCCCTGCTGTTCCCTTCCTAATTCCCTTTCCCCCCCGCTTGATCACTCCAAGATTCTGTGTAATTATTACATTCGGAATTGGAGGTATCGAGAGGTGGGTCCTTATAACTTCACGACAGACCCCGAGGAAGACTTCGTCTGACAGAATAGTGAGCCCACGAATTATTTTCCTCCCGGTCTGATCGTGAAGTCATAATGACTACCATCAATGATTTAATGTCAGCTATTGTGCGTATGCAGGCAGATTTAAAAGAGACTATGAATGCAACCACTGTATTAGCTGCTAAAGTAGATAATATTCAACTGCAAAGAACCCCTCTTCCAGAAGATGTTCAAGACACTGGTGCTGGTAGGGCAGCTACAAACATTGCCGTTACTGTTCCACCCCAGATCCCTTTAGCAGCTCCCGAGCGTTTTTCTGGGGATTCTTCCAAGGTACAGATCTTCTTGACTCAAATAGAACTACACTTTGCTTGCAGACCAGCTGCGTTTCCAACCCCTCAGTCCAGAATAGCATTTCTAATTTCTTATTTAACTGGAGATGCAGCAAACTGGGCAGTTCCTTTGGTTAGACAAGATGATGCCTTGTTATATAATTGGAAACGCTTTGTTGAAGAATTTGAAAAAGTTTTTGATCGACGTACTGTGACCTTATCTGCTGATCGAGAACTACTCCAATTAAAACAAGGAAACAGGGATCTAGTTGCTTACTTGTCACATTTTAACCGATTAATAGCTGAAACTTCTTGGCCAGAAGAAAAGAGAGCGGCTCTTTTCTATCAAGGGTTAAAAGACGATCTAAAAGATGTTCTGGCGCAAATTGACCCACAACCAACAGTGTGTTCTGAATTGATCAATCTAACCCTACGTTTAGATCATAGACTCTCTGAACGAAGATCAGATAGGAAAAGAGTTGATAAACCTACTTGGAGAACGGAAACTAAATCCAGACCTCAATTTGCGCATTCTGAATCTAGTTCTGAGCCAATGGAAATCGGGACCCTTAGACAACCTTTATCTAAAGAAGAAAAAGACAATAGGCGCAAGAATGGACAATGCCTTTATTGTGGTCGCAAGGGTCATTTTGTGAAGGATTGTTTGACGAAACCAAAAGGCAAGTTTCCAAATTTCAGTAAGACAGCAGCAATAGAAAAAACCGATCAGAAGTCGGAAAACTAACTTGCCCAAGATGTTTTAAGGGAGATCTCTTGGGAACCATTGCCTTCCCTTCAGTCAATTCATGTGTGTCCAATTACAAAGCACATTTCAGATTAGCTGTCCAAATTCGGTTAACTCATGAAACGTGCCAAATGGAGGTTCTAATTGATTCTGGAGCAACAGGTAATTTTGTAGATTTAGAAACTGCTCAACGCCTGCGAATAATCTGTGAACAAAAGGAAACTCCGGAGATTGTTTAAGCAGTTGATGGGAAAATACTTGCTGGAGGTCCAGTAACCATGCAAACTACTAAAGTGACTATGTACTGTGAAGATGTGAAGCAACAGTTGCATAAGGAAGAAATACAGTTTGATGTTATTCAAGCACCTCAATATGGCTTTATCCTCGGGATGCCTTGGCTTTGTTTACATAATCCGTTTATTGATTGGCAAAAGAGAGAACTGAACTTCCTGTCTGAATACTGCCATTCTACTTGTTTAAAAACTTCTAAACCAACCATAAGTCAATTGGCCACTGCTGAAGAAAAAGAGACAGTCCTACCTAAAATTTATAAGGAGTATGCAGAGGTTTTTAGTGAAGAAAAGGCAGCCCTCCTTCCACCGCATCGTAGCTACGACTGTCAAATTGATCTCGTGCCTGGTTCTAGTGTCCCAAATTGTCGAATCTATGCTTTGTCTGAAAAAGAGAATCAACATTTAAGAAAATACCTTGATCAGTATTTAGAAAATGGCTTCATCCGCCCTTCCAAGTCCCCGGCAGCATCTCCGTTATTCTTCATTCCTAAGGCAAACGGAGAATTAAGAACTTGCATTGACTTTAGGGCCTTGAATAAAATCACAATCAAAAATAAATATCCTTTGCCGCTCATTCCCGTTCTATTGGACCAAGTCAAGAGGGCAGTGATCTACACGAAACTGGACCTAAGGGGAGCCTACCATTTGGTGCGCATTAGAAACGGTGATGAGTGGAAAACTGCATTTAAGACTCGTTATGGTTTATTCGAGTATTTGGTAATGCCATTTGGTTTGTGCAATGCACCAGCAGCTTTTCAGTTTTTCTTAAATGATGCCTTAAAGGAATTTTTAGACCTTTTCGTTATCGTCTATATAGATGATATCTTGATTTACTCCGATTCAGTAACAGAACATGAAGAGCACGTCAAAAAGGTGTTGAGCACTCTCCAGTCGCACAACTTATATTGCAAGCTATCTAAATGCGACTTCCACGTTAGAGAAGTAGAATTTCTTGGGGTTCTCCTTACACCAACTGGCATGAAAATGACTGACAGAAAAATTAAGGCGGTTGCTGAATGGCCTACTCCAAGATCAGTCCGAGACATACAATGTTTCCTGGGATTTGCAAACTTTTATCGTCGCTTTATTGATCATTTCTCCTCTGTGGTAGCTCCCATCACACGGTTGTTGAGGAAAAAGGTGAAATTCGATTGGACTCCTGAAGCTGAAAAAGCCTTCCAGACCCTGAAGAAAGCTTTTACGGAAGCACCAATTCTAATGCATCCCAATGTCGAGGAACCTTTCATTGTAGAAGCTGATGCCTCTGATGTAGCCATTGCAGCCATCTTATCTCAAAGGCATCGCACTACCGGACAAATGCATCCAGTCGCCTATATGTCTCGAAAACTAAATCCAGCTGAACAAAATTACATTATAGCCGAAAAAGAACTATTAGCTATTCTTGAAGCCTTTAAAGAATGGAGACATTATGTAATGAGTGCAAGATTTACTGTGACGGTGTATACGGATCATAGAAATTTGCAGTTCATGAGTTCTGCCAGAATGTTAACTCCTCGACAACTGAGATGGATGATGTTTTTTGCTGAATATGATTTTATCGTGACTTATCGTCCTGGTCAAGACAATAAAAAAGCTGATGCTTTATCCAGAAAAGACTCTTCTTTGCATAGATTTGAAGGAACACCGCAATCAATAATTGACCCTGACAAAGTAATCTGTGTACTATCTGCAGATCAATTTTTGGAGAAAATTCACGAAAGTTTTCCTCCTTCTCAGTGGAAACAATGGTTGAACCCAAGTTGTAATCAGACAATCAAAGAAGGGATACCTTTTCATGGAAAACAGGTTTATTTGCCTTCCAAAGAATTGCAAGAAACTGTGTTCAATTGGTTACATTCGCACCCCATGGCTGGGCATCCTGGTTCCAAAAAATCTGTGGAAAAGATACAAAATGTATTTTGGTGGCCAACTCTACAAAAAGATGTGCTTAAGATGTCTCAAGACTGTGAAACCTGTGCTAGATTCAAAACCGATCACACTAAACCAAAAGGTTTGTTACAAACACTGCCAACGCCATCTGAACCATGGAAACACATTTCTTTGGACTTCATTACCGATCTGCCCTCTGTCAACCAACATTCAGTGATTCTAGTGGTCGTTGATAGTTTAACGAAGTATGCACATTTTATTGCTTGTAAACGACTGCCCACTGCTGGTCAATTGGCTCAACTGTTTCTGCAAAATGTGGTACGATTACATGGCTTGCCTTCAGTTTTACTTTCAGACCGTGGTTCACAGTTCTCCTCAAAGTTTTGGCAACAATGGTGTCGAAGTTTGCAGATTACCTCTAACATGTCCACCAGTTATCACCCACAAACTGATGGGCAAACCGAAAGATTGAATCAGACATTAAAACAGTACTTAAGATGTTATGTTGCGGATTCCAAGAGATCTTGGTTGGATTTACTTTGGATTGCAGAAATTGCATACAATACTTCACCCCATTCTTCCACGGGATCTTCTCCTTTTGAGGCTCTTTATGGATATGTACCTAATACTATTCCTTTGACTCTGCCTAAAGATATGTGTGATACACCAGCAGTAAGAGACACTGTGCAACTCATGCAGACAATACATCAACAGATTCACAAACGCTTATTGCACAGCAAAGAGAAGTACAAAGAACAGTATGATAAAAGACATCGTCCAGGTCCGACGTACGTTCCTGGGGATAAGGTCTGGCTGTCCACAAAAAACTTGCACTTTAAGCATAAAAGTATGTTTCAACCCAAATTCATTGGTCCATATCCAGTGCTTCGTCAGGTCAACCCTGTGACTTTTAAGTTGTTGCTACCTAGATCTTTGCGGATCCATCCTGTGTTTCATACTTCCCTTCTGAAACCTGCTGGTCAAAACTTGGCTCCTCGGCCAGCTCCGGTTTTGGTTCATGGTGCGTGGGAGTTTGAAGTGCAAAACATACTGGATTCCAAGCGTAGAGGCTCCAAGTTATGGTATCTTGTTTCATGGAAAGGATATGGTTCTGAGAACGATTCTTGGGAGCCTGCTGAGAATATACATGCCTCTCGCCTGTTGCGACGTTTCCACCTCCTTCATCCTTCGAAGCCGGGCCCTAGACCGCTCCTGGGAGGGGGGAATACTGTCAGGGCTAGGGTGGCTTGCGGTCTAGGGCCCGCCCCACTCTGTAGCGTGCCCTTGTGTGGCAAGATGCATCTGGCAACATTGGGTGGGCGTTGGTGGCTGATGTGTGCAAAGCCTGCTGCAAAACACTGTTAGCCCCCATTGTAGAACTGTCATTCAGTGTTTGAGTGTTCCTGTGTGTTTAAACCTGTGTTTTCTCCCTCTCCGCCTAATGCGTGAGGTTTTGCACCCTGAAAGCGTCCGCGTAATGCGTGAGCTTTCCCTGTCAGGTCGCATGCGTGAGCTCGCGCTTGGGCGTTGTCACGTTATCTTACGCGACCGCGCCCAAGCTACCGTGCTCACTATTCCTAGCGTTTCAGAGAGGAAGCAGGAGGTTCTTGTTTCTCCGCTGCGCTGTTTATCTTTTGGCCTTCCAGGAGCTGATTTCTATCGGAGGCGTCAGAGAGGTTCCAGGAGGCGTGGCAGCATGCAGTTTCTTCGGCGATCGTTCTGCTGAGTTGAAGAGAACGCCGAGGGTGTTCAGAAGCTTGTCTGATCTCCATTTTAGTAGAGTAGGTCGTACTCTACAGGTAGGGGAGAGAACTTGAAGCTAATTAGCCATATTACTGTGGATTTACAAATAAGGAAGTAATTAATCTAAACCCAGTTTGCATATTGAATGTCACAAGTCTCTGATTCATTTAGTGTATTATCTTTGCGCAATACTACGTTCCCCATCTAAAAACTGAGTAACAACCTTTGAACTGTTTATTCTTTGATCATTACAACGCGCTATTGTATTGCTAATTTATGGAACAGTTTTGGCGCAATTCATAAGAATCTTCATCAAGTGATTTCTCATGTGAATGTGTGAATACTTTGTTTTGATTGTGTTCTGAGTAGGAAACTCAGCAAATTGTCAGCACCAATCTATGCCCATGGTAAAGAAATCTATTTACTGGAAAGGCGTGTTATTTCGTTTCATTGAAGAAGAATTTCTGTCGCTATTTACAACAAAAAGTCGCAATTTACAAACTATAAGGAAAAGGCTTGTACTAGTGATTGTGAACTAGTGGCAAGGGCTCAGAATACAGTTAGTCTCTGTTAATTGCAGGGATTTTGGAATTCTTTTTGTTGCTGAGGCTTGAGTTAGGAAAACTCTCAGTTTTGATTTAAAGGTTTAAAGGTTCATAGTCTGGTATTAGGCTTGAAAGTATTTGTTGTTTAACTTTTCCTTTTCAGATCTCCTTCCCTGCTGTTCCCTTCCTAATTCCCTTTCCCCCCCGCTTGATCACTCCAAGATTCTGTGTAATTATTACATTCGGAATTGGAGGTATCGAGAGGTGGGTCCTTATAACTTCACGACAGACCCCGAGGAAGACTTCGTCTGACACTTTCTCACTGCTCCATCAGGATTCAAGCAAGCCGGGCCGAAGAGGCTGAAATGCCAGAAACCGGTCCCCGGTAGCTTGTCTCCTTTCTGGTGAAGAATTGGCTTGGTAGTTTGGTCTGCCCTGTTCCCATGATGCACTGGGCCAGGGACAGACTAATTTGCATACAGCCAGGTTCTGAGCTGGGATGGGGCAGTGAGATAAATAACGGTGATGGATCAAGCCCTGATCTTTGGACTGGGTAAGAGTGGTCTGCTTAATTCAGACACTCTGTTCATCACCACCCTCTTTTCTGTATCGTTTTTGGCCACTATAGGTGTGGCAGGGTATACTCAGACATGAGTCCCTTTCTCACTGCTCCATCAGGATTCAAGCAAGCCGGGCCGAAGAGGCTGAAATGCCAGAAACCGGTCCCCGGTAGCTTGTCTCCTTTCTGGTGAAGAATTGGCTTGGTAGTTTGGTCTGCCCTGTTCCCATGATGCACTGGGCCAGGGACAGACTAATTTGCATACAGCCAGGTTCTGAGCTGGGATGGGGCAGTGAGATAAATAACGGTGATGGATCAAGCCCTGATCTTTGGACTGGGTAAGAGTGGTCTGCTTAATTCAGACACTCTGTTCATCACCACCCTCTTTTCTGTATCGTTTTTGGCCACTATAGGTGTGGCAGGGTATACTCAGACATGAGTCCCTTTCTCACTGCTCCATCAGGATTCAAGCAAGCCGGGCCGAAGAGGCTGAAATGCCAGAAACCGGTCCCCGGTAGCTTGTCTCCTTTCTGGTGAAGAATTGGCTTGGTAGTTTGGTCTGCCCTGTTCCCATGATGCACTGGGCCAGGGACAGACTAATTTGCATACAGCCAGGTTCTGAGCTGGGATGGGGCAGTGAGATAAATAACGGTGATGGATCAAGCCCTGATCTTTGGACTGGGTAAGAGTGGTCTGCTTAATTCAGACACTCTGTTCATCACCACCCTCTTTTCTGTATCGTTTTTGGCCACTATAGGTGTGGCAGGGTATACTCAGACATGAGTCCCTTTCTCACTGCTCCATCAGGATTCAAGCAAGCCGGGCCGAAGAGGCTGAAATGCCAGAAACCGGTCCCCGGTAGCTTGTCTCCTTTCTGGTGAAGAATTGGCTTGGTAGTTTGGTCTGCCCTGTTCCCATGATGCACTGGGCCAGGGACAGACTAATTTGCATACAGCCAGGTTCTGAGCTGGGATGGGGCAGTGAGATAAATAACGGTGATGGATCAAGCCCTGATCTTTGGACTGGGTAAGAGTGGTCTGCTTAATTCAGACACTCTGTTCATCACCACCCTCTTTTCTGTATCCTCACTCAAGATCAAGCAGGTTCACATAAGCCTTGCGCTTATTTTTCAAGTACATTGGATTCAGTAGCCCAGGCACTCCCTGCGTGCTTAAAGTCAGTAGCAGCAACAGCACTAGCAATCAGACAGAGCGACTCAATTGTTTTAGGACATCAATTAACAGTTCAAGTTCCACATTCTGTAGAGCAGAGGTCTTCAAACTTTTTGATGCCGAGACCCCCTTGTAAAACCTTTTGAGGGGTAAGGACCCCCTTCCGACAAAAGTTTCTAGAAACTGGTACTCCTCATCATCATCTTTTGACAACCATAGATGCGCCTGTTAGACCTCATCACATCCATCATTCATCCACCCACACTTTCACACATCCATCCATCCTTTCATCCTTCCATCCATCCATCCATCCTTCATCCATCCACACTTTCATCTTTCCATCCATACATCCATCCTTTACCCCTCCACCCTTCCATCCATCCACCCATCATTCATCCACCCACCTTTTCACACATCCATCCATCATTCATCCATGCAACCTTTTATCCATCCATCATTCATCCATGCAACCTTTTATCCATCCATCCATCCATCCATCCACCCTTTCATCCTCCCATCCATACATCCATCCACCCTTTCATCCATACATCCATCCACCCACCCTTTCATCCATCCATCCTTCATCCCCCCACCTTTTCACACATCCACCCATGCATCATTCATCCATCCATGCAACCTTTTATCCATCCATACATCCATCCATCCATCCTTCATCCGACCACCCTTTCATCCTTCCATCCATCCACCCTTTCATCCATTCCTCCATCCATCCTTTATCCGTCCACCCTTTCATCCTTACATCCATACATCTATCCTTCATCCATCCACCCTTTCATCCATTCATCAACCCCCAATTCATCCATCCATCCTTCATCCCCCCACCTTTTCACACATCCACCCATGCATCATTCATCCATCCATGCAACCTTTTATCCATCCATACATCCATCCATCCATCCATCCTTCATCCGACCACCCTTTCATCCTTCCATCCATCCACCCTTTCATCCATTCCTCCATCCATCCTTTATCCGTCCACCCTTTCATCCTTACATCTATCCTTCATCCATCCACCCTTTCATCCATTCATCCATCCACCCTTTCATCCATCCATCCTTTCATCCATCCATCCTTCATCCGTCCGCCCTTTCATCCTTACATCTATCCTTCATCCATCTATCCTTCACCCATCCACCCTTTCATCCTTCCACCCATACATCCATCCTTCATCCATCCATCCACCCTTTCATCCATCCATTCACCCATCATTCATCCACCCATCTTTTCACACATCCATCCATCCATCCATCATTCATCCATGCAACCTTTTATCCATCCATACAACCTTTTATCCATCCATAAATCCTTCATCCATCTACCCTTTCATCTTTTCATCCATCCACCCTTTCATCCATCCATCCTTTCATCCTTCCTTCCACCCTTTTATCCATCCATTCCTCATTCATCCACCCACCTTTTCACACACCCATCCATCCTTCATCCTTGCATCCATCCATCCACCCATCATTCATCCACCCACCTTTTCTGTGCCTCTCTCATGGGGGGGGGGGGGAGTTAGTATCTCTCTGCTCTTCCTTCTTTCCCGATCATGGGAGGGCATCTCTGTGCCTCCCTGCTGGGGGCGGGGGACGTGTCATGGGACCCACAGCTCCAGGCGCGCAATATGCATTGACCTCAAAGGGCTACACTACAGCCTGCTCCCCCAGCCCCCCTCCGCCCCCCACCCCCCACTTCTCCTCCTCCCCCAGCTCGAAACGGCTTCAGGGACACACACACACAGTCACACCCGGGTACTTGACAGGTCTTTAGAAGACCTTTTACTTGTTAATGAGGCTTGGATGTTTTTCACACCTCGGTGTGAATCAGGCCTCTGCCATAAACTTCCTCGATCAGCCCACCGCCAGGAACTGTGTGCTCTGGCAGAATCTGCGACCCCCTTCTAAGGACTCCACGACCCCCCTGGGGGTCGCGCCCCACAGATTGAAGACCTCTGCTGTAGAGGTTCTTTTAAACAGAACCCAGACTCAGCACTTGACTATAGCACGACTGACAGGTTATGAATTAACGCTATTCCAGCCACACATAGAAATCAGACGCTGCAGCATTCTGAACCCCGCAACATTGTTACCCTCAATTATGACAGATCCAGCCCCGCATGATTGTATAGAGATCATTAATACAGTAACAAAGCCTCGACGAGACTTAACCGATGTTCCATTGACAAACCCAGACCTGACACTTTATGTGGATGGTTCATGTATGAGAACAAGTACAGGAGAATTAGTGGCCGCGTATGCAGTGACCACTGAAACCGAAGTTAAAGAAACACATCGTATTGACACACTGTCCGCTCAAGCGGCAGAGCTCATCGCTCTGACCCGAGCCTGTATACTAGCCAAGAACAGAAATGGTAATATATACACTGATTCCCGTTATGCGTTCGGAGTTGTACACGACTTCGGAATGTTATGGCAAGAACGAGGTTTCTTGACCTCTCATGGTGCCAAGATTCAACACGGTCCCCTCATTCAAGCACTATTAGAAGCAATACATCTGCCTTCAGGCATATCCGTCATGAAGTGTAAAGCACATACTAAAGTTACAGATTCTGTTTCCCAGGGTAACGACCTGGCAGACCAGACAGCAAAACATACAGCATTGACTCACACTCAGACAACTGACGTGACAAAGACAATAGTACTGACACATTGTATGACAGTCAGGGATCCCGCCCTAGATGTAATCGATATTCAGACACATGCTACTGCAGATGAAATAAAGAAATGGACCGAACTAGGAGGGATCCAGACAGATCAAGGTTGGATGACGAAGGGAAAATCTACATGGTTTCTCCCCGACTCTATGGTTCAAGTCATAATCAATACAGCACATAGTCCAGCACATCTAGGAGAGAAAGCGATGTTAGACAGTTTACAGAATCTCTGGTGTAATAAACACTTACGAGCAGCAGCAAAACAGAAAGTGCGTACTTGCATGATCTGTTGTCAGTTCAATCCAGGTAAAAGCGTCCCTGTAGAGCAAGGTGGATTTCATCCTCCCGATCACCCTTTTGAAGTCCTCCAGATGGATTATATCCAGATGGACCGTTGTCGAGGATTCAAATATGTTCTCGTAATTGTTTGTGCACTTTCCCGTTGGACCGAAGCATATCCAGTCCCAGATTACACTGCTCCGACCACTGCCAGGCAGCTGGTTCGAGAATTTTTCCCACGATACGGCTTGCCTCGTGTCGTGTACTCAGATAACGGACAGCCATTCTCATCCGAATTAATGAAACAAGTTTCCTTGCTGCTAGGATATCAGTGGAAATTCCATTGTGTCCAACATCCCGAAGCCGCTGGCCTTGTAGAGAGGCCTAATCAGACACTAAAGACCCGCCTTGCTAAAGTTTGTAAAGAGAAAGGGGTCGACTGGATAGTCGCCCTGCCAGTTGCATTGTTCTATATGAGGATGGTCGCCCACTCGCGATCAGGACTATCCCCGTATGAAGTGGTCTTTGGCAGACCACCGAATATGTGGGGGACGCCCTTACCTAAGAAAATTACCGATGTTGATTGTAATATGCTGACAGATTACCTTGCCTCCTTGATGTCTGCACTCCAATCATGTCGTTCACAGGTTGCCGCAGCTTTCCCTGACAACACTGATGTAAAGCCGCATGATGTCCGTCCAGGGGACCTGGTCCTAATTAGGAACTTCGACAGGAAAAGTCCGCTGGAGCCCCGCTGGAAAGAGCCGAAGACCGTCCTTCTTACAACAAGGACCGCTATCAAAATAGAAGGCAGAAAGGGGTGGATCCATACAAGCCATATAAAGAAGTGTAACGAACTGATGCCAGAAAAGGACTCGTCCACCCCTTCCAAAGACTGTATCGAACCTAGTGACTTTAAAGTTCCAAAACAAGAGAAAACTCCCCAAGAAGAGTACCGTATGAAACTCCGATCTAGCAAGTCAGACAGTTTAATTGTTTAAGTCCTCCCCTAGGTGAATCGGTTAAATAGTTTCTGACATGTATCCCCAAGATCGAGATAGAGAGAGAGAGAGAGAACTCAAGAAACGTACATATTGCAAATCACTCCGTAGTCACTGTATAGTGACATTATTGATTATGTTTTTTCTAAGTCTTCTGATTATTGTTGCGAGTATATTGCTTCCTATATACTACCCTATTTTCAAGCGTGAACAATCTGCTTACAATGTTTCTGCTGAACATTCTTTTAGTGAATTACCTCCCCACGAACTTTCTTATAGACTTGCGCTGCGCAACAACACATTCATTAGTATGTTACATCATTCCCATCAGACTAACAATGCTACAAATTGCTGGATATGTGGCCGACTCCCTCCCTACCAGAAATACAAGGGAGTTCTGCCCCTCTTTCCGTACCCGTTCACTCACAATGGCTCCTGTGGTGCATGGTTTAGAATAATTAATTCCTTAGATCCTGATATCGCTGTTTTCAAAGGGAGCTGGGTTTGGGGAAACTTGAACTTAGTTCTGCTTAATGCCTGTTACCCCGACAAGAAGGGACTCCCCACTAGAATAGGAACTGATCTAGAAAATGAAGTATATGGATTAGGTAATTATACAATTAACCTTATGATTCTTACTGTCGAATCCGAAGCTGCACCAGTTCTCCCCGCTATGTCAGTATTACCAGTCACTGGTGATTTATGCGTCAGTAAGAAAGGTTCAGTACACTTAGGTCATAGTAAATGTACTACTGTGGTCGAATTCAGTGATCAAGGTAAATCTTCCTTTAGAGCTACCCGTCATTCCTACTTTGTTTGTGGTCATACCGCATACGTACGCTTACCTCTAGATTGGGATGGTACCTGTTACATTGCATTCCTTCTGCCACCTGTTTTTCTAGCCCCTCCCGATTATCACAGAAATACAAATCTAGTAAAGAATAGGCTCCGAAGAGATCTCCCGATTGTCGACTACACTGAAACGGCATGGGAGCAGTACACAGATTTCAATAAAGGATTCTTTTTCTTCACAGGCCCCGTCCAAAATAGTAAACTAATACGCAGATTAACCAGAACACTTGAAGCAGTAGTGAATGAAACTGCCTCCGCCCTAGGTAACTTAACAGAGGAGCAGTCCGCCATGCGGGTTATTGTTCTTCAGAATCGTCTTGTTATTGACGTCATCTTGGCAGATAGAGGCGGAGCCTGTAAGGTCATCGGGTCAAGTTGCTGCGTTTTCATTCCAGAAAACGCGCCAACCGTATACAAAGCTATTACACGTCTTCATAAGATTGCAAGTTTGATACACCAGAACCCAGGCACCTGGACTTGGTCCGGTTGGTTCTGGACAACGTTAACTGCTTGGGGATGGAAGATCCTATCCTTCCTAGGCATTGGCCTAGTCATAGTATTCAGTTGCTGCCTGTGCCTACAGTGTGGGCCAGCGATTTGTGGACTGTGTGCCACATCGTGCATTGAACATTCCAGTCTTCTCTCAAAACGTGAAAGAAAGAAGAACAAATGATGTTACAAGAACAGACTGATCGATTTATGAGGATCGATATATCATGAAGGGTCCGTAGGGAACAAGGAGGGAATGAGGAAATATAAATTTTATGGTCAAGTAATGTTCCCTACCGTGTACCCCACCGTCTCCATGTACCAGCTTAAAGTGCATGTAACTTCCCTCCTGTACCAGCTATGAAGACGCAAATACATTTGCGTCCAACGTTAACATGTCCTCTTTCAGACCCACCCTGAATGGGTTGAATATTCCGTTCCTAAGTATGCTATGCCAATGTCTTTTTGTAGTGTACTTTACACGTTTTTCAGCTCTGGCAAAGTAGGGCTTGAATTCTGCCATCGAGCCTCTTTTTCCTGCTTTCTGACTCCGAAAACTTCAGCCTAGGCTGTCTCTGTACCCGTGACCTCTGCCTTACTCCCTGTGCGGCTCATGGCGCTTAGCTCAGCCTGCTGCCTGCCAAGACTGTATTCAACCTTCGAATTATCTGTTCCGCTCCTCGAAAATGCATTCCTGCCTACTAGTTTAAGTAAACATCCCCCCAGCTGCAGAGCAAAGGGCCCGGCCTCACTGTCTCCGTGCAAGTAATTCATAGCCTCTGTTACCATGGTAGGCCCATGCCCCTCGCATTCTCATGTAGACACTTAGGCGCTTATACACGCACTCACAGTCAGTATAGAATAGCTTCTGCCCCAGAGACCTTTCCGTTTAGATAATATGGTTCCCAAACATCAGATATCAGATATGATAGAAGTACGAGTTGATCTGACATGCCAGACTTCTGTCTCTTTCCGCCAGTGTAAATGTCAAGTCCCCTGCACCCTCCAGTTTCACGTCAATCACACGTCATGCAGCTGCGCGCGCATCCAAGCCTCAGATTTCTGCTGACATTACAAGATTCTGCTTTGTGCCACCCACTTGTGACACCTACCTGTGACGTTTCTAATACATACCTCTATGTTCACGCCTAGTTCACGCCTTCTAATTACGTATCACTACCACGTGGATGCTGTTATCTTGTTTCTCTCAGCTGTTACGCCTACTGTATTGGTTTCTATAATGCAACTTAAGTATATAAGCTATGTATTGTCAATAAAATATTGCTCTATCCCTTCCTGAACCCTTGTGGTTGCAGGAACATGATATCCAGTTCTAGAACGATTCCTTTTTAAGGAATAAAACCCCTAAGAACTCTAACACCACGGACTCTGCCTTTTTCTTTCCGATTGAGTTATTATTGATTAAGTACTTACCTGCATAGAAATTAGGACGGTAAATCAAATATTTACCACAGGGCGGAGGTTCTCCTGGTTGTGCCAGAGTGGTCTCATCAGGCTTGGTTCCCCCTGCTGCTGACCTTGTCTGTATGCCCCCATTGGAGGTTTCCCCTGTGTCCCTCCCCTCTGCGTGCTCCTCTTCTCAGGATTGCCTCCCTGCGCCGACTCCGGCTGGGGGTTTGGCACTTGAGAGGTTGAGTTTGTTGGGTCAGGGTTGCTCAGTTGAGTTTGCCCGGTGCCTCCAGTTATTGCGACGCCCTTCCACCTTGAAGTCCTATGGCCGTCATTGGAAGAATTTCTCCTCCTGGTGTCTTGAGAATGGTCTCTCTTCTGCCTCCTGTGAGGCTGTGAGGGTGTTGGACTTCTAGCAGGATGGTTTTGTCGTTGTTTCTTTCCTGCGTGTGCAGTGGGCTGCCATTCTTGCTTTTCGGGGTTCCTCTGTGTCCTCTGTCTCTTTGTTGGGTGCTCGCCTTTTGCGGAGTTTTTTGCTTCAGAGTCCTGTTTCTCACTCCCCTGTGCCTGCCTGGGATATTCCATTGGTTCTCCAGGCCTTGATGGGTCCCCCTTTCGAGCCTTTGGTCTCCGTGGACCTTAAGTTCCTTTCTGCTAAGGTTCTTTTCACGGTGGCCAAAACTTCTGGGCGGCAGGTTGCTGAGGTTGGGGCTTTGATGGCTTTACCCCCCTTTTTGCGTTTTTGCGCTGATAAAGTCATTCTCCGTCCCAGTCAGTTTTTTCCACCTAAGGTGTTGTCATCTTTCCACTGTCACAAGGATATTTTTCTCCCTGTTTTTTTTCCGGATCCTGCCTCTCCTGAGGAGGTGGTCCTCCTTTCTTTGGATGTGCTGAGGGCTTTCCGCATCTACTTGGAGTGGACCTCTAGTTTCCTTGTTTGTCACCTATGGCCTCTCTGGGCGGGGTATTCGTCCTTCCTTGTCCAACTTGACTGGTTGGGTCAAGGGTGCTGTGGTTTCCGCCTACGATTCTGCCCACTGTCCTCTCCCCTCTTCTGTTCAGGGTAGGTCGACCAAAGGGCGTCTCCTTGAGAGACATCTGTAATACTGCGACATGGGCTGCTCCCCATACGTTTGTTTCACATTCTCGTCTTCAGTTGAGGATGGCGGCCTCTGCTGCTTTTGGCGCTCATGTCCTGTCTGCGGTACATGGTTTATGATGTGTACTGTTTTCTGTTGATTAAATGGACCTGTTTTCTTGCACTTTCTGGTCTGTTTTTTCTTACAATCACCGTGTGCTTGGGTATGGGCTCACTGTAAAGAAATGGGACGGGGAGACAGGACGAGGAGGTAATGCCCGGTTACTCACCGGTAATAATCATTTCTCCGAGTCCTTGTCTCCCCGTCCCATTCCTCAGCCCTTCCCTCTCTCCCTGCATTTGGTTTTGGGGTGATTGTTTTGTTTCTGGGTTTTTTCTTTGGTATTCTCAGGAAGTTTCTCTACCGTACTTCCCCCTTTATTGTCACATGATGGTGACGCCATGTTGGGGGAAGTGCAAAAGCTCGGCTAGGTAATAGGTTTCTGTAGAGCAGACTAGCTGCTCACTGTTAAGGAATGGGACGGGGAGACCAGGACTTGGAGTAACGATTATTACCGGTGATTAACCGGGCATTATTCTAAGGTTGCTAAAAAAAGGTTATTTTGGTTATTAATAAGGACGTATTGGTAAATACTCTATAAATGGCAAGACATTCTTACAATGCATGCATATTTTTTTCATACAAAGTTTAGAAAGGTAAAAAACATAGCCCCACCCCTTGCCCCACCCCAAACTCCACCCCCAGACCAGTGCTTATTTTTGGGGAGTACCTGCACTTATTTTTTTCCATTTAAAGCAGACAACAGTTTTCAAAAATCCACGCTCGCTGTTCAAACTGCAGTATTAACCAGTGTTGAAATTGCAGTTTCTAAAAAGACCACTAGATGACAGCCTTTACAATGTTATCTCTGTTTGAAACCACTTGACAGAAGAAAGAGCAGCAGAGCAATGTGAGCGACCTGACGAGAAAAGTGCAGTCGTCCCCCTTTGAAATCAGGAAAAACTATCACCTCTAACCTTTCATTTTTAATATCAAGAAAATAACTCGTATCAAATACAGCAATGTGCGATGGAGATTCTGAATTCACGTGATGGTGGTAACATGTAAGATAGCAGCTGATCACTTGATCATAGAAGCATTGATATATAAAAACAGATGGAATGTGAGGCTCGCACAATGTGTAGGAAAAAATAACCAGCATTGGAAATGCAATAGGTCTCAGATTTATTTGAGTTAGAGCTAATGGCATTGTAAATGGCAATGTCTTTTAGCCATGTTATGGAGTGCATGCATGTGGTGTGTAGTGGAAATATGTGGGTTGGATTGGAATTGTTAGTTGTGGAACTGTGTGGCGTGAAATTGTGTGGTGTGGAGTGTATCTGTGTAGTGAAATGATGTGGCATGGTAATATGTTGTGTGTAGTAATTATATGGTATTGAGTTTACTGGAATTGTGTGGAGTGGGATTGTGTGTTATTGAGTGTAATTATGTGTAATGGTATTTTGTGGAGTTTGGTGGTAATTATGTGGTAGGCTGTAGAATTTATATGAATTTTTACCCCAATGTTTCTTTGCGGTAATATGAGTAATTTTGGATGACACCTTTATCCTGTGCGTGCAGCCATCGTGCACAATAAAGATTGAAATCAACCTACCTGTTTGTTGGCTCTTTCATAAAGAGTGATCTCTTTAGTTTTGGATATATATATATAGCTGCAAGGAGTTTTCGGCGATATATATATATATATATATATATATCTCATCTCAAAAGTGCCCTTGCAGTAGAGACGCACTCCTCCAGCCAGTGATTTATAACAAAACCTTTTTATTTACCAGACACAGGCATTTATATTCCGATTATTTCATCTTCCAGCCTGACGCGTTTCAGAGCATTCATGCTCTTTCTTCAGAGGCTTTTGGCTGCACACAGTATCTTGGGCTCCCATATATATATATATATATATATATATATATATATATATATATATATATATATATATATATATATCACTAAACAAAGGGGCAGATTTATGTTAACTGGCGCATCCCGAGGGATGCGCCAGTTAACATGCGTCACAGTGCGCCACAGCTACGCCACCCATAGTGCGCCGCATTTATGATGCAGCGCACCATGGGGCAAAAACGGCACAGATGCGTCACGCATCTGTGCCGGAAAAGTGACGCATTGCTGGAGTTGCGTCGCAAGCGCGACGCAACTCCAGCAATGCTCTGGGGGGGCCTATTCTTTCAATGCTGCCTCAAGCCTTACACCTGCTTCAAGCAGGCGCAGGGTTTTGACGCAGCATTGCCCTGAAAGTGACTGAGTGAAATCTCATAGATTTCACTCAGCCACTTTCAGGAGGCGTTCCTGCGCAGGAACGCCCCCCCCTGCGCAGGAACGCCTCCTCATGGCGCAGTGCTGTACAACGTGACGCATCTCCTAGATGCGTCACGTTGTAAATAGGGCGCAGGGATGCGCCACGTTTCCGCGCCATTGCGTCACGCAACGGCGGCGTAAACGTGGCGCAAGCCCTTCATAAATCTGCCCCAAAGTGTCCCTCTTCAAAAGACACGCTGGAGCACATGGGGATTGCAAAGCTTTTAATGCAGACAGCATGACGCGTTTCGTCTTGCGACTTCCTCAGACGCTGTGTGCACAAGTTAAAAACTTTTCATTGTCAGAGTTTTAAATGTCAGCCGCGTGTTTTCATGTTCCTCCCCCTTCTCAATCACTCTGCTTGTGGCTGCCATCTTGTAGTGTGTTAATTGGGCGTTACCATTCGTGCCATTCACCAGGTTCGTGGTTTTCCACTTGAGTTGTCTTTCAATATTCCTGGTATCAACACATTGGCCCTGCCAGGGGTAAGTTGTGGAGCTTGTTGGTCGGCTTTATTCCCATTTCGCCTGCCGCATCCTTCGTGCACCCGCCTAAAAGAGTTCAGCAGGACAGCGGCGTTTGTTAAGGCATCTGTGGATATTAAGCCTGCTTGAACCGCCAATGAAAAGGAATCCTGTGATCTGATTTGTGACTTACACAGGTAGTACCGATGACTGACATCGTCTACATGAAAACGGGATCCGAAATCAGCGGCAGGCGAAATGGGAATAAAGCCGATCAACAAGCTCCACAACTTACCCCTGGCAGGGCCAATGTGTTGATACCAGGAATATTGAAAGACAACACAAGATGGCAGCCACAAGCAGAGTGATTGAGAAGGGGGAGGAACATGAAAACAGTCCCTCTTCACTATTGCCAGAAGGGGTGGAGCGCGGCTGACATTTAAAACTCTGACAATGAAAAGTTTTTAACTTGTGCACACAGCGTCTGAGGAAGTCGCAAGACGAAACGCGTCATGCTGTCTGCATTAAAAGCTTTGCAATCCCTGTGTGCTCCAGCGTGTCTTTTGAAGAGGGACACTTTGTTTAGTGATTTTTACACGTGCATTGCCGTTTGCACGAAGGATGCACCCGCCTAAAAGAGTTCAGCAGGACAGCGGCGTTTGTTAAGGCATATATATATATATATATATATATATATATATATATATATATATATATATATATATATATATATATATATATATATATATATATATATATTACCTACTGGCGGTTGCCAGTAGGTATATATAGTTAGGATTTTTTCTCTATGGGATTTTTGAAAATTCTATGTCTAATAACTTTGGTGTTTGTGGACGGAATTGGCTGAAATTTTCAGGAAAATGGAACATTATGTTTCTGAGCAGCCCCTGACAATTTGGGGGGGTTTCATCAAAGGGGGGCCGACACAAAAGGGGGGTCCCAAAACACGTTTTTCCCATGTTAATTTCCATAGGGCGGTTGGCCTCACTTTTAGCTCGAACGGCTGAATGGATTTGCACGAAACTTGGCAAAATTGTAGGGACTGTTAGCCCGATGTGCCTTTGCTAGGTCTCAATATATGTGCTCCAGTGGATTTTGAGTAATTTAGGTTCACAAAGAGATATATATCTGGGCGGAGCCTAACCACACATCTGATCTGATTGGCTGTCAGCACTTCATCCAAGAAGTGTTGGCAGCCATCTTGGGACCAATATACATGATAGCACCTCATTAAAAAGCATTGTAGTTAATAGAGGGTTTTAGGACTTTAGTTACATTATAAATCATTTGTTGATGGTACCATACTCGTTTTAGGAATTGTGGTGGGTTCTAAGGTGATTTTACCATGTGAAAAACCTTCTGCTGTGATATCATGAATATTGTTTGAAAGAAAACTAATATCTCATGATTTTCCCACAGTGGTTTGGAAGGGGATCTATAAGCTAAACTGAAAGCATATTTTCTGTAAATTCACATTATCTTTCTCAGTCATGTGAAAATGAAGTCTGACATTCTCAGTAAAACATGTACATCCAACAAGGACAGAGACTGTCAGTTGATTCCTTTGTGCTCTACTGCAGCCTCCTAGAGTGTTCTAAAGAACAACTAGAGCGCTAACAGTCCTACTTATTACAAAGGTATGGCACACCTGAAGCCATCTTGATTGGAATAAAGTGGTAACTCTTAAAACATTTAATTTAAAAAGAAACAACATGAGGGGTTATATTTTGCCATAGAAAGTATGATTAGTGCTGCAGAATGAAAAATTAGGGCACATTTTGAGTGACTTCTAAAATCCTTTTCTATTTCATTTAAACATTCTGACATGCAGTCTCCCAAAATGGCCACCAGAGACAAAAGAGCCCAAATGTAGCCCAAATATCACCCAGATGTAGCCCAAGTATAGCCCAATGACAGAATGTCCCAGAGTGTTCTAAAGAACAACTAGAGCGCTAACAGTCCTACTTATTACAAAGGTATGGCACACCTGAAGCCATCTTGATTGGAATAAAGTGGTAACTCTTAAAACATTTAATTTAAAAAGAAACAACATGAGGGGGTATATTTTGCTATAGAAAGTATGATTAGTGCTGCAGAATGAAAAATTAGGGCACATTTTGAGTGACTTCTCAAATCCTTTTCTATTTCATTAAAACATTCTGACATGCAGTCTCCCAAAATGGCCACCAGAGACAAAAGAGCCCAAATGTAGCCCAAATATCACCCAGATGTAGCCCAAGTATAGCCCAATGACAGAATGTCCCAGAGTGTTCTAAAGAACAACTAGAGCGCTAACAGTCCTACTTATTACAAAGGTATAGCACACCTGGAGCCATCGTGATGGGAATAAAGTGGTAACTCTTAAAACATTTAATTTAAAAAGGAACAAAATGAGGGGGTATATTATGCAATAGAAGGTATTATTAGTGCTGAAGAAAGAAAAATTAGGGCACATTTTGAGTGACTTTTCAAATCCTCTTCTATTTCATTAAAAAATTCTGACATGCAGTCTCCCAAAATGGCCACCAGAGACAAAAGAGCCCAAATGTAGCCCAAATATCACCCAGATGTAGCCCAAGTATAGCCCAATGACAGAATGTCCCAGAGTGTTCTAAAGAACAACTAGAGCGCTAACAGTCCTACTTATTACAAAGGTATGGCACACCTGAAGCCATCTTGATTGGAATAAAGTGGTAACTCTTAAAACATTTAATTTAAAAAGAAACAACATGAGGGGGTATATTTTGCTATAGAAAGTATGATTAGTGCTGCAGAATGAAAAATTAGGGCACATTTTGAGTGACTTCTCAAATCCTTTTCTATTTCATTAAAACATTCTGACATGCAGTCTCCCAAAATGGCCACCAGAGACAAAAGAGCCCAAATGTAGCCCAAATATCACCCAGATGTAGCCCAAGTATAGCCCAATGACAGAATGTCCCAGAGTGTTCTAAAGAACAACTAGAGCGCTAACAGTCCTACTTATTACAAAGGTATAGCACACCTGGAGCCATCGTGATGGGAATAAAGTGGTAACTCTTAAAACATTTAATTTAAAAAGGAACAAAATGAGGGGGTATATTATGCAATAGAAGGTATTATTAGTGCTGCAGAAAGAAAAATTAGGGCACATTTTGAGTGACTTTTCAAATCCTCTTCTATTTCATTAAAAAATTCTGACATGCAGTCTCCCAAAATGGCCACCAGAGACAAAAGAGCCCAAATGTAGCCCAAATATCACCCAGATGTAGCCCAAGTATAGCCCAATGACAGAATGTCCCAGAGTGTTCTAAAGAACAACTAGAGCGCTAACAGTCCTACTTATTACAAAGGTATGGCACACCTGAAGCCATCTTGATTGGAATAAAGTGGTAACTCTTAAAACATTTAATTTAAAAAGGAACAAAATGAGGGGGTATATTTTGCCATATGAATTATGATTAGTGCTGCAGAAAGAAAAATTAGGGCACATTTTGAGTGACTTCTCAAACCCTCTTCAATTTCATTAAAAAATTCTGACATACAGTCTCCCAAGATGGCCACCAGAGACAAAAGAGCCTAAATGTAGCCCAAATATCACCCAGATGTACCCCAAGTATAGCCCAATGACAGAATGTCCCAGAGTGTGCTAAAGAACAACTAGAGCGCTAACAGTCTTACTTATGACAAAAGTATGGCACACCAGAAGCCATCTTGATTGGAATGAAGTGGTAAGTCTGAAAACACTCAATTTTAAAAGGAACAACATGAGGGGGTTAATTTTGCCATAGAAAGTATGATTAGTGCTTCAGAAAGAAAAATTAGGGATCATTTTGAGTGACTTCTCAAATCCTCTTCTATTTCATTAAAAAAATTCTGACATGCAGACTGAAACATGCACTTTGAATACCAGCAGCAGACGTCCCTGGTGAGCAGTAGCTTTACTACAGTGATCTAATGTGCAACTAGAGTGCTAACATTCAGAATTTATGGCAAATGTGTGACACATCTGAATGCCTTCTTGATGGAACCAAAGTAAACAAGCATTGAAAATGCAATAGATCTCGCCCTC
This sequence comes from Lissotriton vulgaris, assembly GCF_964263255.1. NCBI lineage: Eukaryota > Metazoa > Chordata > Amphibia > Caudata > Salamandridae > Lissotriton > Lissotriton vulgaris. The sequence continues at coordinate 277,597 of NW_028241326.1, forward strand.
GTTTAAGTTAAAGCCATTCTGTTTGTAATGAGGTGGCTTTTTAGCTTTGCTTTTATTAGTGTTTTTTCAACTTTCATGTAAATAACATGCATCTGTATGCATATAAGTATATGTATGCATGCATTTATGTTTGTATTTATATAGATATACAGATGATATATGTTCATATATGTATGTATATATATATATATTCACTGAAAAAACCATAGGCTATAGACCATATATAGTTAGGAATTAGCATTTACAAAACCTTGAAAATTCACTGAAAAAACCATAGGTTATAGACCATATATAATTAGGAATTAGCATTTACAAAACCTTGAAAATTCACTGAAAAAACCATAGGTTATAGACCATATATAGTTAGGAATTCGCATTTACAAAACCTTATTTTACTCACACAAAACCATTGAAATTCCATATATAGTTAGTTGCACTAACTATATATCGCGCACCCGCAATCCACTGCTGATGATGTCACATATTACATCATTCATGACATGGTCAGTGACATCACTGATGACATCACTAGTAGAGAGTAGTAGAGTGTGAGTAGCAGAGAGAGAGAATAGTAGTGAGTAGTAGAGAGTGAGTAGTAGAGTGAGTAGTAGAGACTAGTAGAGAGAGAGTAGTAGAGAGTGAGTAGTAGAGTGTAGTAGAGATTGAGTAGTAGAGTGAGTAGTAGAGAGTGAGTAGTAGAGAGTAGTAGAGAGAGAGTAGCAGAGAGTGAGTAGTAGAGAGTAGTAGAGAGTGAGAAGTAGAGAGTGAGTAGTAGAGAGTAGTAGAGAGTGAGTAGTAAAGAGTGAGTAGTAGAGAGAGAGTAGTAGAGAGTGAGTAGTAGAGAGCAGAGAGTAGTAGAGAGTGAGTATTAGGGAGTAGTGGAGTAGGAGAGAGTAAGTAGTAAAGAGTAGTGGAGAATATTCCAAAGTTTGGCACAGCACCACTTGCACAATAAGTCCAAACAAATCACATCACTTAGAGTCCTTATTGAAGCGCTGAATCTTGGTGTATATTCAAATGCTTTTATTTTCCTTAAGTTTATGTACCACAGCCAGCCAAAACGTTTTGTTCTGTACAACAGAACTTCTTCAGGGCGTTCTTATTTCCTTCAAGTTATGTTGGTATCCTGTTGTCATATAACTAGATATTTCTTCCAAATGTTAGACGAGACGTAAGTACATTCTTATTCAAAGTGACTAGGTATCAATTTTACCCACACAATTCGGGCAGACTTGAGTAATTTATAGCATCCTCAAAGTCAGTCTTTCAAAAATTCCAAAGTATAGGACATGATAATCCAAATCCAAATGTTTCTCAAGAAAAGTCATTTTCAATCGTTCGGAATATCAGTGTTTGGGCAGATATGACCCAGGGATCCCCAGTATGCAAGGGGAATTAGTGCCCCCTCTGCAAATGTGCCAGTGGCCTGCGTTGCAGAGAGGTGTAAAAAGGGGCATAGCCTCATTACACCTCTGTGCAATGCAGCCCCCTGGCGCATAATCGAGGTTCCAGGTGGGCTAGTTGGCCCCCAGGACCCCCTAGTATGCAAGGGGAATTAGTTCCCCCTCTTCAAACATGCACGGGGGCTGCGTTGCGGAGAGGTGTAAAAAAGGGTGTGGCCTCATTACACCTCTCTGCAATGCAGCCCCCTGGCACATACTGGAGGCTCCTGGTTGGCTAGTTGGCCCCCAGGGACCCCCAGTATGCAAGGGGAATTAGTTCCCCCTCTTCAAACATGCACGGGGGCTGCGTTGCAGAGAGGTGTAAAAAGGGGCGTGGCTTCATTACCCCTCTCTGCAATGCAGTCCCCTGGCGCATACTGGAGATTCCTGGTGGGCTTTCAGGTCTTATATAGTTAGTAATTAGCATAAAAAAGCCTTTAAAATTCACTGAAAAAACATAGGTTTCAGGCCTTATATAGTTAGGAATTAGCATTTAAAAAACCTTTAAAATTCACTCAAAAAACTATATGTTTTAGGGGTGTTATATTTAGCTGGACATTTCACTCATACAAAACCATTGAAATTGCACCTACATAGTTAGTTGTACTAACTATATTTTGCGCACCCGCAATCCACTGCTGATGATGTCACATATTACATCATTCATGACAAGGTCAGTGACATCACTGATGACATCTCAAATGACATCACTGATGACATCATCCACGTGACAATCACATACACCTTTTCATACACTAGTAAAATCTTTCATCACTCTTTGTAAAATACTGAGTATGATATTTGAATCCATTGTTACAGCAATACAAGTATCTAAAAACCCACTCAGTGATTCATAGATGTATACACACATCTAATCACTTATCTGTAGATTCACTCATACATGCTGTCAATGAACAATAGAACACTATCAAAAATACTTATACACCTAAATAGACATTACACACCAGCACACATCCTATTCACACATGAAGTCATCCTACTCACTTATGCAAACAATGGATCACACTTACATATTTACTTAGCTACACACTTATACAAACACAACTTCATCTATTCATTTAGATAGTAAGTCATACTTAGTGAATTATAAAATCATTATTACAAGTATAAAGTTATCCATACAGTCACTCATACAATCATTGAGTCTTATGTATACTTATTTATATACAACAACTGACACATACACTGCCTTTTATTTTTCTACTTTGTTGGACATGTACCATTGAGAAATATATTTGCTCATCACCACACCCATAAAGATATTCACTCACCCAAACAACTGTTAGAACATGTAGTTTTAACTTCATATATCTAACTTCATATATCTAGTGAATCAACTATTCACACATCTTTGGGCAGTCACACACCCCCCACCTGACCACACACACATTCACTCTCCCATACAAATACTCAGTTAACTAATCAATAACTAATACAGACTTTCACATAGCTAGTAACCAACTGGAGTACCTGTTTACACAACAACTGACAAAGTATTACAGATATTCAAACAGTTTAGTCACTATCCACTATATTTAGTGAGACACTATAAATTGGTCAGTAAACACTGCTACTAAATCCTCCATCCAAATATTTATTTTAATATATCCACTCATTCTTCAATGCAAATTGCTATATATATAATGCATATTTAAATAACGAAGCAAACCACATTCACTGGATGATGTCATCAGTGATGTCATTTGAGATGTCATCAGTGATGTCACTGACCTTGTCATGAATGATGTAATATGTGAGTAGGATGACTTCATATGTGAATAGGATGTGTGCTGGTGTGTAATGTCGATTTAGGTGTATAAGTATTTTTGATAGTGTTCTATTGTTCATTGACAGCATGTATGAGTGAATCTACAGGTAAGTGATTAGATGTGTGTATACATCTATGAATCACTGAGTGGGTTTTTAGATACTTGTATTGCTGTAACAAAGGATTCAAATATCATACTCTGTATTTTACAAAGAGTGATGAAAGATTTTACTAGTGTATGACAAGGTGTATGTGATTGTCGATTGTCACGTGGATGATGTCATCAGTGATGTCATTTGTGATGTCATTTGAGACGTCATCAGTGATGTCACTGACCTTGTCATGAATGATGTAATATGTGACATCATCAGCAGTGGATTGCGGGTGCGCGAAATATAGTTAGTACAACTAACTATATAGGTGCAATTTCAATGATTTTGTATGAGTGAAATGTCCAGCTAACTATAACACCCCTAAAACATATAGTTTTTTGAGTGAATTGTAAAGGTTTTTTTAAATGCTAATTCCTAACTATATAAGGCCTGAAACCTATGTTTTTTTCAGTGAATATATATATATATCGCCGAAAACTCCTTGCAGCTGCTTCGTACCTTCGCAGGACGCAGAACAGAAAGAGCACGAACCACCAAGCTTGTTGAAATGCTTTCAGTTTATTTGCATTCAGTTACAGGTAAATGCTGGCAGCCACGACGCGTTTCGTCCCTGCTAGGGGGACTTGATCACATATGGCTAACATTTTCATCCAGCAGAATGCTGGATATTGTAGTCCGTGTAGTCTGCATGCGAGCAGACTATGGCGATATTACCCTCTCTTGCTGGGCAGTGCGGAACTCTTATGAAATTGGCAGCTCTTCAATCGCGCTCTCCTTCCCTACTAAAGGTTATTATTATTTCACGAACCATACACAAGCGGCAGAAACCTACTCAAGGGTATAAACTTTGCTTTCTTTCATGGACTACAATATCCAGCATTCTGCTGGATGAAAATATTAGCCCCACCCACTTAGGGCGGAGATTCAATAAAACCAAAATTGAATTTGAGAGTGAGCTTGTGATGCCATTTGTGAGAAGAATCCATGATTAAGGGGCGGTGGCCCCGAAACGAATCGGATCTGATGACTCAATTGGAGAGGGGATGAGGAGCTGCACAGGGGCAAAGAAGCCGGATGGCCGAGTGTCGTGGTGTGTCCCCTTTCGAAGCTCAAGGGCGCTTTTCTAATGATATATTGACACGGCTGGCCTTGGCCGTGGAAAGGAGCACCATTGCTGCATGCAAGAAATAAACTGCATGCGAGCAGACTGTGGCGAGATTACCCTCTCTTGCCGGGCAGCGCGAAACTCTTATGAAATTGGCAGCTCTTCAACCACGCTCTCCTTCCCTACTAAAGGTTATTACTATTTCACAAACCATACACAAGCGGCAGAAACGTACTCAAGGGTATAAACTTTGCTTTCTTTTACGGACTACAATATCCAGCATTCTGCTGGATGAAAATATTAGCCGCACCCACTTAGGGCGGAGATTAAATAAAACCAAAATTGAATTTGAAAGTGAGCTTGTGATGTCATTTGTGAGAAGAATCCATGATTAAGGGGCGGTGGCCCCAAAATGCGTCGAATCTGATGAATCAATTGGAGAGGGGATGAGGAGCTGCACAGGGGCAAAGAAGCCGGATGGCCGAGTGTCGTGGTGTGCCCTTTCGAAGCTCAAGGGCGCTTTGCTAATGATGTATATAAATATATACTATGGGAGTTGTAGTCGGGATATTTGTGCAATGAGCAATAGGTGTGCTGTAATAAATTTTTTGGAGTTGGGGAGGAGCATTCAGGGCACGTATGCATATCTAAAGCAGCAGGATTGGGTCAACAAGATACAGGACTCCACGCAGTACATGGTGCTGAAGAAGGTTGTAGGCTGAAATGCATTCGCCGCCACTGTTTGGCGCCGAATAAACGTGTCTCCTTGCTGTTAACCCCCTCTGGCCTCTGATTGCTTCTTGGAGTGATGTGACAATATATATATATATATATATATATAGCATGCATGTCCGCCTTGAATAAATTTTGAAACCCCGTATATATATGTATGTATATATATATATATATATATATCCAGCGCTACGCCTTTACTGGTTGTAAACAAAAGGACTGTCCGGGCCACAAAGTTCATTAAAGCACGTTTATTTTCAAAGTCGCTCCACTCGACACGTTTCGAAGGGCAAGCCTTCTTTCTCACGGGTGCGAGTACCTAGTTGTGACATCATTAAGTACAAGTCACATGATTTTCAATTTGTAAACATAAACAACAGACTAGCTGAAGTCCTTAAATTACAAAGCTAGAAAACACACTTCTGGCAGTCTGAAATGAGAATGAAAGAAATCAATAATTACTGTTCAATATTACAAATAATTGGCGATCATGATTAATAATATTCATACTCAAGGAAATAATTATCAAAACAAGCAAATACCGCTCCAACATCAATAACGCCAAAAAATAATAATAATAGTGGTGATATTGAGGCATGATAAAGTGCAGTGTGTATAGCATGGCAATTCATAAAGACATAATTAGTTCAATATACAAAATAAATTGGTTAAACACATATTATTTGTTTAAACACATATTTGATAGCCAAGGTGGGCATTTGAAATACATCGAATGCTCTCATGATGTAAACACGGCCACAATAACGCCCCAAAAATAGTAATGGTGATATTGAGGCATGATGAAGTGCAGGCTGTATAGCATGGCAATTCATAAAGACATAATCAATTCAGTGTGCAAAGTAAAATTTAAAAACATATTATTTGTTTACACACACATTTGGTAGCCCAGGTGGGCATTTGGAATACATCGAATGCTCTCATGATGTAAACACGGCCACAGTGCCTGCATATTGTTCATTGGCCATAAATAAAGCCACAGTAAATCCAGCCCCAGTGGGCAAACAGTTCATTATTCATGATGGTACAGTCATACCCCACCAATTCAGGAGTCTTATGCTCGGAAAAGTGTCACAGACACACCCCAACTGTCATTCGTGCTACAGATTACTGGTGCCAAAAGCGTGTTATAGAACTGTCCTTTTAGGACTTCCCAAAGATCTGCAAAAATTCAAGAAAAAATAACATGTGACTAAGTGACTGTGTAATCATATTTGAAACAACATACATCTCACATGCAACAGTTAAAAATAAGAAAGAAGTGGGGAAAGCTCTAGTACTCTAGAAAAGGATGCATCCTTAGCCAAGGTGTACAGCCAATTCTTCATCAAGATTGTAACCCTCGGGTTGCATGGTGTGATATTTGATGATTAATTTAGATTCCAACCTTCTGAGTTCTTGTACTCTGTCTCCCACTCTCTCTCTACTGGGGACAGTTTGAAGAACACATAATGACAGCATGCAGGCATGTCATTTATGGTGTGTTGCAAGGTGTGTTGCGAAATGTCTAGCTATAGGGTATTGTTTATCACCTTTAGCAATGGCTCGCAGATGTTCCAGCACTCGCTTTTTCGCTGGATGTATAGTGCTGCCAATGTAATATAATTGGCACGGACATTTAAGTGCGTACACTACATGATCAGTTTGACATGTGATATGTTTGAGAATTTTAAATGTTTCACAGTTTTTAGAGAGTTTGACTTCTCTAACATTTCTGCCATATCTACAAGCCTTGCACTTTCCACAAACATAAAAGCCCCTTACGGATTTCTCTTGACTGCAGTAGGAATGAGGGTTTTGCAGACCATATCTTTTAAGGATCTCGGTCTGCGATAAGTGATTTGGGGGTGTTTGCTGATTCCCTTTGCTAAGTCTTTGTCTAGTTTCAGGACATCCCAAAATTTCCCAATGGCTCTCTTAACATTCCAGGATTGCCGATGGTAATCTGTAATAAACCTGGAAGTTTCTTGTCCAGATGGATCAGGAGTTTTGTCTTTCTCACTGATGAGGCTTTTTCTATCCCTTGAATTAACTGACTTGATGGCTGAGTCAATGCATTTACGGCTATAGCCTCTCTGTCTAAACCGTTCGCCCATAATGAGCACTTCTTTGGAAAAGTCATCCTCGTTGGAGCAGTTACGCTTGGCGCGAAGTAATTCGCCCATAGGTACAGAGTTAATGAGGTTGCTCGGGTGACAGCTTTGGGCATGTAAGAGGCTGTTTCCCGCAGTTTCTTTTCTAAACAAAGTGGTGGTCAGTACATTGCCCTCAACTCTTATTTTCAAATCAAGAAAGTCAACCATAGTGTCATCAATGTGACTGGTGAACAAGAGATTAAAGGCATTGGTGTTCATGACATCCACAAACTTTTTAGCCTCTTTGGCATTTACATCCCAGGTGACAAAAATGTCATCTATATAGCGTAGCCTTTGATGACCTGTGTGCAATACTGTGGGAGCTCCTGGACCACCTGCTCCTCCCACCAGCCCAGGTACAACCCGGCGAAGCTGGGGGCGAAGCAGGTGCCCATCGCAGTCCCAAATAGCTGGTGTTAAACATCCCCATTAAATACAAAAATGTTTTGTGTTAAACACATTAATGCCATGTCCAATACCATCTCCGTATGAAAACGATGTGATATCGACCAATTTCTCAAAAAATGTCTGCAAACCTCAATCCCTAGTTGGTGGGTGATGCAAGTATAGAGGCTATTGACATCAAGTGGCATTAATAGCCATTCTGGTTTCCAACCCACGCTCTCAATTTTGTGTAAGAAATCTCCAGAGTCAAGGTAAAATGGTAATTCCTGCACTAATGGCTGCAGAAAAAAGTCAACATACCTTGACATATTTTCCCAGCAACTGCCCCTTGAGGAAACAATAGGTCTTCCTGGCGGCTTTGTCATATTTTTATGCATTTTGGGGAGCAAATAGAGGGCCAGTATTTTAGGATGTTTACATTTGAAAAAATTGAATTCATCAATCTCGATCAGGCCCCTATCTTTCCAATCGGAGAGTTGTTCCTGATATTTGGTCGTATTGGCATTGTATGTTTGTTTGTTACTCCTTTCGTATTTGCTGGTATCACTCAACTGGGAGAGACCCTCATTAATATATATCTCTCGGGGTAAAACAACAATATTCCCCCTTTATCTGATTTCTTGATGATAATGGTGTTATCCTTACTCCGGTTGTCTATAGCATCAAATTGGGCTTTAGTAAGGTTGGCTCTAACAAAATTAGATTTTTTAGACATTTTCACAAACTCCTTCATGACACATTTTTCAAAAATGTCAATTGCTTCGTTGGTAATCTGGGGGAGAAAAACAGATTTTGGTTTGAAACCACTCTGGTAATTGAAATCGAGTCTTATATTTTTATTAATTAAATTCAGAATAGGATTTTCAATAATGTTTGGATTGCCTCGTAGGTCATGTAGAATATGCAACATCTCAGCATCTTCAATAACAATGTTACTGGGTTCTCTCTGGGTTTCCTCTAGACCCGTTGTGACCTTGGTGGCAAACCACTTCCTAAGTCTTAATTTACTTGATTTTTTATTCGTGTTCGCCTGACGCGTTTCAGGGTAATAAACCCCTTCCTCAGAGGCTACTATGTTAAAATCATGGCGCAACGACGTTCATGTGTTTCGTGATCCTTTTATTGTTAAGTATTGGCCCCACGTGACTTTAGGAGGCCCTGCTGAGTGCAGTTTGCTTGCTCGGTGCATTCTGGGGCATCCAGTCTGATCCGAAACACCGCGCCGTGATTTTCCATCTAAACAGCGTGAAATGTCTTTAGTAGATTGCAGAGACCTGTAGGTGGTTGAACTCAATGATTTGCTGTGTTTTTCAGTACCGGAAAAGTTCCTTCCTTTAGCCTCTCTTTTTAGTTATTCAGCACAGGCGCCACTGTCAAGGACATGGACACACCACTAAGGGACTGCAAGGCCCAGCAGGCCTAGCGAGCCACACCTGCAGCCTCTTCCCTCGGTGGACACGCCCCCGCCTGGTTGCTGCATAACTTTTCGCGGCACCCGCTACGTGGGTGCCACTCACGGATTAACTTTTTCCCGGACTGGACAAGCACCCGACCCTAAGGACTCCTGCTGGGTTTGGAATTACGGACTCTGCTGCTTTCCACGGCCCCCGCAGCACTGGCGCCACTGTCAAGGACGCGGACACACCACTAAGGGATTGCGAGGCCCAGCAGGCCTAGCGAGCCACACCTGCAGCCTCTTCCCTCAGTGGACACGCCCCCCACCTGGGTGGCTTAACTTCAATCCACCCCGCGCACGGGCAGGCGCCGGGCTAAGCCCGGGCCAAGGGCGGGCCCGTTTGTGCCCGTTCGTGATCGAGCATGACCGGACCGGGCCCCCCCCTCCATTCACTGGGATTGTCTGATTTGTAAGTCCTCACTGTTATTTTACAGAAGTTGTTTATTTCATCTTTATCTGTATACTAGACGTGTCTCCGCGTTTACGCCTTGGGTTTAGTTCACATCATGACTACCCGAGGCTCACGGAGCAAAACGGCAGCGGGTGGAGACAAGCTAACAGACCCAATAGATAGTTTCATTATCAGGGCAAATTCGTTCATCGATCAAGGGATTACTCTCATGGAACGTCGAGTTTCCCAAGATCTTGCCTTGGCAAAAAGATCATCCCTGGGTCTCATTTCAGCTGCTAGAACCCCTGACAAGGTTAGGGAATTAGGTCTTGTGCATGCCCATGCTGACGTTCACAGTGTTCCAAAAGAGGTAGATCTATCAGTGTCCCAGCTCCTAACCGATGCTCAACTAAGCCTGGCCCTGGAAAAAACCCCAGAACTAATCATGAATTCATCGATAGGCGACAACCTTACAGGGGAGACCAGGGGAAGGAGGGAGGGTACAATACCAAAGAAAAAAAAGGGTAAACAGAAGAAAACAAAAAAAGCTGGGAAAATCCATGAAGTACTTGATAGCCACAGGGATGAATCTGACCAACCAGCATTACGGGGCCATGGTCAACCGGAACTGGATCCGATAAATGGGGATGCCAGTTCAGTAAGTGTTGAGGCTTCTGCCATCTATGTTGGCGATTCTGGTACGGATGAAGTCGAGGAGCCACTCCTAATTAAAATGGGTGAGCTACTCAAACTTCATCTCTCCCCTCTAGAGGTTAGACTGTCCCATATAGAAAAACAGCTAGCTGATTTATGTGATCTTACTAAAAATGCACCCACTAAAGTGGCACCAAAAAGTGGGGTGAATAAACTTAACCAATTAATTAAACCAAAACAGATCAAACCTGTGGGGCCCCGGTTAAAATTATATCTACCCCAGCGGTCCCTTTAAAATCGAAAACCTCCATAGATAAAGAGAATAATAAGGGAGATAATATTAAAACCCCTAGTTTACATCCCAGCAACGAAGAAAAACAACGTGGGGCTCAGTCTGTACCGCCTATTAGAGAGCGGAACAGGGGAGGAGGAGACAGTGGACTCACTCTGAATTTACCGCCTGAGTCAACTCCCTATGTGCTGGTTATGATGGGGGTCCCAAAGTTGGCGGGCCATATGGAGGAATCGAACTGGTCATTGAAAAATAAGGTCCTACACTGGATGAATAGTAACAGACCGCTCCCACCAAACAGATTCAGCAAGATTTTAATGGTGCGCCCGGTACATTGGCTAGGGAAGGAGAGTCTACCATCCCGGGCGATTGTATTGTGGTAAATTTCGAGGACCCATACATGGTTGACCATATTTGCTCTTGGAACATGCAAGGCGGAACTGAAGGCATTGATATCAAACACCTTTCTTTCTTCTACCCCCCTAAATGGGGTTCTGGCCCTGATTAGGATGCTTATGATGGAAACTGGCAAAGAGTAGGCCGACGAGACTGGGGGGTTGATTGGGAGGATTTGGGTGGTAACTTTAACCTTAATAGAGATTTAGCCTTTAGAGATACCTGGAGAGGTATCCAGACTGCCAATAGATTTGATTGTCTGGAAATGGTTGACTGCCTGCCCCCAGTCTCTCAGGGCAAGGTTATTTATTTAACAGTAAACCCTACCATTTCATGTCCTACAGTAAACGAGAAATCTAGGCCAGGCAGTCCTGCTAACATTCATTCAGAGATAGCTAATTTGAGTAGTCCAACTCGAAGTGAGTTACCGGTTATGAATGCAGGGGTTGATGATTTTAGAGTAGTCCCTACAGCAAATGAGAAACTTAGGCCAGGCACTTCAGTTAACATTCATTCCGAGATGGCTAATCTGAGTAGTCCAACTCGAAGTGAGTTACCTGTTACGAATGCGGGGGTTGATGATGTTAGAGTAGACCATACATTCAGCCCAGGCAGTTTTCCAACCCCTATCATACAAGAGGCAGGGACAACACGACATGCACAAAGGGTTAGGATGGGCCTACTATCATGGAATGTAGCGGGTCTGTCAAATAAAATTAAGGACCCAACATTGCTGGAATTTGTAGACAAGTTTGATGTAATCTGCCTCCAGGAATGTTGGAAGAAGGCTGAGATACATTTAGAGGGTTACCGCACACACTTTTTAGCAGCACAACCCAACAATAGAGGCAGATGTTCTGGGGGGCTATGTACTTTTATATCCAATAAAATTAATTTAACTACCAACTGCCTAAATAAGGGGGGCTCTCTTTATTACCAGGTTCTTTCTTAAAGGCTGGGTGAAAATCTCCCTATTATTTTGATTAATTTGTACAACAATATCCCAAAGGCCGACCAACACAGGGCCTTAGATGAATTAAACGATGCCACATGTAGGGGTCTAGGATCTGAACAGAAAGAACGATATATCATAGTGACGGGGGATTTTAATTGCCATTTCTGCCCACATAGTGATACAAAGATTTGCGGTATGGTGAATCTTAAGGACGATCCCTGTACACATTTTGAGCACTCTGTGCTCGGTAACTTACTTAACCATTTATTATATGATTGGGACTTAAGGTTTTGCAAACAAATTATGCAACCTACAGATTGATTTCCAACCCACCTTTGTTGGGCGTGGGTCACAGTCTTTAATTGATTATACACTGGTTTCTACAAGTTATCATCGTAGTGTTCTTTCATTTAATACTGAACACATTGCGCTCAGTGACCACTTTTCAATTAGTACAATCCTTGAAATAGGATGGTGTGACAGGAAAGGGTCTGAAGTAGCTGAAAATATATATTTTCATGGGATTTCCTTGGCCAGAACCAATAGCTATGTAATCAAATGGAACAAGGTAAATCCGATAATTTTTTTAAAGAATCTAGTAGAGGAAAAGTTAGAAGATGTTATGATTTGCTTAGAGGAGAATCCCAATACCACTAAGGTCATTGCAGCTTTTCACAAGATCTCTGCTCACATTAGTAGTAAATTGACTGGTTCATCACGAAAAGGGGGGAAAAGTAAAGCTGAGGGCTGGTTTAACCATGAGTGCACAAAAGCACATTTTCACCTGATCCAAACCCTAAAAAAGGTACCTAGAAATGTGCTAGATATTAGAGCAGCTAGGGCTTCTTATAAGGTTGCACTACAAAAACGTAGGAAGGACCTGAAGCAGGCAGCATTAGGTGAGTGCCCTAAATGATAATACCGCATTTTGGAAGGCGGTCAACGCCCTGTTTTTTGTTGAAAAGAATTCTGATCAGGTAGAGATCGCTAGAGAAGAAGATGTCTGGGTTAAACATTTTACCGAGCTATACAACCAAGATGCTCGGCCCGGATTAAAGAGCCCAGGTTTGGGACAGATGACAACCATAGAACCTGACACATTAGACCTATTTCCCCTCAACGTAGTCTTCTCTTTAGCAGAGGTGGAACTAGCAATAGCAGATAGCACCAGTAGCAAAGCCCCGGGACCAGATGGTATTCCAATTGACATCTACAAGGATAATGCCACCCTGTGGGCACCACTCCTAACCAACGTGTTAAATAGCTGTAACATCAAGGGCTTTCCAACTAGGTGGGAGGAAGCTATTGTAGTCCCAATATTTAGAAAGGGGATCGAAACAACCCTAAATGTTACAGGCTGATCTCTCTCCTCGGCTCGCTGATGAAGGTGGAAGGTAGAATTCTCTTAAATCGTCTCCAGACATGGGCTGAGGAGCAAGCTGTCCTTTCTAAATTTCAGTATGGTTTTAGGCCAGGTCTTGGTACTGTCGAACAAGGCCTAAACTTGGCATTGTTAATAGGTAAATATACGGCAGCAAAGAAGGGAAATTTATTTATGACCTTCGTAGACCTCAGTTCGGCTTTCGACTGCCTGAACCATGAGGTTATGTGGGATACCCTAGCAGATCTTGGCATTGATTTTAACATTCTTAACTTTCTTAAAGAGTTATATAGAGGTGCGGGGGCTAGAGTTCATTATCGGAAAACAGGCGAATGTACGTCCAAATTCCCAATAGGAAAGGTGTCCGCCAGGGATGTATCCTGGCTCCATTTCTCTTCAATTTGTATATTAATGGGGTGGCAGACCACTTAAAAAAAATGGAGGTGGATTACCCCCAAATTGATGGAGAATGTGTGCCTATCCTATTGTATGCCGATGATGCGGTTATTATGGTTAGAACTCAAACTGGCCTTCAGAAGGCTTTAACCTGCTTCTTGATTAATATAGGGAAGACATTTACCATGTGCTCTTCGTCCAAGGTAAATATTTCTTGTAACACGCACCTAGAAAAGTCAAAGATAGGCTTAACTAATACTTTTTCCTATCTAGGGATTGTTTTTAACAAAAAGGGTACCTGGAAATCAGCTGTTATGACCAGAAGCCTAGCTTTTTCACGTTCAATTGGTGTTTTAAAACAATTTGCAAATAAGTTAAGGGACAGGCCAGTACGCATTTTGCTTGATATATACATAGGCCCAAATGTGTATCTACGGCTGTGTATGGAGCTGGCATACGGGGGGTTGCAGACTGTCATGAAATTCACACAAAGGAAAATGGTTTCCTATGTTATCTGCTTGCTGTTCCCTGTCCACCTCCACTTATGTTTGTCACAAAGAACTGGCTCTGCCCTATATTACAGTTCTAATTAAGATTAGCCCTGTGCTGCTTTGGCACAAGTTCTGGAATTCTACAGAAACTGTTTTTAACAGGGCGATTATGACTGAATGTATTAAACTTGAGGGGTCTAAACAGATTCAATGGCTTTCCTACGTACAGAATTTTTTTATTATTATTGGGCGCCCTGAATTTTTTGTAATTCACCCTCATCATTGTCTTTAATTTAAAAAAAAAGTATTAAAGGAATCTTGTCTTGACTTTCTGGAAGATCCACGCTGGTATTTAGAAGGAAAAAATGTTTCTGTTATCAATCACCAATTTTTGCTGCAGAGCTCTGGCCTGCAGCTTTATCTATCACCCGATCAGACTAGCTATAGCAGAATGCTTTTAGCCCGCCTAAGAACTGGAACCTTTTTTAGACTGTTAACTTTCCCTAAACCAAACGATTGGTCGTCACAACTTACCAGCTCTCCGTGTGATGATTCCTCCACTCAATCTACCATACACTGCGTTTTGTTCTGTAGATTTTATGAGTGGGGGCGGAAGAGATATTTGTTACCTCTTCTTAAGCTCTGGAATTTGAGACAATGTAGATCTGCACTTTTTAAACTACTCACTTTACCTGACGAAATGACCATTCTTGCTGTCTCTAGGTATCTGAAATTTGCAATCAGATGTAGATCCTCCATGGACTAACTGTAACCCTTTATGTAAGTTGATGACTCTGTGTTTTACATTACTGCAGTGTCCTTCAGGAATATGGTGTGTAGAATTGATGTTCGTAAAACTTGTTTTTAAGAGGTACTCTATTATGAACTATGTCTATCTGCATATATTTTTTAAATTTCTAAAGTAACTTTTATTGGATGTATTCATTTTCATGTGCTTTTATGATTTTATTGTAAAATCGAATAAAGCTATTTTTGAATTTGAATTTCAATTTGTATTCTTGTCATTGGGCGATGTAAATTTGTTTATTGGGTGGGAGGAGGACATTTTCGCTCTAGAAAAACAATTAAGTAAATAGAAAAGCTCAATTGTGCTGATGTGAAACCAATCCTACGCTACGGCAGTTGTACACTTTGTGCAATTATACATGCCCACAGCCTTCACGTGGAATTCACTGGGCATTCAGAAATATTTTGCAGGAGTATTGTTCGAACGTTTGTGAATTCTAAAAATGTGTACATCTGTATCCAAACATATGACTAAATCTATGGGTGCATCTTTACCCATTTTATAAGAATTGGGTCCTACGTGTTTGTGTGTGTGTATGCACACAAAGCTCCCAAAACTGTGGAGTGTTGGTTGCTGACATGAATTCTTAGATTTTTAACGTGATTCACAAATGCAACATACATTGTGAGATGTGCAGCTGTTTGTTAGTAATTTATCAGTTTTAGTATTTACAGGCATTTCCTGTAGACCCATGTGTGAATTACTCATGGTGTAAACTGGGTGCATAACTGCATGCTTTTTTTACAAATAGAACTGTTTCCACCTAGATATGTGCATCATACTGGTTGTGTATAGTACATATTTCTATGTGTTTAAAAATAAATATTTGCAATTTTTCTTTTGAAAATCCTTTACCTTTTGACTTTTTTTCCCACGATTAACGTACTGCACCTGCTGTGAATTGATAAAATCAGTACAGTTGTGCACATATTACTGCTGTACGTGCAGCACCTATTTTTAGTTCTGACTTGGTAAAGATTTGTAGATGTGGGATATGCACGTCCCTTTTTTTTAATACCCTGATATTTAGTTAATGTTCACCCATTTTGAATTGCACGCCCCTTCCCACTTGTGTCCACTGTCATTGACCCTGCCACATCTGCGAATCTACAGGCAACTGATGATTGAAGCTCTTACTTGCACGTCACATTATTTATGCAAATTAAAATGGCATATTTGACTATGTGATGTAGCTTTGTACATTACACAGACATAGCTTGGGTAAAGCATGCTCAAGTGTAACTGAGAGTAGGGAAAAGTCTTTCTGAGTCCACTATCCTCTATCTTGGCTCTGCGTTGCTTTGGCAAACCCACTTAACCTATTACATTAATTTAAAATCTTATGTAATGCGAAGTCAGCAAGTTCTGGCCAAGCAATTACCGCAATGGCTTTCATTAGAACTGTAACATTGAACACATCTGCGGCGAAAGCACCAGGACAGTAACTGCTCCTAGTTACTTATTAAATTATGTGTAGCCTCGCCTCCTCTGGAACAGATTGCACCTCTTTTAAAGATAACACGCTTGGAACAGATTTTTAAATAATGCTCTTGCGCAACACACAATAAGCTCGTATCATTATACAAACACAACTATGGCGCTCGAGCCGTTGTGAGCAGGATTCTCGTATATTTCTCGGTGGCTTCAAGACTGCCTTTTGTTTCTCTTCTGAAATCTGTGAGTTTTAAGAACAGCCCCTCTAGTGTAAAGCCATTCAGAGTCCCAGTCTCGAGTTAAAAAACAAGGATGGCAAGATGGGCAGAGAAAGCGGAGACACGGAGAAGAGGCGCTGACAGGGAGAGCTTTGCTGTGAAATGGATCCCAAAAAAATTAAGAAGCGCGACAGTGGTGCACACGCCACTGCGAGCATATGTCTTCAATTATTGCAGCTATGACGGCCACGATAATTGAAAACAAATGGCCTCTGGTGCACCTAACAGACACCAATAGGCCATGGGCAGAGCTACGCGACCACCCATGGCCTATTGCGTGTTCTGTTTTAAAAGTACATGCACGCAAAGACCAATCAAAATGGACCTAGGAATTAACACGCACGAGTTGTGTGGAATTTCCAGGTCCATTTTCAAAATACCAGGAAAAGGACTCTGGCTGCGCGACACTGCTTGCGCAGTGTACGCTAGGCCCGAGACCTAAAAACAGCGAAGAGATGCCTGTACAACTCGACCTGATTTCTAGTAGGAAGAAAGCGCACATCTCTATGCCTGTTGAAAAGACGCTGGGGTAGATTTACGAACATGTCACTCTGTGCAGCGCAGCATGTCACCTTGCTGCGCTGCGTGACAGTGAAATGGGAGGAATGCGCGTATTTAAGACAATAAGGTGCAGTCCTGCCTTTTTCCCTGTGCTGATGCCCTTTTGGAAGCCTAGCGTCAATGCAGGCATGCTTGCACCATGGTGCAAATGTTCCTCCATTGCATGCAGGATTTGTTTTGTGCAGGAAAGAGCGCCTCCCTGAACAAAAACAATCCTGAGATGCATATTCCTCTATGTGTGCTGCAGAGTGAGGCACACATAAAAAGAGGAGGTAACAAGGAGAAATAATTAATAAAAAAGAGGGTCAAAGGGGAATATTTAATGACCTCTAATGGTATCACCCCCCAGAATTCACTACTACCACAAGATACCAATGGGTCAAAATAACAAAAAACTGTCTAAAAAAGTGTTGGTTAGGGAACAGTCACCAAGTCTATGTTTCAATAGTACATAGTAGACATCAAAATGATTCCCATCAGATACCCATCCTGTGCCGCCCTACATCATTTGGGATCCTTCACCCGAAGGAATTGATGAAAACCACTTGTGATTGGGTGAACTGTAACCTAATCAAGTGGAAAAGCTCAAATGTGGTGGGTTGGTATGTATGGCAAAAGGAGGGTAAAAATAGATAGCAGTGCACCAAAAAGTGTTGCCAAGTGGCCTTCCGTGGCTTCATAAATCAATCAATCAATCAGCAAATTTGTAGAGCGCGCTACTCACCCGCTAGGGTCTCAAGGCGTTGGGGGGAGGGGGAGTCGCTACTGCTCGAACAGCCAGGTCTTGAGTTGTTCCCTGAAGGAGAGATGATCCTGGGTCAGCTGTAGGTGGGTGGGGAGGGAGTTCCATGTCTTGGCTGCCAGGTAGGAGAAGGATCTTCCTCTGGTGGTGGATCTGCGAATTCGTGGGACGGTGGCGAGTGCGAGGCTGGCGGATCGGAGCTGGCGAGTGGGTGTGTAGAATGCGAGGCGGCTGTTGAGGTATTTAGGGCCCATGCCGTAGAGAGCCTTGTGTGCGTGGGTGATTAGTCTGAACGTGATCCTCTTGTTGATGGGGAGCCAGTGCAGGTCCTTCAGATGGGCAGAGATGTGGCTGTGACGAGGGATGTCCAGGATGAGTCGTGCCGAAGTGTTCTGTATGCGCTCGAGTCTTTTCTGGAGTTTGCCTGTGGTTCCAGCGTAGAGGGTGTTCCTGTAGTCCAGTCGGCTGGTGACGAGGGCCTGGGTGACCGTCTTCCTGGTTTCGGTGGGGATCCACTGGAAGATCTTTCGGAGCATGCGCAGGGTGTTAAAGCAGGATGACGAGACGGCGTTGACTTGCTTGGACATCGTGAGGGAGGAGTCCAGGATGAAGCCCAGGTTGTGAGCATGGTCCGTCGGCTTGGGGGCAGTGCCCAGGGCAGGGGGCCCCTAGCAGTCGTCCGAGGCCGAGGGAGATGGTCCCAGGATGAGGACTTTCATCTTGTCTGAGTTCAGTTTCAGACAGCTGAGCTTCGTCCACTCCGCGACGTCCTTCATTCCTTCCTGGAGGCTTTCTCTGGCGGTGGCGGGGTCGTGGGTGAGGGAGAGGATCAGCTGGGTGTCGTCGGCGTAGGAGATGATGTTAAGGTTGAGTTGGCGTGCGATGGCTGCAAGGGGGCTCATGTAGACGTTGAAGAGAGTGGGGCTGAGCGAGGATCCTTGCGGAACGCCGCAGATGACTTTGATGGCCGCGGATCGGAACGGGGAAGGCGGACTCTCTGTGTTCTTCCGGCGAGGAACGAGATGATCCACTCCAAGGCGTTCCTTGGATTCCGGGGTTGCTGAGGCGTTGTATCAGGGTGCGGTGACATACAGTGTTGAAGGCTGCTGAGAGGTCCAGGAGGATGAATGCAGCTGTTTCCCCGTTGTCGAGCAAGGACCTGATGTCGTCAGTAGCTGTGATGAGGGCGGTCTTGGTGCTGTGGTTTGCTCAGAAGCCGGACTGCGAGGGGTCGAGGGATCCGTTAGTCTCGAGGAAGGTGGAGAGTTGTTTGTTGACGGTCTTCTCTATGACTTTGGCAGGAAAAGGGAGGAGCGAGATGGGGCGGAAGTTCTTGAGGTCCGTGTGGTCCGCAGTGGTTTTTTTCAAGAGGGCGCTTAGCTCGGCATGTTTCCAGCTCTCCGGGAAGGTGGCGGATGCGAAGGAGCTGTTAATGATGTCCCAGAGTTGGGGTGTGAGGATGGCGTCAGCTTTGTTGAAGATGGGGTGTGGACAGGGGTCGGTGGAGGAGCCGGAGTGGATGGTGTTCATCGTGCGGGTGGTGTCTTCGGTGCTGATCGGGGTCCAGTTGCAGAGGGTGGTGGTGGGGGGCGCTGGTTCGGTGGTTGGTTGCGTGGTCTGTGCACCAAAGCTGTTGTGTATGCCGGCGATCTTGCGGTGAAAGAATGAGGCGAATGAGTCGCAGAGGTCTTGCGAGGGTGTGATGTCGTTGTTGCAGGCGCTGGGGTTGGAGAGCTCTTTAAAAATGTTGAAGAGTTCCTTGCTGTTGTGGGTGTTGTTGTCCAGACGTTCTTTGAATGTTGTCTTTTTGGAGGTGCGGATCAGCTGGTGGTGTTTACGGGTGGCGTTCTTGAGAGCTGTCATGTTCTCCGATGTCTGGTCGTGGCGCCAGGCTTTCCCGAGGGTGCGGCAGCTTTTCTTGGAGTTTTTGAGGTCGTTGGTGAACCACAAAGCTTTCTTGCTGCCGGTTCTGTTGGGAGGGTTCTTCAGTGGCACAAGGTCATCGGCGCAGTTGGTGAGCCACTGTGTGAGGGTGCGTGCTGCTTTGTTGGGGTCCCTCGTGTTGGTGGGAGGGTTCTGGCTGAAGGAGGTGGTGAGTTGATCGGCAGTGATCTTGCTCCAGCTTCTGCGGGGAACCTGTTGCGGGTGGTGGTGTGTCGTGGTTCTTCTGAAGTTGAAGTGGACGCAGCTGTGATCTGTCCAGTGTAGTCCGGTGGAGTGGCTGAAGGAGATGTGCTTGCTGGAGGAGAAGATGGGGTCTAGCGTGTGACCGGCGTAGTGGGTGGGGGTGTTCCCCAGTTGCTTGAGTCCGAGGTTGGCGAGGTTGTCCAGGAGGGCGGCGGTGTTGCTGTCATTGTTGTTCTCCAGGTGGAAGTTGAGGTCTCCTAGTAGGATGTAGTCTGAGGAGGTAAGGGCGTGCTGGCTGATGAAGTCTGCCATGGCTTCGCTGAATTGTGTGGGTGGTCCCGGGGGGTCTGTAGATGAGGTTGCCTCTGAGGGTGGTCTTGGGGTCAGTGTGTATCTGAAAGTGGAGGTGCTCGTCGGCGGTGAGGGTGTCGTCGGAGTTGGTCGTGATTCGGATGGTGTTTTTGTGGACGATGGCGATGCCTCCTTCGGTTTGGTTGACGCGGTCCCTCCGGGTGATCTTGTAGTCCTCTGGGATGGCTATGACGATGTTGGGGACTGAGGAGGGGTTCATCCAGGTTTCTGTGAGGAAGGCGACGTCCGGTGAGGTTGTGTCGAGGAGGTTCCAGAGTTCGTCGGCGTTTCTGTGGACGGAGCGGGTGTTGAGCAGGATGCATTTGAGATGGGTGCTGTTGATCCCTGGCTTGGCGGGTGTGGTGCTGTTTCGGAGGCAGGAGACTTTGCAGGCTTGGCAGGTGAAGGATCCGTCGGTGTGTTTCGGGTTGGCCCAGTATCAGGCAGGGGTACGGCCGTCGTTGAGTGCGTTGAGGGTGGTAGCGTCGTAGGTTCATCGCGTGGGCTGGCCTCGGCAGGGGCCAGGGGTCCTGGCGCTGGGCCGGTCCAGGCATGGACGGGCGCAGATGGGCTTGCCTTCGGCGCGCTAGCGGCACGACCGCTGCGCGGTCCCTTCGTGGTCTCCATAAGTATGGAACCGAGAGGGAGGAGCAGCTGGGTGCCGGGAGCGGGGCGTCGAATGGGCTGGAGGGGGGCGGGCCACAGGGAGGCAGCGGCGGGAAGGAGGAAAATCTGGAGGTGGGCGGCTCAGCGGCGGCTGGGTCATCCAAGGCAGGCAGCGGCGGTGGCAATCAGCTGGCAGAGGAGGCTGGCTGGAAGGCAGCAGCGCGTGGGGGTGACTTAGCCTGGAGTCAGGGTCACCGGTCGCCCCCTTCGCCTGCTACGTGGCCCCCTTAAGTATGGAACCGGGAGGGAGGAGCAGCTGGGTGGCGGGAGCGGGGCAGCGAATGGGCTGGAGGGGGGCAGGGCCGCAGGGAGGCAGCGGCGGGAAGGAGGAAAATCTGGAGGTGGGCAGCTCTGCTGCGGGTGGGCCGTCCAAGGCAGGCAGCGGCGGTGGCAATCAGCTGGCAGAGGAGGCTGGCTGGAAGGCAGCAGCACGTGGGGGCGACCTAGCCTGGAGGCAGGGTCAACTTAAGGTTTGCATTGCACATTTACCACATTGCGTGGTGCATAAGCGACACAAACTGGGTCAAAAATATGTCCCGCTGTGTGGTCTTGCACTGCAGACTTGAGCAGGTTGTGGTTGAGGTTATCCTGTAGCTTACAATTCAGCCTCAGTTTCAACACCACCTGCCGTAGATTCATGCGAGGAAACAAATGTCTTAGAGTAAAGCTCCTGGCAAACTGCCAACTGAAGCTGGTTTCACTTATCTGCAGGTAAAGAGGACAGAATTAGAGAAAGCTTCAGGAGTGAAATGTCATGAAAACACCTTTTTAGCCTCAAGGAGGGTAGAAACATAGAATCCTACAACTATTGAACAGCTCATACAGCAGGTTGTCGAACTCAAACCTGCCACAGAATGTTGAGGTGACAATTTGATTACATGAACCTCGTCTCCGGTGTGAAAAAGCATGACAGGATGAGTAAAGATCAAGTGGAGAAGAGGCTAAGTTTTACTACTATTTCACCCCAGCCTTAGCCTCCAGTCAACTGGCACAAGTGGAACATCCAAGCTACAGCTTGTGGGTTCAAATAGAGAATGGAACATACCAAGATGCATAACCTGCCAAATGCGTGGTCAGACAAAATATCATTTTTTTTATTGAGGGACAGAAATATTGAGTTTGAAATATCTTGATGCAGAAATATTGTGAGCAAAAATATTGACAAGAATATAGATTATAAGATAAGAAATATCGATGTTATAAATATCTATAGTTTTAATATCAATGTTAAAAATATCTATGTTGTTAATATATATAGTTGACAAAGATACAGTTGTTAATATGATCGATATTTAATTATTTTTATGTATTTTAGTATGTATTTTATTTGTATATGTTATAAATTGTTTATATAATTATTGTTAATGTTATATAATATAGTTCATAAATTCTTAGCTGTTTTTACATTATGGTTCCGATTCTGATCCTGGATTTTTATTTTCCATACAAATAGGATCCGTATTTTTTTCCATACAAATTGTACAAGTCTCTTCCAAACCGTGTAGTACGATTCGTACGGGAAAAATACATACAGATCGGCCCGATCCTTACAAATCGGATTGGGAAAAGCTGTATGACACGGACTTGTAAAAAAGACCATACAATTTGTAAAAAGGCTGTCCAACCCGTCAAGTACGATTCGTACCGGGTTGTCAGCATACGATTTGTATGGAAAATGGCCTGTATACGGGGAATGACTCATACCGGGCAACGAAGCGAAACCCTATACGCCTCGTACCCTGGTATGACTCGTTCTGGGGGTACGACTCATACCGGGGTACGGGTCGTATAGGGGTATGAGGCATACAGGGGTCCCCCCACATTCGAGGCGTCTGTATGGTGCGTACCCCAACATCGCACATGTATGCACCGTACATACGCAATTTTGGGGTACGGTACGTACACAGGCGATTTTGGGGTACGGTGTGTACATACGCGATTTTGGGGTATGGTGCTTGTACGGTGCGTACACGACCAGTACCCCTTCATCGCATATATACGCACCGTACCCCACTTTCCGTGTCATCTGAATGCACCGTACATACGCACCGTACCCCTGTATTCATGGGGTGCACGACAAGTACATGGGGGGGTCTGTCTCGTACTGTTTTCGGGGCGTACAAGGTTTTGACGACACTTTTTTGCTCCTCTAAAAAAAAGAGCTGTACCGAGTGCCGTTTGTACGAATCGTACTTGACGGGTTGTAAACTGCTGCCAGGAATACATGGGGACATCGCGTACAGAGCAATCCGAATCGGAATCACTTGTATATACGGGAAACATCACTTACAACGCAACTTTTACCATGCAGTGCCTTTACGACGCATCTTTTACAACGCAAACCATTACAACGCATTGCGCTGGGGGGCGCTCAAGGATAGGGAATAGGTTTAATTTACTGTCCAACACCTTCCCTACTACCCACGGGGACTGGGATTGGAATAGTAAATTAAACTATTCACTATCCAGCGCCCCAAAGCACTATGCGTTGTAATGGTATGCGTTGTAAAACCCGCGTTGTAAAAGCATGCAATGTAAAAGCATGCGTTGTAATGTTGTACATCCGTATATACGAGTTGTATGGTCTTTTTTACAATTTGTATGGAGTGCGTCTATTCGTACGGATCGCACTTCCTTGGTTGTAGGGGAATCCTTACAAGTACGAGTTGTATGGGGAAAACGCTCCATACCACGATTTGTACAGCGTTTTTCCAGGATCGGAATCAGCCCCTTAATGTATTCATTTATTTGCATTTTGTGCCATTCTGGATTGTGGGGTTTGAAGGAATACACGAGGGAACTAATGTAATTATAATTAATATTAATTATTTATTTGATCATTAAATCATGTTAATTGAGGAATTAGTTTTTTTTTAATTGCGTTAAGTTTTAGGTGCGGGTTGTGGTGTATAGGGTGGGAAGGAAATCAATTATGATAATTAATAAAGTTAGTTATTAATGATTATTTCATTGATTATTAATTATGTAAATTGTGTTATTAAGGCATGTTGTATGTTATATCTGAGGTGCTTGTAATTGAAGGGGTAAAGGGTGGGAAGTTAATTAAATATAATTAATACATTATTATTTAAGTGTTTCATTAATATATAATTATGTAAATTATGGGATTAAGAGTTCTTAGAAATATATATTAGGTGAGTGGTGTTTGGTTTGTAGGTATAAAGGGTGGAACATTAATTAAATATAATTAACTTATTACTTAATTATTATTAATTGTTAAATTATGTAACATTTTTAATTGCTATAATTATAAGATATATTTTAGGTGTGTGTTGTTTACTTCGTAGAGGTGTAGGGTAGCAAAATATTGAGTTAATATTAAATGTACAAATAGTTATGTATTGTTTAAATAATGTGCTATTTATTATGTTATGTGTTATGGTTTTTATTTGTAAATACAATATAGTTGTTGGTTGTTATAATTGTGAACTTATAGTGTGGTATTTTAAATATATAACTATTATTTGTTGTCATTAGAAATATGTAATCTATACTACTATTATAAAGCAAGAACTTTGAACCTTTGAGGCGGGTAAACTCGGGAACCACAGCGCCAAACCACACACCCAATACATCATTGTAATCGTCAGGGTGTGCAGATGGATATAGGCTATATAAACTATAAAAATATGCGTTATTTAAAAAATTTACCTTAAAAAAAAAAGTAGTCCCTTCGAAGTAGCGCCGGCCGCAACGTGCGTGCTGATGTCAGGAGCGCTTGGAGAAGCGGCGTCCAGAAGCACGAGGAGGAGCGGCGGACATGGCGCGGGGGAGGAGCGGTGACAAGCGGCGGACAGGCGGTGAGGACCGGGCGACAGGCGGGAGGAGCGGTGACGAGCGGCAAGGAGCGGCGGAGTGGTGAACTGAGGAGCGCGGGGGAGGAGCAGCAGCTGAGGTAAGGCTCCGGGGGACCCACGGACAATGTCGGGGCAGGCGGGGGTCGGGGCAGGCGGGGGATGGGGCGGGCGGGGGCCCGGGCTGCTGGACAATGTCGGGCAGGCGGGGGTCGGGGAAGCCTGATTGCTCCCGGACAAGGTCGGGGCAGGCTGCTAGTAAAAATAATAATTAATATGTAAATTTGTATTTTAAAAATTATATACAGATATATTTTGATTTAAATATTTATATTTGCTGTTATTTAATGTGGTTAAAATATTTTATTTGTTTGAAGAAAAATACTCTCTCTGTACTGTTGCACAGACTGGAGTAGGAATAGTACATTTTTCCCCTCCACTATCCAATGCTTTGTCTACTGTGGCACACACGGGAGTGGGAATCGTAAATTTTACCCCTCCATAATCCAACACTTTCCTTACCGTTGCATTGACGGGAGTTGGAATAGTAAATTATTACCCCTCCTGAGTCCAACACTTTCCCTACAGTTGCAGTTACTGGAGCTGGAATATTAAACTATTCCTCCTCCTGAGTCCAACGTTTTCCCTACTGTTGCACTGATTGGAGTGGGAAAAGTACATTTTACCCCAACGCAATGCAACACTTTCTCACCTGCTGTAACAAGTGGAGTGGAAGTAGTAATTTGTACCTCTTCTGAGTCCAATGCTTTACCTACTATTGCACAGAATGGAGTGGGAATAGCAAATTTTACCCCACCGCAATACAACACTTTCCTACTGTGGCACAGACTGGAGCGGGAATAGTACATTTTACCCCTCCTGAGTCCGACACTTTCCGTACTGTTGCACTGACTGGAGTGGGAATAGTAAATGTTACCCCTCCACAATGCAAAACCTTCCCTACTGTTTCAGTGATCTGAGTGGGAATACTAATTTGTACTCCTCCTGAGTCCTGAGCTTTCCCTACTGTTGCACAGACTGGAGTGGGAATAGTACATTTTACCCCTCCTGAGCCCAAATACTTCCCTACTGTTGCAGAAATTGTAGTGGAAATAGTGTATTATTATTTTGTTAAAATATCTTTATTTGCATTTTTCCCCAAGTATAGGTAACAATAAACACATGAGGAATTAGGGCAAGATAATTAAATCAGAGATAACTGACATTATTGCGTATATTTACCATACATCCTGAATGTGACATGGCTCACGCCCTGTCTGTTAAAAGATTAAACATAAACATATAAATTACGTCCTTGTTATTGGATATGTACGACCTGGAAACTATACTTGTTTGTCCATTAAATTGTCATTATTATAGTCTTGCCCTGCCCCTAATAGGGCCGTTTATCTGGGTGCCCATTTGGCATTCACTATGATCGTCTGCACCATGTTTCTTTTCTCAAAGTATAATTGGATGCAAATACGATACAGTCATTAGTCAAACAGTCAAACAAAGAAAAGAAACCATTGTGAATCCGCCGTGACTGGGTCATAATGTAAAAGAGAGCAGACTATCATCTCCTCTGCGCTGCCCCATGCTCGCCACCCACCCCTCCTTTTTTCCCCTCCCCCCAATTCATATGGGACGAGCAACTAGATCTCTTCACCTCTATGTTCCCCACTGATTCTTTCAAATGCATGCCACTGTTGGATTCATTGTCAGTCCAGTGTATGATGTGTCTGCCATTCAGTATCTGAGCCTTGCTTTCTCACCACCTGTGAGGGTATTGGTCTGAGCCTCTCTATTTGTAAACTTTAATTCCGCTAATATTGCATCCCAGTATTGTGCAATGGGATATTTACGTAGACCCTTTATCTCCTCCCTATGCAATGACATGCTCTCTGCCTGGGACCACACTGTAAGGGAGTCTTTACAGCTATCAAGGGCGGGGGTTTGTTGTGTTTCCAACGTTTCATGATCAATCCCTTAGCCACTATAAGGCCCAGATCAGTAAATCTAGCGGTAACTTTATGCTTCTTTGGTCTGGGGTAAAAGCCAAGTATACATGCCTCCCATGTCGGCAGAGGTGGCCTTCCAGTGTATTTTGCTAACTATGCTCTGATTTCCTGCCAATATGTACTCAGGGAGGTACATGACCACAGCATATGGGGAAGGTCTGCATTTGTCTGATGATAGCGGGGGCATGCTGAAGAGGTTGTTTTGTAGTACTTGTTCAGTTTATCTGGTGAGAGGTATACCCTGTGCGTGATATATGTTTGCGTAAGCCAGAATTTAGAGTTTCTTGGTATGTGTATGGGGTTATCTGATATCATATGCCATTTGCGATCCATCCATGGACTACCCCTGTCCTCTTCCCACCGTAGGCGCAGGACCGTCATAGGTTTTGTCGTATGTATTAGTGGTGCCTCTGCTAACAAATGTACAATGTGCAATCCATTGCCCATCACATGCAGATATTGTATTATGAAATGCATCTCTTGCTCCGTATTTATGTCTCCCCAGACCGCTGAAAGTGATCTCATGATGGAATTATGTAACAGGAATTGGCCTGCTGGTAGACCGTTTTCCTCTGCTAAAGTTTCGAATGGTATGAAATGTCCTTCAGCATATAAGTCTCCCAGTGTATGCAGCTCTGCTGTATGCCAATTTGTAAGTATTCCACGGGAGATGTGCATCCTGCCTCTGAGAGTCCCCAAAAGTGGTAACAACGGGGCATAAGACACTGTGTTTCTGGTAAGGCTCTTCCTGTAACAGTGGTGATCTAATGCAAGACATGCCTGTGGGGGACTTGTGGGGCAGGAGATTGGGTGGAACAGGTGGTATATCTGAGATTGGGACCATGGTGGTTGTGCGGAAGCTGTGTCATCTAGGCCAAATGCAGCGAGCCACCTTGCCACCCACTGCAGTTGAGCTGCCTGGTAATATAATTCTAAGTTGGGTACTGCCAAACATCCCTAGTCAGCGTACGCATAGAGATTACACAATGCTATCCTGGGATGACTTGAATTCCAAACAAGACCTCGGATCATCTGTTCAAGTTCACATAATATTTCAGCTGGAACGTGGAACGGAAGATTGGAAAAATAGTATAACAATTTAGGTAATATTTTCCATCTCGGTTAGAGCAATTTTGCCCATCACGTTCAAAGGGAGTGTCTTCCAGAACTTGATCTGTGCCCGTATAGCAGCCACAGCCCTAGCCAAGTTTCTCTCCAGTATGTCCGTGGGGTCCCGGTATGTGAATATGCACAAGTACCGGAAGGTAGACGGTTGTGAGTGGACGAGGGAGTTATTAATACGAAGATTCGGATAAGTGGTCTCTTCCCGGAAGGGGTACAGGCATGACTTTGTCCAGTTCACCCTAAGTCCCGACACCTGCTCAAAGTTCTTAAGAGTGTCTGCTATAGAGGCAGGTATGTTTTGTAGATCTTTCAGGTATAATAATAGGTCATCTTCATAAAGAGAGACAGCATGCATACTATCGCCCAACCAGATGCCCTAATCTGCCCCATCACTACAGAGACGAGCTGCCAATACCTCCATTGCAAGTGAAAAGAGGAGTGGCGACAGGGGACAACCCTGTCTGGTGCCTCTATTGATCATTATGTGTTCTGATATTAACTGTCCTGTCCAGACTCTGACTGAGCAATCTGACCACACTGAGGAAAGTATCCCCTAAGCACTATCCACGCAAAACCTGAAATAGATATGGCCATTTTAGGGAATCAAAGGCTTTCTCTAAATCTAGCACTAGACAACCTGAGTGAGGCCAGGCGTCTGTAGCATATTTCTGCACCCTGAAGAGCCTGCGGATGTTAAGTGCCATTCTTCTAGTAGGGACAACCCCATTTTGGTTCGTATGCACCAAGGTCCATACCACTGGGGCCAGCCTTGCGGTTATTACAGATGGTAGGATCTTGAAATCTGTGTTGAGTAATACCAGTGGTCTGTCCGATCCTAGTGCTTCCGGGTCTCTGCCAGAATTGGGAAGAGAGATCATGTTGGACTTGGCCCTTCTGGCAGGTTCACCCCTGAACTTTTTGCCTTTTAATGTTACATCAGTATAATGATTTCTGGTCTTTGTGCACTTTAGCACTGTGGCACAGTGTAAAGTGCGTGCGCTCTCTGAGTATGTGTGTGAGATTGGCCTGCCCTCCCATAGGAATGCATTGGGAATGTGTGTGTCCATGGTAATTCCTGATGCGTGGGGAGTGCAGGTCGAGTTTGGTACCTGCAAACTCGTGAGATTGAATGCTGCGCAATGATGTGTGCGGCGTTTATGTGTCTAGTGTGGAAGTGCCACTTCTAGAAGTTTGCCTGTCTGTGCAGTGACTGTCTGGCTTGTGATTGGCTGGAGCTGGCTGGTGTGCCTGACTCCAGAAGTCAGGATGGGTCTGCCCCGGTGGTGAATGGGGAGATCTGCATGTTGATGGCAGGGAGGGAGTGCACCTGGGACCTAAATAGGGCTGGGCTTTCCCCACACAATGCTGGCTCCGCCCCCTGTGGTGTGACTGATGACCCTCGCCTGGCCAGTGAATGGGGAGAGGGGCTGAGCAACAGAGTGCTCCAAAACCAGCTGCATCTGGTTTTTCCCCCACCCTGCACCCTAGAGACAAAGGGATTTTGTGTATAAAAAGAGGCTGTGACCTCCTGTAAAATGTTCTTGTTTCTGACTGGAATCTAGCAGGGGCGTGCTGCTGCTGGGGCCCAGGGGAAGGCTTGCCTCCCTGGGCCCTGCCCAGCCCCTGGATGCCCTGGAGGACTTCTTTTGGACCCTCCTGCCCTCTCACCTAAAAGGACCTTGTTGCTGGAACCCTTTTTTGGCTTCACCGTTCTTTCCAAGACCTCTGACAGCCTGGAAGCACTGTATTTTATTTTTAAATGTAGCCTGGCAGTGCTGAGCTTCCCTTCGCCCAGAGGGAATCCCTGATGTAGGGATTCCCCCGAATTTTCCACAATTGTGGGTGCCCACCAGCTTATTTTGAGATTTTCAAGCAGGTGCCCACCATGCGTTATGCCCTCATTTTATGTTCATTTAAGAGGTGCCCACCCCGTTTCTACTTTTATTTTGGAAACCAAGGGTGCCCACCCCTCATTTTTGCCCCTGTTAATTCACCGTGGCGGCCCTCGTGCCTCAAACAGGAAGTCAGGCACCGTAGTGCCTGACGAGGGGCGGGACTTCCGGTTTTGGAGGGAAGTACCGCCCGCCCCGTGCTGGGATTGGTCCAAAAAGTCCCATGCTGGCCAGAGAAGGAGACGGGCCAACGCGAGCTTTCGGGGGGCTCCCATGTCGAAAGGAGAGCCCTGCGGTGATGGCAGCAAGCCCAGGGTCCAAGGAGGGGGCCCCGGTGAATCCACAAGGCGGCAAGGCTGCCGGTGGCAGCGCGGGGCTCCCAGGAGCCTAGGGGAGCCCCGCAGAAGAAGCGCTGCCACGTCTCTAGAAACGAAGCGCCCAGCCCAGGGGAGCTGGTGAGTACAGCCGGCTGGGGGGGAAGCGTAGCAAAAGCACCACACCAGTGCCTTCCTCAGTGCAGCCCCGCTCGGCAGAGGGCTGCTCCAACTGTGAATGGTGCATTTAGGGCGGCCCCAGATGACAGTGGGGTGCCCCCGCTGTGCGTTAGTGATTTACTGAGCCATGCGTGGCTCCAACGAGTGGGCATGTTTTTTGTCAGAAGGCCCCATGGGCCTGTGCGCCCTAGTGATGGGCATAATGATTTTAGGAACCAGTGCACTCCGTGGGGGGGCACAGCGTTCCCAAAGCCAGATGGCTCTAGTGCTGGGGCATGTGCTATTCAGAGCCTAGAGGGCTCCCCAAAATGGCCATTATTTGACTTAGAGTCTAGAGGACTCCATCCAATGCACACAGATGTTTCTAGAGCCAGAGGGCTCCAACAGTTGGCACAGTTTTGATTCCTGAGGGCCAGGGAGGGCCCATGTCGCAGTTTGAGTTCCAGCTGCCCAGCAAGTAGTGGGCAGCTGCACCGTTTAGGTTTTTCTTTCTAGGGACTTGTTCTTTGGACTCAGGAGTGAGTCGCACTCCTTCGCCCCTACTTGGGCCTTCCCACAGCTGCACAGCACTTAGTGCTAGCTGCAGAGTTTAGGCCCCTTGTTCTTGTCCTCAGCTGCCCAGCAAGTAGTGGGCAGCTGCTACCTTTAGGTTTTGG
Source organism: Lissotriton vulgaris (assembly GCF_964263255.1). NCBI lineage: Eukaryota > Metazoa > Chordata > Amphibia > Caudata > Salamandridae > Lissotriton > Lissotriton vulgaris. Next base: position 308,718 of record NW_028241326.1, read on the forward strand.
CGCAGTGGTGCAACCTGGGCCCTAATATGATTTATGTGCTGTTATGATTCATGTGCTATTGCTTTTTTGGGTGTTAGAAATGTACTGTGTGTAGTATGTTTTGCGCACCCTGTCCTGATACCTCCAGATTTGGTTTATGCCTCGGAGGTTGTTTTCCCTAGTAAGTGAGTTCATGGTTCCCTGTGTGATATATGCCTAAGGTGGTTAGGATTGCGTAGGAGGTATTTACCTTTTACCTGTGGTTACTGGTTGTGTGCTACATTTGCTATTTGGTGCTACAAGTGTTCTATGTTCTAAAAGTGCTAGTTCTAAAAGTGCTTATTCCTGACAGTGGTCCACATGGCCCTGTCCCGTGTATATAATCCCTTGTAAATATTGCCCGTGCCAGTTGGCACAATGTATATGGTGTGATTACTATCTGATGTGTTTTGATAATACAAGGGTTATTTTTTATATAACCTTGTGTGGAGTTCCTTTTGTGGGGGGCTTTGGATGTTGTTGGTGGTTGCGTGTGCAAATGCTTTACACATCGCCTCCGGGATAAGCCTGACTGCTCGTGCCAAGCTACCAAGGGGGTGAGCAGGGGTTATCTTTGGCGAGTGACTTCCTTGCCCTGATGTAGAATGGTGGTTTCTGCCTGGCTTTGGCGCAAACCTTAGCCAACCGGAAAACGCCATTTCTAACATTGGTGGCAGCAGTGGGATATGGACTTGTGTTTTCGCAGTTCCACAGCTACAACTGGCTTCACTTCAAAACTCTGCCTTTTAGATAGTCACATGGAAAGGGATTATTGTTTTTAAGTTTGTTCTAAATGTCATTTCTTTGGAAATGTGTTTCTTGTGCACTGTGAGTTAGGTGTCCCGAGCTCGGGGGGTTAGATCATCCCCGAAGTGCAGTGTGAGTTTTCTGGGTTCACCAGTGAGGGTGGGATCCAGTGGTGGCAGCAAAAGTGTGTCCAGTGCATGTGTTCCCCCTCCCGTTCCTGGAGTAATGGTACCTGTGTCACGTGGTGGTCAGGTTGAGAAATCAGGGGCAGTAGAAACAGTCTTACCAGTCTTGAGCGGGGTTTGGGGATGAATGTGTGATGCGCTGGATGAATGTGAACGTCCCATTTCCCGTTCCCAGAGTAATGGCACCTGTGTCACGTGGTGGTCAGGTTGAGAAATCAGGGGTGGTAGAAACCAGTCTGGGGGTGTGTGTGTGGATGAATGGTGTGTTGCACTGGACGTGGGTGTGAGTTCTCTGGGATGGGGAGCTTGCTGAATAACTGGTGGGAGTTCTCTGGGATGGGGAGCATGCTGTATACTTGTTGTGTACTCTTGTTTGTGCTCAGACACCTAGGTTCAGTGAGTAAACTTTTCTCGAGAACGTCCGCCAAAATGGAACCTGCTTTTGCTTTCTGTGATCTGTTTAGATACAGTATGTTAGAGTTGGTAAGGTTCTGTGAAGAGAGAGACATCGAGGTGGAGTGATTCCAAAAGGAGTGGCTGAGGTGTTTTCCAGCCCAGTGTGGTGGAAGAGGTTCAGAGTAGTCCAGCTAGGTCCCGGCGTAGGGGCTCATGTCCTGTCTCAGAGGAGAAGCAGTGGGTGGGACTGCGCATCTCCATGTGCCCGAAACCCTGTCTCAGGGCCTGGATTGTTTCCTAAGGGGACATCAGGTCAGGGGCCTAGGCTGTACTAATAGGCCATTTGAGGAGGATCTCCCAGGGTGTAGAAAACGTGAAGCGCCTGTAAGCAGGGCTCTAGTAGTTCTGGTGTCTGGCAGTACCACTCCAGTTGAGAGGGTGCAGAAGTCCAGATGGAGGGGTGCGAGGGGGAGACTCCCAGTGGAAGAACCAGTGGGTCAGGGGCCAGCCGGAAGGGCTGTATCACCGGGGAGTGACCATGGTGATGCCACTTCTGAGTGACAGGCAGACTTGCTACACGACACATTAGTCATGTGTCACCCTCAAGGAAGTCCTGGTCCACCAGGCATCTGACCAAAGGGTACGTCTCTCAGTTGGGGAGCAAGTAGCCGGTGGCTCCAGATCTGGATGTAAGGGCAACTGTAAGTAGTGTCCTGAAGTTGCAAGAATAAACTTTTTCCTGAAGAGAAGGAACCGGGTAAGCTGTATGGAGGAGTACTGTACCTGACCTGGGGGATTGGCCTGCAGTGGTTGCCTTGCTGCTGAAGGAGAAGAGAAAGCCTTAGACTTTTGTTTTCAACTTGTAGAAGTCCTGGTGCACCAGGCATCTAACCAAAGGTTAGCGTCCCTAGGTTGGGGAGCCAGGTCCAGGTGTTTGCCTGTCCTGGACGGCAGGGCGACTGTAGCCAGTGTCCTGGCTGGTTTGTCTTCTAGGGGTACCCCGGTGAACACAGGTGGGGCTCATCTTAAGTGAAGAGACCCTGTGTTTCCCAGAAGGGGTGGTGCAGGCATAGCCGGTACCTTTAGGGTCTTTGCGAGCAGGTGGGGCCTACCTTAAGTGGAGGGACCCTGTTCTATAGTGGGAGGGTGCAGAACTCTGGAAGGAAGTCAGTGGGAGTCTGACCCCTGTGCATCCGGTGAATTTGGATCCCAGGTGGTAGACCAGTTAAGGGTGCTGTGACCTCGCCGTCATGACCACCCTGGTGTCCTGTAGGCATCGCACTGAGCAATGTCCGCCTCGAGCCGTGCAGCCTCTGCCGCTCGCCCCGAATCCGTATCAACGCTGTTCGTGAGCCGCAGCCTGCGCTGCGACTGGCAGGGCACCGGGACGTGCATATACGCCTCTGTACACCATATTTGGCATGGTCTGACCGCCGCCACTGCTGCTGAGGGAGTAAGGTCCCGAACTGGTGGGAGAGTTGTGTTCTGGAGGGTGCTTCTACTGGGAGAGTGCGCAACCCCAGAAGTAGAGGTAGGGTGGGGCATTCTTGCCCAAGATCTCTGGTCAGCCTGAGGGTGTGGACCCTAGGTTGAAGGATCAGGGATAGTTTGAAACCACACTGAGAAAGGGAGTGGAGAATGGCTATTGTATGCCAGGGGTTACCACCCCCCACTCTGTGGATGGGCAAGGACCAGTGGGATCTGGGTGGCCTCGGGCCTTGTCCTAGCTGTGGACAACTAAGGAGTACCGGTGGGGTAGCCTGGTTGGGCCTGAATATTTTTTCTTATGTATGCTTGTTTTGGAACCACGTGGCGTAGAACCGGAGGGTGTTCCTGCAGTGCGGGCCCGCGTCCGTGTTCTATCGCCCAAAGCAGGGTAGTCCATCACAGTGGTGATTGGTCTGCCCTGTGTTTTTGCTGGAAGGGGGTTGTGTTGGACTTGACCCTTCTGGCAGGTTCACCCCTAAACTTTTTGCCTTTTAATGTTACATTCGTATAATGATTTCTGGTCTTTGCGCACTTTAGCACTGTGGCGCAGTGTAAAGTGAGTGCGCTCTCTGAGTGTGTGTGTGAGATTGGCCTGCCCTCTCATAGGAATGCATAGGGAATGTGTGTGTCCATGGTAATTACTGATGCGTGGGGAGTGCAAGGTTGAGTTTGGTATGTGCGAACTTGTGAGATTGAATGCTGCGTGATGATGTGTGTGGCGTTCATGTGTCTAGTGTGGAAGTGCCACTTCTAGAAGTTGGCCTGTCTGTGCAGTGACTGTCTGGCTTGTGATTGGCTGGAGCTGGCTGGTGTCCCTGGCTCCAGAAGTCAGGATTGGTCTGCCCCGGTGGTGAATGGGGAAATCTGCATGTTTATGGCAGGGAGGGAGTGCACCTGGGACCCCACACAATGCTGGCTCCGCCCCCTGTGGTGCGACTGATGACCCTAGCCTGGCCAGTGAATGGGGAAAGGGGCTGAACAACAGAGTGCTCCAAAACCAGCTGCGTCTGGTTTTTCCCCCACCCTGCACCCTAGAGACAAAGGAATTTTGTGTATAAAAAGAGGCTGTGGCCTCCTGTAAAATGTTCTTGTTTCTGACTGGAATCTACCAGGGGCCTGCTGCTGCTGGGGCCCAGGGAAAGGCTTGCCTCCCTGGGCCCTGCCCAGCCCCTGGATGCCCTGGAGGACTTCTTTTGGAACCCAACTTCCCCCTTCAGCTATGACCTTGTTGCTGGAACCCTTTTTGGCTTCACCTTTGTTTCCAGGAGCTCCGACAGCCTGGAAGCACTGTATTTGATTTTTAAATGTAGCCTGGCAGCGCTAAGCTGCCCTTCGCCCTGAGGGAATCCCCGATGTTGAGATTCCCCCGAATTTACCGGAATTGCAGGTGCCCACATTATGCCCTCGTTTTATGTTCATTTAACGGGTGCCCACCCCGTTTCTACTTTTATTTTGGAAACCGAGGGTGCCCACCCCTCATTTTTGCCCCCGTTAATTCACCGCCGCTGCCCTCGCGCCGCAAACAGGAAGCCAGGCATCGTAGTGCCTGATGAGGGGCGGGACTTCCGGTTTTAGAGGGAAGTCCCGCCCGCCGCCGCACTGGGATTGGTCCAAAAAGTCCTGCGCTGGCCAGAGAAGGAGAAGAGGCCGGCGCGAGATTTCGCGGGCTCCCATGCTGTAGGGAGAGCCTTGCGGTGATGGCAGCAAGCCCCAGGTCCCAGGAGAGGGCCCAGGTGAATCTACATGGCGGCAAGGCCGCCGACAGCAGCGCGGGGCTCCCAGGAGCCTAGGGGAGCACTGCAGAAGAAGCGCTGCTGCGTCTCTATAAACGAAGTGCCCCGCCCAGATCAGCCGGTGAGTAGAGCCGGCTGGGGGGGAAGCGTAGAAAAAGCACCACGCCAGTGCCTTCCTCAGAGCAGCCCGCTCAGCAGAGGGCTGCTCCAACAGTGAAGGGTGCATTTAGGGAGGGCCCAGATGACAGTGGGCCACCCCCACTGTGCGTTAGTGATTTACTGAGCCATGATGGCTCCAACGAGTGAGCATGTTTTCAGTCAGAAAGTCCCATGGGCCCGTGCGCCCTAGTGATGGGCATAATGATTTTAGGAACCAGCGCGCTCCGTGGGGGGCACTGTTCCCAGAGCCAGATGGCTCCAGTGCTGGGGCATGTGCTATTCAGAGCCTAGAGGGCTCCCCAAAATGCCCATTATTTGACTTAGAGCTTAGAGGGCTCCGTCCAATGCACACAGATGTTTCTAGAGCCAGAGGGCTCCAACAGTTGGCACAGTGTTGATTCCTGAGGGGGCCAGGGAGGGCCCATGTCGCAGTTTGAGTTCCAGCTGCCCAGCAAGTAGTGGGCAGCTGCACCGTTTAGGTTTTCCTTTCTAGGAACTTGTTCTTTGAACTCAGGAGTGAGTCGCACTCCTTCGCCCCATACTTTGGCCTTCCCACAGCTGCACAGCACTTAGTGCCAGCTGCAGCGTTTAGGCCCCTTGTTCTTGTCCTCAGCTGACTAGCAAGTAGTGGACAGCTGCTACGTTTAGGTTTTGGCGTAATGACGCAACCTGGACCCTAATATGATTTATGTGCTGTTATGAATTATGTACTATTGCTTTTTTGGGTGTTAGGAAATGTACTGTGTGTAGTATGTTTTGCGCACCCTGTCTTGATACCTCTAGATTTGTTTTATGCCTAGGATGTTGTTTTCCCTAGTATAGCTATGCTAGTGAGTTCATGATTCCCTGCGTGATATATGCCTAAGGTGGTTAGGATTGCGTAGGAGGTACTTACCTTTTACCAGTGGTTACTGGTTGTGTGCTACATTTGCTATTTGGTGCTACAAGTATTATATGTTCTAAAAGTGCTAGTTCTAAAAGTGCTCATTCCTGACAGTGGTCCACTTGGCCCTGTCCCGTGTATATAATCTCTTGTAAATATTGCCCGTGCCAGTTGGCACAATGTATATGGTGTGATTACTATCTTATGTGTTTTGATAATACAAAGTTTATTTTTTATATAACCTTGTGTGGAGTTCCATTTGTGGTGGTCCTTGGATGTTGTTGTTGGTGGGTGCGTTCGCAAATGCTTTACACATCGCCTCCCGGATAAGCCTGACGGCTTGTGCCAAGCTACCAAGGGGGTGAGCAGGGGATATCTTTGGCGGGTGACTTCCGTGCCCTGACGTAGAATGGTGGTTTCTGCCTGGCTTTGGCGCAAACCTTAGCCAACCGAAATCGCCATTTCTAACAGATCAACAGTGCTTCATTTTGTGTGGCTGTGAGCATAGAGTCAGCCAGCGAAGTATTATACAGTTTCATAAGTTGAGGCACCAGAGATTCTGCGTAAGCTTTATAAAATTCAGCAGGTAGGCCGTCGAGACCAGGTGTTTTACTGGTTGCTAAAGCACGTATACTTGCTCTGACTTCGTCTGGGAGAAGAGGTGCATCTATTTCTAATTGGTCTTCTGGTGTGACCTGTGGCTGGTTAATGTCTGCCAGGTATCTTTGGATATCTTCAGGTGTAGCTAAGATGGAGGGTTTGTAAAGCTCAGTGTAATGAGCCACGAATTCTCGGTGTATGTCCTTTTGTGACTATAATGTAATGCCTTGCGCGGAACAGAGTGAGGTGACTGGTGAAGTAATATCTTCTACCCGAATCAACCATGATAGAAGTCTACCCACCTTTTCACCTGAATGATGTGTGCATGCAGTGTGTTCTGCATAATTAAGGCACCAGAGTCTTTCCAGAAGTTGGGAACGAGTCTTCTTTCTGTCAGCTAGGTGCTTGATCAAGCCTTCAATTGCACCTTTCTTGTATCCCTGTAGCGTTTTCTCTAGAGTACTAAGTTCTGTCTCCAGTTGTTTGCGCATTCCCACTTGCGCACAAATGAAATGTCCTCTAATGACTGTTTTAAAAGCATCCCATTCAATCAATGGTGATGTGGTAGTGTCTGCGTTTATCTCAAAGTATTTCTCTATAGCCTCCCCTACTGACTACCAAAATGCTACATCCATTACCGTGTCTGGCTGTAGTCGCCATCTTGGAATTGGTGGCGTGCCGATATTCCAGTCTACTTGTAATGTGTGTGGGTTATGGTCCGAATGGGTTTTTCTAAGATATTGGGGTTCCGCAATGACTGGCAGAAGATCCTCAGACACTAATATCCGATCAAGTCAGACGTGTAACCTGTGTGCCCCCAAAATGAATGAATATACATTGTCAAGCAGTTTCCTATCTCTCAATGTATCCACCAGATGCCACTATGAAGCTGAACCATTTAGCTCTCTCATGGTGGCAGCCGTAGGCACACCAGGAGGAGGGGAAAAGAGCGATCTAGGGTCACATCTATTACACTGTTATAATCTCCTCCCAGAATCATGGGAACCCCATGCCAGGCAGATAACTTATGTAAAATGATGCCCAAGAATAAGGTCAGTTCATTGTTGGGTGCATAGATGGATGTGATAATAATTGGTTGGCCATCTAGTCTGCCCCGTATTTTAACATATCTTCCCTTCTTGTCGATCAGAAAGTGCGAAAAGAAGTGCCCGGTGGGACCCAAATCAGTGCTCCCCTGGCATACGGAGAATAACTCGTGGCATGTAGCTGCCCCCTCCACCTCATCTGGAAGTTCTTGACTTCGGGTCCAGCTAGGTGTGTGTCTTGGAGAAGGGCAACCTGAATGTGGTATCGACCCAGTGTGCGACGGTTGACATAACTGTACCAAACTAAAACACAATACAACTAGCAATCGTCCAAACAATTATAGAAACAAACAACATTTTGTCAGTGCCAATGGGGGTTTTGCAGCACAGGCGTAATACATTTACAATACCAAGAACCTAGTTTCATAATAACCCTTACTGTCTTAATAGAAAAGGCCTTTACTGGGGCCACGTGTTGCTAAGGGTGGGTCAGATCTGCGTTAAAAGCTCTACATCTGTTTGAAGGAAATCATATTACCTTAAATACCATCCCTTCTGCCCCGCCACCCGCAACTCGAAACAAAGCATTTCAATAACATTTCAGAGCATTGTTACATGACAATTACAATCTATACTTTTTGTACTTGTGTGAACCACAGCACATCTTGATCTGCACATTCACTGAGTTCAAAGTCAGCAACTATATTACACCATCAGCAGTCTGTGGAGTGTCCTCCGGGAAATGTTCTGAGTCTTGTGAATTGAGGGTTTCGTCTGATAGTTCCCCCTCACTGTCTCTCTTGTGTATACTGGATTTGTATTATATCTCGCCTTGCGTCTCTCCAATTTCCACTGCTGCTTAGAGAGCACTACTTTGGTCCTGTTTCATCTGTTCTATGTTGGGCCCAAGGCTTTGCAGCTTTAGCGCTTTGGTGCGTTTCGTCGTAATCGACTTCCTCAGACGCCGCCAAACAATGAATGGTTTCAAAGTCCACATTGAAATAGAAAGTGCCCGCTGCGATTGGTTGAGGCATTTCTGACAGGCTTAGGAGGGGGATGTCCCGAACTCGGTGCTCTGAGTCCTAACAGAGCAGCATTCTAACATAAGTACTTTCCCTAGTAGGCAGTGTCTGCTCCTTCCCCTCACACACATGGATCTTACTGTGGGCAACAAGTGACCTACCCGGACTCTCATCCCACCATTGAAAACCCGGATCAAACCTGCAAACCCCACTTGAGTAAGTAGTGTTTTCCTGCAAAGTCACAGTCCAATGTTTATTGGCAGGGCAATTTTGTGGGATGCGGTGGTTCAGCGTATTCAAAAAAGTTTTTAGACCCCACAAATTGCCACTGAGGCCGCTGAACTACTTAGGGAATCGGTACTCTTATGTGCTTGTGGCCACACTAAAACACCAAATCCACATCTCCTTACATTTGGAAAAAAAGTAGAGCACACACGGGTCCAGCAGGAAGCTCGTTCTTTATTTATCCAGCGGCATGAAGTTTCATCGAAATTGTTTTCCTCAGATGCCACCAAACAATGAATGGTTTCAAAGTCCACATTGAAATACTCAGTGATGTGATTTGAGATGTCATCAGTGATGTCCCTGACCATGTCATGAATGATGTAATATGTGACTTCATCTGAAGTGCATTGCTGAGGCGCGAGTTATAGTTAACTGAATTAACTATAACGGCTGCATTTCTGGTTTTGTACGAGTAAAATGTCTAACTAACTATAACGTCCCTGAAACCAGTGGTTTTGTCAGTGAATTTCTGAGGTTTTTTTATATGCTAATTTCTAACTTAAACGTCCCTGAAACCTAGGGATGTTTCAGTGTATTCAAAGATTTTTTAAATGATAATTTCTATCTATAACGTCCCTGAAACCTATGGTTTTTCAGTGAATTTCGAAGTTTTTTTAAATGCTAATTTCTAACTATTCACACAGAGGTAGGACATGTGCAGAAAGAGGAAGAAAAGCTCAGAAAGAAGCAAGAGAAATACAGAAAGAGGCAACAGAAGTCCAGAAAGATGAAGAAAGTTGCAGAAAGAACCAACAGAGGTGCAGAAAGAAGCCTTGTTGCAAAATCATCCTGTGCCCCCAACTTTTTGTTGCCTGGTACTGGCGGTATATGACTCTGACTAATCAGGCCCGGAGCCACTGCTCTGTTGAAAGACACTTAGAATACAGTGGAAATACCTATATACACTAGGGTACACTATGGGTTGGGCTACCCCTGTGAACGGCATGAACTTCCCTTAAGGCCCTAGTACATAATAGGGCAGGGGGACTAAAACTACCTCTGAATCAGAGGTACGGAAAGAGGCAAGAAAAGTACAGAAAGAAGCAACAGAGGTTCCGAAAGAGAGGTACAGAAAGAAGCAAGAGCAGTACATAATGAACACACAGAGGTGCAAAAAGAGGCAAGAGGGTACAGAAAAAGGTAGGAGGGGTGCACAAAGAGACAAGAGAGGTACAGAAAGGTATAAGAAAGGTGCAGAAACAAGCAAAAGACAGGCAAAAAGAGGCAAGAGGGGTACAGAAAGAAGAGAGAGAAGTGCAGAAAGAAGCAAAAGAGGTGCACAAAGAGGCAAGAGGGGTGCACAAAGAGGCAAGCACAGTGCAGAAAAAAATGAGATGTGCAGAATGAGGCAAGAGACTTGCAGAAAGAGGCAAGAGATGTGCAGAAAGAGGGAAGACAAGTGCAGAAAGAGACAATAGGGCTATAGAAAGAAGCAACAGAGGTGCAGAAAGAGGCAATACAAGTGCAGAAAGAAACAACAGAGGTGCAGAAAGTGTCAAGAGGGGTGCAGAAATAGGAGACAGAAGTGCAAAAAGAAGCAAATGAGGTGCACAAAGGGGCAAGAGGGGTGCAGGAAGAAGCAAGAGCAGTTCAGAAAGAACCAAGAGATTTGCAGAATGAGGCAAGAGATATGCAGAAAGAGGCAAGAGATGTGCAGGAAGAAACAAGAAAAGTGAAGAAAGAGGCAAGTGAGGTGCAGAAGGCGGCAAGGGAACTGTAGAAAGAGGCAAAAGAGTTACAGAAATAGGTAAAAGGTGTACAGAAAGAGGGAAGAGGTGTGTAGACAGAGGTAAGAGAGGTGCAGAAAGAGGGGTACAGAAAGATGCAAGAACGATGCAGAAATTTACAACAGGAGTGCAAAAAGAAGCAAGAGCAGTACTGAAAGAACCAACAGAGGTGCATAAAGAGGAAAGAGAACAGCATAAAAAGGCAAGAGAGGTACACAAAGAGTCAAGAGAGGTGTACAAAGAGGCAAAAGGGGTATAGAAAGAGGCAAGAGGTGTATAGAAAGAAGCATCAGAGGTCTCCAAAAGAGGCAAGAGAGGTGCACAAACAGGCAAGAAAGGTACAGAAAGAGGGAACAGGGGTGCAGAAAGAGGTAAGGGGGATGTAAACATTTGCACGAGGTGCAGAAAGAAGCATGATCATGAGAGAACATATTTGAACCAGTAGTTGTGGAATGGTTGCACAGATTGACGCTGTGGTGGCGCTGAGTGATGCTGTGGTGGCGACAAGTGATGCTGTGGTGGTGCTGAGTGATGCTGTGGTGATGCGATGGATCGATATAGTGAGTGCGATAGATAGAGTGAGGGCAATAGATAGATAGAGGGAGGGCGATAGATAGAGTGAGGGCAATAGATAGATAGATTGAGGGAGCTAGATAGACAGATAGATAGAGTGAGGGCAATCAATAGATAGATAGAGTGATGGTGATAGATAAAGTGAGTGTGATAGATAGACAGAGTGAGGGCGATAGATAGATAGATAGATAGATAGATAAAGTGTATGTTGCATTGAGTAGAGTATAAGTATGAGGTGTGTAATTATATGGCACTGAGTGGTATTATGTGGAGTGTATTTACGTTGCATTTAGAAGAGTGTACTTATGTGGCGTGTAATTATGTGGCACTGAGTTGTAATATGGGGAGTGTATGTTGTATTCAGTAGAGTGTAATTTTGTGGCATGTAATTATGTGGCACTGAGTGGTATTTGGAGTGTATGTTGCATTGAGTGCAGTGTAATTATGTAGCATATAAATATATGGCACAGAGTGGTATTGTTTGGAGTGTATGTTGCATTGAGTGCATTGTATTTATGTAGCATATAATTATGTGGCACTGAGTGGTATTGTGTGGAGTGTGTTGCATTCAGTAGAGTGTAATTATGTGGTGTGTAATTATCTGGCACTGAGTGGTATTTGGAGTGTATGTTGCATTGAGTACAGTGTAATTATGTTGCATATAATTATGTGGCACTGAGTGGTAATATGGGGAGGTTATGTTGTATTCACTAGAGTGTAATTGTGTGGCGTGTAATTATGTGGCACTGAGTGGTATTGTTTGTAGTGTATGTTGCATTGATTGCAGTGTAATTATGTGGCGTGTAATTTTGTGGCACTGAGTGGTATTTGGAGTGTATGTTGCATTGAGTGCAGTGTAATTATGTGGCGTGTAATTATGTGGCACTGAGTGGTATTTGGAGTGTATGTTGCATTGAGTGCAGTGTAATTATGTGGCATGTAATTATGTGGCACTGAGTGGTATTTGGAGTGTATGTTGAATTGAGTGCAGTGTAATTATGTGGCTTGTAATTATGTAGCACTGAGTGATATTATGAGGAGTGTATGTTGTATTCAGTAGAGTGTAGTTGTGTGGCGTGTAATTATGTGGAGCTGAGTGGTATTGTTTGTAGTGTATGTTGCATTGAGTGCAGTGTAATTATGTGGCACTGAGTGGTATTTGGAGTGTATGTTGCATTGAGTGCGGTGCAATTATGTGGCGTGTAATTATGTGGCACTGAGTGGTATTTGAAGTGTATGTTGCATTGAGTGCAGTGTAATTATGTGGCGTGTAATTATGTGGCACTGAATGGTATTTGGAGTGTATGTTGCATTGAGGTCACCCTTGATGGATTCTACCAGTAATTTGCATCTTATCTGCCTGTTTTCAATTGATAACTATAAAGGCACAGGCTTTCAATGCTGGGATATGTTTTTCTCCGACTAGTATCGCTGGTCACAAAACACATTATTGCGATAGGTGCAGTAACTGGGGTAGAGGACATTTGACCTTTTATATAACATAACATAACATAACATAACATAACATAACATAACATGTGTATTTGTAAAGTGCACGTTCACCCAGAGGTCTCTTGGTGCTGAATAACAGATGTTCATTGTTACCCAACTCAATGGTACTCATTTTATCGACCTCAGATGGAAGAAAGGCTGAGTGGACCCGCCGGGATTTGAACCTGTGACCATGAGGTCAAACACAGGCCACTGCAATGGACGCATTAGTCCACTGAGCCACCATATGGTTGCATATTGAATGAAAGGGCCATGGTGGATAGAGAGGTATGGTTGTTAGACCAGGACACCATGTTTTCAGGCATGGCCTTTCCTTTAAGAAGCTATTATTATAATTAGACGCATTAGTCGGATTGGTTCAGTTTAAGTGAAGCAGGAGTGAAACTCACAGAAAGGAGTAATTAGTGCAAGGAAAGCCTAGGACTGGAAAAATATATTACCTGTGTACTTGGAATCAACTATAAATTGGAACGCTAGGTAGGGCGCACGAGGTAACAGATACTTACATAAATTCTGTGCTCAAAAAAAATTCTTTACATTTTTTTACAGCGTGTACTCGACCCTAAGGTATTGGAGCACTTTAAATGAGCACCACTTACAATATGCAAGGAGACATTCATTTTTTGGTAGGCAGAGGGAGATTAAGTGATTTGCCCAGAATCAGAGACTCAAACCTATTTCGTAGCTCCAAAGTCGGCAGCTCTGGCCGCTGGGCCACATGGGGTGGAAGAGACAATTAAAACAGTACATTATATTTAACATCGAGTCATAAATGGGCACGTGTGCCCTAAGGAGCAAGCAGTTCTTTGCTCGTCTGTTCGGGACACGGCCCCCTGTCTCCTCACTGTCGCTCGTAATTGCGGCGAGCAGAGGAGGGCGGAATGGCAGCAGATGGCGGGTGCGATTCCTGATTGGATCCTGCCTCTGGGTGGGAGACCAATAAAAGAAAAAAATAATAATAAAAGAAATTCACCCAATGTGAAAGACGACCTTTCCGTTTCTTTAACTCCTGTGTTTTGCTACTGTTGGTGCCCACTGTAGTATGGTGAGACGCAGTCTAGTGGTTGAGGGGTGGAGACAGAGGGAGGAGCAGGAACGGGAGGAGCCGGGGAATAGGAACCAAGGGGACAGTTAGAGTAGGGACAGGGACGAGGATGGATGTGCAGTAATAAAGCTCTCCTAAACCATAAAGAAGTGTCGGTCGTTATTGCCACCACGACGCGACAGCTGGCGACGAGGGTGGGATGTGCTTGAACCCCACCGACCCTCACGAGAGAGCCCTGTCCCCAGCGTGCCTCGAGGAGCAGGCGACGCTGACCAGAAGGACGAAATTGCGACCTGCCACGTGAAGCCAGTAGCAGGTGACCCTGTCCCCCCCCAGCAGTTGGGAGGGACTCAAGAGGGAGCCGAGGCACCAAGCGTCGCAACGCCCGAGGCAGAAGTGACCCCTTCGCGCTAAAACGCGACTTGTGCAAGAGAGCGCGGTGTCCAGCCAGCGCTGCAGGAGCAGAAGCCAGGAGCCTACCCTGACTCTGCCAGACCCCAAGAGAAAAGAGAAAGTGCCCTCGCGTGGAGAACGGCACCCCACGGAGACCGCCTGCCAAGCGGTGCTGACCGAGCGCTGTTCGCGCCAAAAGAAGTTGCAAGTGCCCAGAAGTGCCCACCGGGAGCCCACCCCGGCGGCAGAAGTCAAGACAAGTGACCCTACCTGAAGCATTGACTCCAGCGGTGGATCCTGGCTGCAACCGGCAAGTGGTGAGTGGAAGCGCTAAGAAAATACTGTGATTCCGGTGAAAAACGAAGAAAAACGGCCGAAATCCCGTCGAAAACGAGATTCCCGCGCGGCCATTTTGGAGTCAGGCAGCAGTGTCCAATCCCCTGCGAGGGATCATCGGCGGCCATTTTGAGGTCAGGCAGAAGACCTGAAATTGCAAATAAACATTGGTGAGTGCCACAGGGCCCGAAAACAAGCACTGGTAAGTGCAAAACAAACATTGGTAAAGACAAAAGAAAAACAATCATTGGCAAGGGCAAGAGACATACAAACAAGCATTGGCGAATGCAAGTGAAGAGTAAACAAACATTGGCAACTGTAAGTGAAGCAAGCATTGGTGACTGTAACAAAACAAACATTGACGCATGCAAACAAGCATTGGCGTATGCAAGTGAAGAATAAACAAACATTGGCAACTGTAAGTGAAGCAAGCATTGGTGACTGCAACAAAACAAACATTGACGCATGCAAACAGGCGTTGGCGAATGCAAGTGAAGGATAACAAAGCGCTGAAAAGACGACAAACAAGCCCATGCAAATGCAAGAAGCAATCTAAGAAGACAAACATTGATACATGCAAATCAACAAGCATTGGTACATGCAAAGACAAAGTACTGGCTAAGAGTAAACAAGCACTGGTACATGCAAATAAACAAGCAGTGATACATGCAACTAGACAAACATCGATGCGTGCAAATCAACAAGCACTGGTACGTACAAAGGAACAAGCACTGATCCAGGCACAAAGACACAAGCATCGATACACGCAGATCAACAAGCATTGGATAAATCGCAGCCAAGAAAGAAAACAAGTATCGCTGAAAACCAAACAAGCACTGGCGAACATAACAGAATCAAGCATTAACAAAGACCGAGCGAGCACTGGCAAAGGCCAAACAAGCATTGCTAACGTCCCAGCGCATGACTAGACCGCAGGCTTCGACTACATACAAATCAATTACGAAGACGAGAAGACAAGCGAACAGCCGGTGCTCTGCGAACATGATCCATCAAAATCCTCCTCTTATGGCGGGGGAAGAAATCGCACAACAGTTCAATCCCTGCTTTGAAGCACCACCCCCAGGGATGCAGACGGACACCTGGAGTCTGTGTCTCCAACGGAACCAATGGCTGGCCACACTGAGTGATTTCCTGGATGCCAATGGAGAACAAAGAGAGAGGAAATGCCTAACGCTGCTCCTCCATCTGGTGGGTCCAGAGGGCCGATGCCCAATCGAAACATTTTCCGAAGAAGACACAGACCTCTATAAAAGACTCCAAGAGAAACTATGTGCCCGTCTCTCCGCACAAACGGAAGTGGACCGAGAGCGCATCACCTTCAACACAGCTCGGCAGGAACCAGGTGAACCACTGCCAACCTTCATCACTCGGTTAAAAAAACCTGGTACAAGGCTGCCACTTCAACACCTTCACGAATGAGGACGCAGTCCGACTCCGGATAATTGAAGGCTGCGCAAACCCCGACACGAAACTCAAGATCTTGCGAGGAAAGTGGTCACTGGAAGAAATCATCAGGAAGGCTGAAATTGGACTGCACGTCAAGGTAAGAGACAAATCAAAGGCCCCGAATCTGAAGGCAAATTATCAAGACGCCCGGACAGATAACCCTCAGCACACAAACAGAACTGAAAGGAGAGAGAGGGAAGACAGACCAGCAAAAAGACAACGGGAAAGACACAGTGACAAAGAAAATAACACGGATTACTCAGAGTCAGATTTCTCAGCAGCCGACTACTCAAGGTCAACCAAGGACTGCTCGGAGTCAGATGACCCAGAGTCAACCATCCAAAAGGCGATTCCAAAAAGTTATTCACCCCCCAGGAGTTCCTCAAAGAGTCATTCAAAGGAGGAAGAAAGAGCATCAAGTGGGACAGATCGCACTCCTGGTCAAGAAGGCATCCCGCACAGCAAGTGGGAGAGAAAGACTAACCCGAGAAGAAGGGGTCGCACTGGCCAACACCGAAAGTCGGCGCAGGGACATCAGTCGACAAGCAGTGAAGACAAGTCCAAGGAAACATCTGGCCGGAGAACACACAAACCCCAAGTCAGAGGTGCTGGAACATCAAGCAATTGGGAAGGAGAACCAGATCACACAAGACGGACTGGTCCATGCCATGATTCATGCCTTTATGGGCCCCAAAGCATCCATGGGCCCCGCGACAACGAAGGAACAGAGCGTAGATGGGTAACATCAGACGAGAAGAACGAAGAGGCAAAAGCTTGGGATCAAGCACAAGGAACAAGCACGGAATCTTCAAACAATCTCCCAAATGAGACAGCGTTGAAGATATTCCAACAAAGACACATGGAGAAGCTTTTCGAAAACAATTCCGAAGGGGAAAGCAGCTCGTCACGGACTACCCGGCTCCGAAGACCACCTAGTAGGACACTCCCAAATGAACACTCACAGAGGGAACTGACAGAGCACCCCTCTGATTCGGAAAGCACGTCGGTCCGATCTTTTGAGTCGGCAGAGTCATGGTCCCGACAACGACCACGTGCAACATTCTCAAAGAAACATCCTCAGAGGGAAGCGAGGGAGAACTCCTCTGATTTAGACAACATGTCGGTCCGATCTTTTGAATCGGCAGAGTCATGGTCCCGACAACCACCACGTGCAACATTCTTAAAGAAACATTCTCAGAGGGAAGTGAGGGAGAACTCCTCTGATTCGGACAGCATTTCGGTCCGATCCTTTGAGTCGACAGAGTCGTGGTCCCGACACCGGCCATGGCGCCAATCACCTGAACACATCAGCAAACCAAGGGACACTCTTCACGTCGAGAGCGACGTGTCCCACACCAATGTCAATGCACACTCGATCACTCCACCAGACAACCCGTCGCATCGAGCACATGTGCATCGTGACACTAATACCACACCGTCACCCCGGGTAGGGGCAGCAAGGTTGACTCGAAGGCCCTGGTCCTGGTCCTGCAAAACGGAATCCGGCATCGTGGCCAAAAGTACCCAAATAAAAACGGACCAACCAGTCAATCCGCAAAGGAAGCCAGACGTGTCAGGAGAACTAAGTCATCATCGGAGGAGAACAAGACACACTAACATTCAGCCGACCCCAGAGTCTGCCTGTTCCAGGCGCGAGCAGGTGTGGGAGACACAACCCGAGACAGCAAATCAATCTCCAAGTCATACCAAGCTGACCTCCACCGTTCATACCTCACCGGCCGGCACCCCAGACTCGAAACAGGAAGACAGTGTTGTTCTTGACCTGACGAGGCAAAAGGCAGTAAAGATAAAGGCGGTGAATGAATTACTGGACCAAGCCAAGACAGTCTCATCAGACAACACCATACCGTCTGGCATACATGACCCTGAACTGGAGGACAGTGTTGCCTTCAACCGGACAAGACAAACGGAAGCAAAAGCGGATGAGGGTGCTCGGAAGAGGACCAGAACACTATCCACCCATGAAAGAGATCGAGCACCTAAACCAACAGTAGTTACACCACGGGAAAGAGACACGCCGACTGCGGAATGTGAGAGCAGACAGTCCACACGCAACGTGATCAAGAACGCCCTGATTGAGACAACAGAAAAATCGACCAACGTCAAGCCCACCTCGGATTCGACACTACTGAGGCTCGAAGAGCAGGCTGTTCGCCAACCCGTGTGGCGGATTGAAGAACTGCGAACACTAAGGACATTAAGCTCATTTTGTTAAGAAAGGGGGAGATGTAGTATGGTGAGACGCAGTCTAGTGGTTGAGGGGTGGAGACAGAGGGAGGAGCAGGAACGGGAGGAGCCGGGGAATAGGAACCAAGGGGACAGTTAGAGTAGGGACAGGGACGAGGATGGATGTGCAGTAATAAAGCTCTCCTAAACCATAAAGAAGTGTCGGTCGTTATTGCCACCACGACGCGACACCCACCATAAAAAGCTCACAATAAAGGCACAGGTTAGTAACATAAAAACCGGACCTGTACGTGCAGTTAAGTGTGTGAAATTGCTATTGGCCCGGAAAATAAATATTAAAGGCACGGCAATATGAAACTCCCACGCCCAGCAACATTAAATACCCCAATTAATAAAGCAAATTAACATCGGTAAGAGTGTACTTTTCTGTTTCCATACATGTGTTGCCGTCTTACCATTTTGGCTGTAAAAAAGCCCACAATAATAAGCGCGAATTGGCAATATGAAAACAGAACATGTAGGTACTCAAACATGTAAGAGAAAACACCGGACGTCTAGCTACACATAATCCTATAAAATCATACGTCATCATTTTACTAGCGGTGCTGCACAACTATTAGGCAAGGGTGATAATATAAGCAATAATATATTGTGCTCCAAAAAGAGTTTATTATGCTAGCAATGGCTTTTAAAGCTGCATAATACATTCTAGCAAAAAGAGCATGTTTTGGTTTATTTTAAAATGTATTGAAGAAAGCATTAAAACGGCTAAAGTACTAGATGTAGCTTTGTATTTTATAGTAATTTACGTTTTACGGTATATGATAGCAACAGAAGTATTGAAGCTTCCAGCTTTGGCGATGAATAGGTAAGGCTTTGGCTCAAGAAATGTTTGCAAAAACTTGTTCTGTCACATTTAAGTACATGAACAGGTAATAAAAAAAGGGGACCTAATTTGAATAACAAAAGTATAGCAGTTGGCTTGTGTAAAATACGTGGGTGAGCTAGAGATGGTGTGTTTAGGTTTAGTTGAGTGTGAAGTGGGTGCAAGAGTTCTGCTGTGAGGATCAAAGGGTGTGTAAGAGTGAGTGAAAGGAAAGGTCAGAGGCCATCTTTAACTTGTGTTTAAAACTGTATGTTAAAGTGAGTGTGAAGTAGATGGCGTCGTTGATAAGAAGACATTTCTGGTGTTATAAGGCGGTGTTAAAAGTGACTGCATGTGGCGAAAAGGAGAGAAGACTTTGCTTTAGGGCGTTAATCTTGCCCTAACAAAAGCTGGTGACAGAGATGACATTGTAATACTCGCCAAAAAGACAGGAAGCAAATGTTGGGAGGCATGTGGCTATTACGTCTGAAGTATCTGTGATATGTAAAACAATGCGTGAGTTAACACCTTTGGCCCGGGGCGATGCAGTGAGTATCGGAATGGAAGCAGGGAGTGGGGATGCCGAAGATACATTTTAAGAGGGGTGCAGTACTAAGTGCAGTGTAGGAACGCAAGGTTGTTACGGAAGACCAGAACAGATATGGCAAGTTATACCAGGGGCCCGAGGCTCGGACCTAGAGACTTTGGAGCAGGGGAGTGATGGTTGAATCTTGTCGTGGCTGAACATTCTGTGAGCCTGGGCACATTATACATTTCCAGAATACTGCAAAGAAGGTTCATAATATCGCTCATGTACACAGTTGCTGCTGTTTTTTCAAATGGAGGGAACTACGAGCAGCAACCTCGGAGCGAAAAGGAGTGGTGGGGTGGGCTGTCGTGTTGTGACGGGGTCAGGCTGCAAATAATATGAAAGCATTGCGCATTCAAATGGAAGGAAATGCGAGCAGCAACCTCGGAGCGAAAAGGAGTGGTGGGGTGGGCTGTCGTGTTGTGACGGGGTCAGGCTGCAAATAACATGAAAGCATCGCACATTCAAATGGAGGGAACTGCGAGCAGCAACCTCGGAGCGAAAGGGAGTGGTGGGGCGGCCTGTAGTGTTGTAACGGGGTCAGGCTGCAAATAATATGAAAGCATCGCGCATTCAAATGGAGGGAACTGCGAACAGCAACCTCGCAGCGAATGGGAGTGGTGGGGCGGGCTGCAGTGTTGTGATGGAGTCAGGCTGCAAATAATATTAAAGCATCGCGCTTCTTGCAAAATCAGCGCCCCATTAAAATACTATTTTTTTGTTTTTTTGTTTTTTTTTAACCTTTATTTGTAGAACATGTAGTTACAGGTATGGGCCTACAACCATCCCGGCCGGCCGCTAAACAGAGCTGAAGTAAAGCAAGCACTATACGTAGTTATAACAGTTCGAGACCCGGGATAAGAAGATAACAGTGCGTAGCTTGTAATCATACACAACAGCTGAAAAACAGGATTCGGAAGGTTCATTTTTCAAATAAGAAACTAAGGAGGTGCCGCACAATCGTACACAGTCCCGCAATAATATGCAGATCAGGATATCAGCAAGCAATAGTGATATGGAGGAGTCAACGGGGGGACAGGATATACAAAGCAGGAGAAAGGTAGGCACAGCCCCATCGGGTAGCAAGTCTAACCCCCGCCCCTCAACACCAAACATACCGCAAAGAGCGTGAGCGACGACGACACTAAAAAGGAAAGAAAGACTAAAGGGCCATAGAAACAAATATCGATCAGATACCCATCCCGCAACCCCCACCCTGCACATCCGCAGAAGGCCATGACCTACCCCCCCAGCAGCGTGCCTGTCGCCCTAATAGAAACCCGAAATATAGAAAGATAGGAAATATAACGGAGGAGGGCCCTCATCGTGCCGCCCGGCCCGCCCTTCACCCATACGCCACGGAAATCCCAGAATGGAAGTAATACTATAGTGGAGAATAACAAACCCCGAGTATAAACACGGTGAAATATCGATCGAACATACCCACTGCACTGTCCGTCAATAATATTACCAATAGATCATTAACCACATCATCCCTGACCCTGTCTGGCGGTGGCATTGCCAGAAGCCCTCTCGTTAATCAATTTAGAGCACAATCCTGAGGGTCCAAACAGTATGAGCGGGTCCGGCTGGGGCGCAGCCATGGAAGAGTACAATAATCCAAGCCCCTCAAAGTATAAACAGCGAAGATCAGCCAATATCAACGCCGCTCCCGGGAACCTCCCAAAGCTCACAAAAAACAACGCCATCAAGGAGAGGAAAGTCATACAGTCCAACCACCGTTTGTGACATGACCAGGCCAGTCCAAGAGGAAAAACAGCACTCCACCCCCAGCCGCCAGTTGGACAGGTGTTCCAAGGAGACATCCAGATGAGCAGTCAAGTCAGCTCGCACGGGCACGGGAGCCTGATCCTCAGGCGGCCCTCAGCGCCCCCGCGGAGCCGAAACTTCCTCCATGGGCTCAGCAGCAAGTTCACCGGCGGTCCCGTGGAGTCGGGGCGTGGCCGCCAAGGACGGCGAAACAGCAATGGCGTCCATTCTTCCGCCCAAGTCCCGAGCATGGCAAAGCATAGTCTCATGCAAAACTGTTAAGGCAGCCATCACGTCTCAGGAAATTAACTCCTTTGTGTGGTGCGAGCATCTCGGCCCCATCTGTACATCAGCCGTCCGACTTGGACTCGGGTCATAGAGGAGGGCACCAGCCGCCATCTTGATCCAGCCGGCCCGTCCCTCTTCACCACACTCAGGGACTAGGCCTCACAGTGAGGGCGCCACGGGATGCGTCTCCAGGGCAAACAAACTGTGGGGCAGGCTCCAGAAAGAAGAGCCACCAAAAGGCTAAAGTCCCAGCCGGGCCCCGGGTGTCGCCCGCCTATATCGGGGGCAGACCTTGACTATGCCCGGGTAACAAAGTTTGGGGAGGGGGGCAGGAATCATGTACCCCCTCCGATCCAGCGCCACTCCACTGCTCCTCAAGGGTCGCCGACAAGCGGACCGGGTCTTCACCGCCAGAAGCATTCTTTCACGTCAACGGCACCCACCAGCAGGCCCCTTATCGCCATCAACGGCCGTTGGTGCTACAGCTGTGGCCGGAGGCCCCGCCGAGTCAACGCCCCGGTCTCATCACCGCGTAGGCCACAGAGCAGATGGGGACAATTCTCAGGATCCGCTGCACACCGGAGCTCCGGGAACAAACGGTAGGTGTTCGTTTTCCTTCTCCTACCAGAGTATGCCTTCGCGGCACAGGATAGACTTCAGGATAGACGTGTGGGGCGAAAGGGCTTGCAGAGCCGAGCAACCATGGGGCCATTTTGAATGCCTGCTTGGCTCCCCATTAAAATACTATTAAAGCATTGCGCTTCTTGTAAAATCGGCGCCGCATTTAAAATACCCAATATAGGCTGAAGTGCGGCCGCGAATAGCAATAACAAGCTGAATGGCAGGGGTGTAAAAGGAGGCGAGAAAGGAGGAGAGAGGAGAGAAGAAGGGAGGGGAGGCAAAGTGGTGGGAAGAAGAGAGAGGGCATGAAGGGATCGAAGGCAAGGAAAAGAAAGGGAAGATAGACGAGATTAAGAGGAGCCACAGATGGACTTTAGAACAAGGCAGCACTAGGAGGGGGGCTGGGCATGAAGGAAGGAGAAATGCGAGTCACGGCATGGCGGCCGTTAAGTGTGAAGCAGTGGGCGGGGAAGCAGATCCCTTTGAAGCTCTCGGAGGCAGGAGCGAATGGTAAGGGGAGGAGAAATGCTGCTGGTAGGCTCGGGCAAGCTCGTGCATGAGGACGTGCACTTCTTGAAATCCGCTTTGCTTTTGAGAGCTTAGTTTAGCTCTTGGTTTCACCCCAATAGGGCTCGCCTATTATATCCCTGCGGGATATTAATCGGTGAGCCCTAAAAAGTGATGTTCTGTTGGCGATAAAGCCTTGTAAATATGCCCCTAAATGTTTTGAACAAAAAAAAATACAAATATTAGCTGATGTAACTTTTACTTGCACACCTGCTATGCACTGCTTATGACTGCACATATTATATCACTCAAGACATGTTCTATGACATCATTTATGACATCACTGATGACATCTCAAATGACATCATTGATGACATGTCTGATGACATCATCCAGTGAGTGTGTTTCGTAAACGTTTGAGACTTAAAGATATATACTAAGCTACTGCATAATTTAAATTACTATTCTTTCTGTACAACCAATAAGTGATACTGTTTCCAACATATTTGATCTGAGTGATTGTGTGACTGTCTGTATCTGTGTGTGAGTTGCTGTGTGGCTGTCAGTGGGTGTGTGATTGGCTGTATGGGTGAATAGGCGGGTGTGTGAGTAGCTGTGTGGGTGAATACATGGATGTATGAGTAGCTGCTTGAGTGAATGAGTGGATGTGTGAGTGGCTGTATTGGTGAGTGAGTGGGTGTGTATGACTGGATGGGTGAGTGAGTGGCTGAGTGAGTGCTGTATGGGTGGCTGAGTGTGTGTGCGGGTGGCTGTATGGGGGACTGAGTGGCTGTGTGAGTGGTTGTATGGGTGGGTGATTGGATGTGCAAGTCAATCAATCAATCAAATAATTTGTAGAGCGCGCTACTCACCTTTTAGGGTCTGAAGGCGCTGGGAGGGAGATGAGTCGCTACTGCTCGAAAAGCCAGGTCTTGAGTTGTTTCCTAAAGGAGAGATAGTCCTGGGTCAGCCGTAGGGGGGTGGGGAGTTCCATGTCTTGCCGCCAGGTAGGAGAAGGATCTTCCTCCGGCGGTGGCTTTGCGAATTTGTGGGACGGCAGCTAGAGCGAGGCTGGCGGATCGGAGCTGGCGGGTGGGTGTGTAGAATGTGAGGCGGCTGTTGAGGTATTTGGGGCCCATGTCGTGGAGAGCCTTGTGTGCGTGGGTGAGGAGTCTGAACGTGATCCTCTTGCTGACAGGGAGCCAGTGCAGGTCTTTCAGATGGGCAGAGATGTGGCTTTGACGGGGGATGTCCAGGATGAGTCGTGCAGAGGCGTTCTTTATGCGCTGGAGTCTTTTCTGGAGTTTGGCTGTGGTTCCAGCATAGAGGGTGTTCCCGTAGTCCAGTCGAATGGTGATGAGGGCCTGGGTGACTGTCTTTCTGGTGTCGGTGGGGATCCACCGGAAGATCTTTCGGAGCATGCGCAGGGTGTTGAAACAGGATGACGAGACGGCGTAGACTTGCTTGGTCATCGTGAGGGATGAGTCCAGGATGAAGCGCAGTGTGCGTGCATAGTCCGTGGACGTGGGGGGTGTCCAGCGCAGATGGCCACCAGGAGTTGTCCCAGGCAGATGGGGATGGTCCCAGGATGAGGACGTTCGTCTTGTCTGAGTTCAGTTTCAGAAGGCTGAGCTTCATCCATTCCGCAATGTCTTTTATTCCTTCCTGGAGGCTGGCTCTGGTGGTGGTGGGGTCGTTGGTGAGGGAGAGGATCAGCTGGGTGTCGTTGGCGTAGGAGATGATGTTAAGGTTGTGTTGGTGTGCGATGGCTGTGAGAGGGCTCATGTAGGCATTGAAGAGGGTGGGGCTGAGTGAGGATCCTTGAGGAACGCTGCAGATGACTTCGGTGGCCGCGGATCGGAAGGGGGGAGGCGGACTCTCTGGGTTCTTCCGGCGAGGAACAAGATGATCCATTTCAAGGCCGCTCCTTGGATTCCGGTGTTGCTGAGGCACCGTATCAGGGTGCAGTGGCACACGGTGTCGAAGGCTGCTGAGAGGTCCAGGAGGATGAGGGCAGCTGTATCCCCGTTGTCGAGCAGGGACGTGAAGTGGTCGGTAGCTGCGATGAGGGCGGTTTTGGTGCTGTGGTTTGCTCGGAAGCCGGACTGCGAGGGGTCAAGGGATCCGTTAGTCTCGAGGAAGGCGGAGAGTTGTTTGTTGACGGTCTTCTCGATGACTTTGGCAGGAAAAGGGAGGAGCAAGATGGGGCGGAAGTTCTTGAGGTCCGTGGGGTCCGCGGTGGGTTTCTTCAGGAGGGCCTTGAGCTCGGCATGTTTCCAGCTCTCCGGGAAGGTGGCGGATGCAAAGGAGCTGTTGATGATGTCCCGGAGTTGGGGTGCGATGATGGAGTCGGCTTTGTTGAAGATGTGTGTTGTAACCTCACCTGTTGTGTCTTCCCCGTCACACACCCCTCTCCCTCCTCCCTTCTTGGTATGGTCCGCTCCGCCTCCGGGAGCGTGAGTTAGAATGTTGGTTGTGAGAGAAAGCCGCCAAGCTGGGAGCACCTGTTTACCTATGACTAAATAAAATTGAACATTGGAACCTTCATTGTGTAGTGTTTCTTTACTACATTTCTGGCGACGAGGATGGGATCCAAACCCACGAACTCTTGTGGCGGAGTCAATACAGATTTGAGGCAGCACGTCTTGTGAGGGACACGTAATCCCTTTGTATCTGTGACAGTGGATTTACAAGGGCCATAAACCAACACACGGCGCGAGCAAAGCATATTTAGTGATTTCAGGGAGCCAAGAAGGAAAACAGTAGGCGGAGTAGGAAACGTGACCTTCAAATTAAGAACCCCAGTGTCCACAGCCTGCGCATTACTTTTAATCAGCTCGGGGCGACAGAGAACTCTACAAAGTGCACTCGTACCGCCATCTTTTTGCTTGAGGTGGATATTACATCTTCACGTGAATTCCTAGATATAGCTGCGCATTTAACATGGAGTGGGGCCAAAGGTATAATTTTCCGCCACCAGTGCCGTTTATGGAGGGGGATGAAAAAAACACTGAAGAATGGAGTGAGTGGAAAGAATATTTTGAGGAGTACATATCAGTTGTCGAGGAAGGGAAGTATCTCTTATACCTGAGGAAAAGGCTGAAATATTACTTCACAGTTTAGGAACTGAAGGACGAAAAAAGTACCACGAAATGGAAAAGGTATTCACGAAAGGGTCAGTCAGAAATTTGTATGATGACATCTTGAGTGCGTGGGATGAATATGAAATACAAGCCTCGTTGGTAAAGGTACAAAGGGATGAAGTGATCAAGGAAAGAATGGATAGCCAAGAGGAAGATAATACTAGAAAAATGAACCCGGAGTGTACTATCTTCATAGGTGGAGTAAAGACAGATATGATCTCAGATTCAGGATCACGTTATAGTTTGGTAAGCAAGAGTGAATGGAATAGAGAATTAGCTAAAAAATTTGGAGATGAATTTAAAGAGGCCAACATATCCCTAAAAACATACACAGGGGAGGACATCAACGTAATAGGTTACAAAGTTATGGATTTAATGCACAAGGGAAATAATACTTGGAGTACCATATATATAACGGAAAGAGGACCCACCATGCTAGGGTGGAAGGATCAAAAGAAATTGAAAATATCACGTAATGGAAGAAGAAAAGAACACATGAGTGAGCTGGCACAGAACCAAAGCATGCAGGGAACAAATAGTGAAGCACTGAAGGCTCGTGCGCCGACGTCAAAGGGTTCGGGAGTTATTGAAGGAGCTGCAAGTAATAAAGAGTATGGAAAAGAAGTAACTAAGGACAAACGTAAGGAAAAACGAGAAACTCGCCAAAGTTGGGTGGATGAAAGAGAAATACGTAAGAAACATGAGAGAAAAGGCAGTGAAGGTAAAGTTGGGAAAAAAGTAGAATGAGAAAGAAAGGGAGAATGCATAAGTACTACAGCAAATGAGCGGCAAAGGATAAAATGTAAGAGTAACCAATTCAATCACAAAGAGACGTGGCAAAGTACCACATCGTCTGAGTCCAGGACCAAAATGATGGAGGAGTATGAAGACAATTATGAACAGGAAAGAGAAGTGGTCTCAAGTTTGTGTGAATCTAAGGGTGAGAATAAAGGAAAACACTTTCATAGGCCCAATAGTGATAAGTTGGAGAGTGAGAGTATGGAAATGCAGAAAATACGAAAAGATTTCCCATTAAAGGTCCTGTCGGGAAAAAATGGTCCACTCTATGAGTATAGGAGAAAGCATAAGTTTTGTGACCCAGAAAACACAACTGAGTTCTTCTATGGTGGTCTCGTGATGGAACAGGTGGACAGACTAAGGGCAGAAGAGTCTCGTGATGATGATCTGGAGCTGTTTGAAAAGGAATTCGAGATAGGTCTGGATTCTGGTAAGGGCCAAGGGAAGGAGGGTAGAAGATGGCCTAGACCAGTCACCGAGGATGACATTGTAAGAGAGACATAGTGTGTCAGAGGGAGCTGCCGGGGAGTGCCCTGGCCCAAGTTATTGACTAAGAGGAAAAAATGAGGAGCGTTACCGCCAGGATCATCCCTCCTTAAGGGGTTGGAGAGACTAGTAAGAGACATGCGGAACTCTAGGGTGTAATAGAATGTTGGGTTTGTTCAGACTAAGGGGAGCCCCAGGGTGAAAGAGTGATGTGGCACTTACCTGTTGTAACCTATGTCATGGGGCCCATCAAAGAGACTTTAGGGAGAGCAATGGGGTGGTGGTAGGTGAGGTGTTCAAGGTATGGAAGTAATCAGCCGCACCCATTGTGAGACATAATTGCTTATCCCTTTGCGAGAAGAGTCAGGACTTCTTGGGGGACCCAGCGGAACATTTTATCCCACTGTTCCAGAGTTCTTTCAGTCAGTTCGATACAGAGGTTACCTTAAGGTTACGGTTTACTTTTAAAAGTTGCCCAGGATAAAGTCCCATCCTTCTCTCCCCTCTTTCCCCCGGGACAGTCCCCGCTGGCTCTGGGGGGGGATCTTCCTTCCCTCCCACTGTTGTTCGTTCTCTGTAACCTAAGGGGTCGTCTTCCCCATTCTTCTTCTTTTCTTGTTTCGGTCTTCTTCTCTCTATCCCTGGTGGTCTTTCCCTCTCTCCTGTTTCCCTTCTTTTGACTGTCCTCTCCAGCAGCCCTCTATCCCTCTCTTTTCCCTATCCCTTCCCGTTTCCTCGCCTCCTTTTAACTCACCCCTCTTTTTCCCCCACTCTCCCTTTAACTGCTTTCTCTCGCCCCTGTCTGTGGAGATCTGTATCTCTTTTCCTCTGTTCTCTTTAGGGGGGAAGGTGTGTTGTAACCTCACCTGTTGTGTCTTCCCCGTCACACACCCCTCTCCCTCCTCCCTTCTTGGTATGGTCCGCTCCGCCTCCGGGAGCGTGAGTTAGAATGTTGGTTGTGAGAGAAAGCCGCCAAGCTGGGAGCACCTGTTTACCTATGACTAAATAAAATTGAACATTGGAACCTTCATTGTGTAGTGGCTCTTTACTACAATGTGGTGTGGACAGGGGTCGGTTGAGGAGCCGGAGTGGATGGTGTTCATCACGTGGGTGGTGTCTTCGGTGCTGACCGGGGTCCAGGTGCAGAGGGTGGTGGTGGGGGACACTGGTTCGGTGGTGGGGTGCGTGGTCTGTTCGCCGAAGCTCTTGTGAATGTCGGCAATCTTGCGGTGAAAGAACGAGGCGAGTGAGTCGCAGAGGTCTTGCGAGGGTGTGATGTCGTTGTTGCAGGCGCTGGGGTTGGAGAGCTCTTTAACGATGCTGAAGAGTTCCTTGCTGTTGTGGGTGTTGTTGTCCAGTCGTTCTTTGAATGTTGTCCTTTTGGTGGTGCGGATCAGCTGGTGGTGTTGGCGGGTGGCGTACTTGAGGGCTATCATGTTTTCTCCTGTCTGGTCACGGCGCCAGGCTTTCTCGAGGGTGCGGCAGGTTTTCTTGGAGTTTTTGAGGTCGTTGGGGAACCATGAGGTTTTCTTGCTGCCGGGTCTGCTGGTAGGGTTCTTCAGTGGTGCAAGGTCATTGGTGCAGTTAGTGAGCCACTGTGTGAGGTTGCAGGCTGCTTCTTTGGGGTCTGTTGTGGTGGTGAGAGGGTTCTGGCTGAGGGAGGTGGTGAGCTGGTCGGCGGTGATCTTGCGCCAGCTTCTGCGGGGAACCTGTTGCGGGTGCTGGTGGGTTGTGGTTCTCCTGAAGTTGAAGTGGACGCAGCTGTGATCTGTCCAGTGTAGTCTGGTGGAGTGGCTGAAGGAGATGCGCTTGCTGGAGGAGAGGATGGGGTCTAGCGTGTGGCCGGGGTAGTGGGTGGGGGTGTTCACCAGTTGCTTGAGTCCGAGGTTGGCGAGGTTGTCCAGCGGGGCGGCGGTATTGCTGTCATTGTTGTTCTCCAGGTGGAAGCTGAGGTCCCCTAGGAGGATGTAGTCAGAGGAGGTGAGGGCATGCGGGCTGACGAAGTCTGCGATGGCTTTGCTGAATTGTGTGCATGGTCCCGGGGGTCTGTAGATGAGGAGGCATTCATCCAGGTTTCTGTGAGGAAGGTGACGTCTGGTGATGTTGCATCGAGGGGGTTCCAGAGTCGACGGCATGCTTGTGGATGGAGCGTTTGTTGAGCAGGATGCACTTGAGGTGATCGTTGCTGGCGCTTGACTTGGCGGGTGCGGTGCAGGTTCGGAGGCAGGTAAATTTGCAGGCTTGGCAGGTGAAGGGGCTGTATGGGTGGGTATTTGGTTAACAATGAGTGTATGATTGGCTATTTTATAGAGTGACTATCTGTGTGAGTGGCTGTATGGGTGATTGAATGTTTGTGTGAATGCTTGTATGGAAATGTGAAAAGTTATGTAAGTGGTTGAGTGAGTGGCTGAGAGAATGAGTATATGGGTGTGTGAGTGGTTCTGTTGAAAGGCTTAATGGATGAGTGAGTGGCTGTATAGGTGAATACGTGGATGTGTGAGTAGATGTAGGGCACAGGTCCAGAGTATCTGATACAGCATATACAATGGTACTGGCCCAAAAGAACCCTGCATTCTATGGAAGACAAGCTGTGATAGTACCACTTACAAAAAAAGCCTCTTAGGGTGGAAGAAGCTTTGTTGTGCGTGCTGCAAAAGCTTGGAATGAACTTTGTTTTTTCCTGAGAAACAGCACAGATCTCCTGACATTTAGGCAGGGTCTAAAGACCTGGCTTTTTAACCTGTAATTGCGGTTTACCGGTTCTTTACTAAGGGGATAATAACTAGCACCAGGGCAACTCTGGGTAACTGCTGTGCTTTATAAGTTCCTATAACATTACATAACATATCTGTGTGAGTGACTGTATGGGTGAGTGAGTGGCTAGGTGAATAGGTTTAAGGGCAAGTTAATGGCTGTATGGATGAGGGAGTAGGTGTGTGAGCAGTTGTATGGGTATGTGAATTTGTGTTTGAATGGCTGTGTGAATGTGAATTGTTCTGTGGATGATGTAATTAGTAGTCATCCTTGATGTCATCTATGCTGTTCCTGTCCCTGACCATGTGATATAATATGTGATGTCCTAAGCAGTGCATTGCGGGGCGTAAGTTATAGTTAGCCCTGTTATCTATAACTGCTGAATTGCACTACTTTCGTATGAGTGATATCTGAGCCTAACTATAACATCCTTGTAACCTTTGGTTTTTTCAGTGAATTCTTTAGGTTTTAAAAAAAATCCCATATCCTAACTATATTGTCCCTTTAACCTGTGTTGTTTTTTTGTGAATGTGTA
Organism: Lissotriton vulgaris; assembly: GCF_964263255.1. Classification (NCBI taxonomy): domain Eukaryota; kingdom Metazoa; phylum Chordata; class Amphibia; order Caudata; family Salamandridae; genus Lissotriton; species Lissotriton vulgaris. The sequence goes on from NW_028241326.1 coordinate 338,897, forward strand.
AAGTTTTTTAAATTCTATTTCCTAACTATAACTTCTGGTAACCTTTGTTTTTTTCAGTTAATTTCTACTGCTTTATAATCTTATTTCCTAACTATAAATGTCCCTGTAACCTTTGTTGTTTTGTGGATTTTGAAGGTTTTTAACATGTTCTTTCCTAATTGTAACCTTTGAGAGTGGGTGTGTGAGTGGCTGTATGGATTGGCGAGTAAGTGTGTGAGTGGCTCTATAGGTCTGTGAGTGGGTGTGTGAGTGGCTGTATGGGTCAGTGACTGGGTGTGTGAGTGCGTGTATGGGTATATGAATGGCTGTATAAGTGTCTGTATGGGTGTATGACTAGGTGTGTGAGTAGTTTTCAAGGTTTCAAGGTGTATGAGTGATTGCGTGAGTGCATTTGTGAGTCTGTGAGTGGCTGTATGGATCTGTGTGCAGGTGTGTGAGTAGCTGTGAGGGTGTGTGAGTCATTTTAGTTTGTGAGTGGGTCAGTGAGAGTTTATATGGACCTGTCAGTGGGTGTGTGAGTTGCTGTATGGGTCTTTGAGTAGTTTTGTGAATGTGATTTTAAAGGATCTGTAAATCTGAGGCAGTGCCAAAGACTAGCACCATAGAAAAGTAGGCATTAGAGTGGTGCAACGAGAAGAAATACTTTAATTTCTCCTCATTCTTTTCTTGAAGGAGCAAATCACCTTTAATGATTGTTTATGTGCAAGAAGGTGTCCCTTTCTGCACATAAACAATCTTCATTGCAATGAAGGCACCCTTGCACCATGGCGCAAGGGTGACTGCATTGGCACTAGGCAGTTTTTTAGCGCTAGCGGAAGGGAAAACACAGAGGTGTTCCATAATCTTGTGAATAGGACACATCCCTGCACTTTTTAAGTGACGCAGCGCAGCACTGCTAATTTACATGCAGCGCCACAGTGTGTCATTTCTTTGTAAATATGCCCCTAGGTCCTAACAATACCTACCTACTGATGACTGCCACAGTTGCGGCTCGCATGACTCGTGGGTGGGCGGGTGAGGGGCTGTGCGGGGGAGGGGGGTGGATGTGTAAAAAAATTAAAAAAAACTACCTACACCGTGTCCCGCACCGCCTCTGCTCCTGGCCGGGTCAGCGTGGATAGCTCCCAGCCGGGCACTCTTTATGGAGACCATATACGGATGTATATAAGAAGTGTCGAGTCACATCTCTATCTCTACTTACTTAAGCAAATGTTGTTTCTAATCTCGGCATCACTATATTTGGCCTGTTTTTCTTAGAGATGTGTTTCCTTTAACATGTAACATTGAAATAATGACCCCTCGCATTATGCACACGTTTGTTTAAGGCTATCCATGTTACCAGCATTTGTGTGCTACTTTTGTGGCCCGCTACTCTGTCACTGTACATGTTTTAGACCCGGAATGTCACCTTTGCATGTATAAGTTACCCGGGAACTGGTTTTATAATCATTTTTTGATTCGTCCAAGGGCTTTGTACTCACTTGGTACATTGGCCGCAATATAGCACGTGCTACGGTTTCCACCCACACTCCCGGGGCATACCTTCTGTTTTCCGGATTGTTTAGGCACGGTATGTACTCAATCTACCCAGATGCGTCACTTTGTAAATATGGCGCACAAGGCGCATTTTTTACGCCACTAGTGCGTCACAAAAAGTGACGCACCGGCGGCGTAAAAGTGACGCACAGCCTCATAAATGAGGCCCATTGTCATTTACATCATAAATACATCCAGCTCTTTGCAGACCAATTTGCATTGCATATGCTTGTCATTTTTTTTGACTACACATTGTGCATACCTCACGTTCCATCTGCTTTTATAAATCATTGTTTCTATGTTCAAGCGCTCAGCTGTTGTCTCACATGTAACCAGCATCAAGTGGGTCGAGTCATTCGGAATCTCCATCGCACACTGCTGCATTTGATACGAGTTATTTTCTTGATATTAAAAAAGAAAGAGGTTAGAGGTGAACGTTTTTCCCGATTTCAAATGGGCCCGACTCTGCACTTCCCTCATAAGGTCGCTCACGTTGCTCTGCTGCTCTTTCTTCTGTCAAGTGGTTTCAGACAGAGATAACCTTGTAAAGTCTGCCATCTACTGGTCATTTCTGAGAAATTGCAACATCAACATAGGTTAGTTAAACTGCCGTTTGAACACAGCAAGTGTGGATTTACTCACAAAAAGAGTTTTATTTAGCACCTTTTTATTATGTCTCTATTTGAAAAGCATGCACGAGGCCCTGGTTTTTTTTTGGTTTCCACTCAGTTTTGGATACAGCCAATTTGTGAATGCGATTTCCTTCTTCTTGGTGACAGGCGCAACTCCAAACATATGGGGAAAGTTGAGTTGTCGCGGAAGGCACACATTATTCAAATGCGAGCATGCATGGTGTTTCAACGTGCAAAATAAATTGGTGATTCTGCGAAGTTTTTACTTGCTTTTTCTACACTGCCTTTTATTGATTTGCTCCTTGTGGTTGTGCCTGGATTCTGTTTTTAACCCTTTAGATGCAGTCGTTGGCCAATGCCTGCACTCCAAATTCAGTGCATCTGTGGGCCACTGAACAACCAACGCTGGGGAAGGCATCAAGAAAACCTCTGGTGAATCACTTTAACTTCAGCCTCCGAGCACCTACGATCCATCTGCGAAATCAGTACTACATGTCGTGCAGAAGTCACCAAGAGAGTAACTAGAAAAGAAAATACCTCCACTTGGACCTAGCCGCGGCCCGTACGGGTAAGGGCGGTGGGTGTGCGGGGGTTTCGGCAGACAACGATAAGGAAAAATTAATTATTTAATTTTCCCTCTTTGTGGTCTGTTGAATCCCCCCCCTCCAATCCAGTCCCACCACTCTTACCTGCACGGACCGCGGCTGCTTGTACCCCTACCCAGAATCGATGTGAGAGTGACAGTTTCTCTCTATAAGGTCTATCCTCTGATATGTCCTATTTTTTCTCTTTTCACTTCTATCTAAGAGCACTCCCTCTCTTTAATCCCCCCTTTACCTCTCTCCTCCCCTTCCCATGCTTCTATTTTCTTTTTGTCGCTCTCCTTATTTTACTCCCCCTCCTCCTGTTGTCAAACCATCCCTCTCACCTCACCTCACCCACCTGCCTCCTTCCTATTTCCTACTACCTTTTCTTCTCTCATCTCCCCTTTCTTGTCTTCCTCGATATTTGTCTTCCAATCACGTTTGTCTCTCCCCTCATCTCTCATCCATCTCTCTATTCATTTTCTTTCTTCTCTTTTCTTCTTGCCTCTATTTCCTATGCCCATTTATCTCTTTCTCTGCCACAAAACCCTCCTTTTGGCCCTGTTTTTTCCTCTCACCCTTCTCTTTTTCTCTCACTCTCTCTCCCTTCTCCCTACTGGGCAGGTACATTAACTTTAAACTAGTCTAGTTTTGACCAGTGTGGTACCTCTGTGACATTTGTTTACAAATTTGGACTAATAATGATTTTTTGATTAAAAAAAACTATAAATTAGACAAAAATGACATGTTTGGTATTCTTCTTCCATAAGGGGGAAGAGTAATATGAATACCCTATGGGTGACAAATTACTCTTGAAAGGTACAAATGGTTTCCAACACTTTCTACAGTGAGCTATATGCATTTCTGGTGTTAAAAAAAGTAAATGACATAGGGGCATAGTTACAAGCCCCTATCGCCACAGTAACGTCACTTTTAACAAAGTTCCTGTGGCTCTACTTAGCATGAAAGGGGTGGGCAATGGGTGTTATGGTGGGCATTCTGCTGCAATGCCAATTGAATTTGACGCTGCACCCTAATTACAAGGGTGGTGTAAATAGGAGGCAGTGCCAAAATTAGACCAGGAATGCCTGATCTTAACATGGGAAAATGAGAAGAAATGCTTCATTTCTCCTTGTTTTTGCTGTTTCTATGTGTGCTGCATTGTGCAGCACATATAGAAACAGCAAAACACCACATATGATTGCTTATGTGCAGGAAGTTGTCCTTCCTGCACATAAACAACCATTCCAAAAATGACAATGCCGCACACATACAAGTTACAAATCGCCATTTGTGATTGTTTACGTGTAGGAAGGGACAACTTCCTGCACATGAATAATCATTCCCTCAATGCAGGCACTCTTGCACTAAGGTGCAAGGGTTCCTGCGTTGGCACTAGGCAGCTTACTTTAGTGCCAGCGCTAGGTTAAATGTAGGGATGTGCTGTATCTTTGCAAATGCGACTCATCCCTGGATTTCGGAATGCAGAGCGTGGCATTAGCATTTTGTGCTTAACGCCATGCTCCACCATTCCCTTGCACATATGCCCCATAGTTTCTGCAGTTTTAAAAGCCTGGAAGTGAAAGCAGTTTTTGGTTTAATTTTCCATTCTTTTTTCACATTATTGTGATGTGATGTGATGTGAGATAGCATTTTTATAGCGCACTACCACTCCAGGGAGCATCTTGGCGCTCAGACTCCTGAAATTCGAAGCAGTTAACCATAACTGGACTGATCATGTTGTCAAAGAGGGATCATAACAAGGCTTTGCAGCCTATGTCTGACAGTGTGTAAATCCATGTCTTCAATGCTTTTCTGAATTAATGCCCCGAGTTAGCTACCCGGAGACAGTGAGGTAATTTGTTCCATGCTTTAGTGCCAATAACTGCTAGGGATTTTCCTCCTTTGGTTGCCAACCTGAATCTAGGCACAGAGAGGAGATTCTCTGTGGAGGATCTAAGTTCTTGCGTCGGATGATGTTGTGTGAAGAGCCTACGAAGGTACAGTGGGCCATGATGATGGAAGGCCCTATAGGTGATAATGAGGACCTTGAACAGAATGCGATTTTGTACTGGGAGCCAGTGAGGAGCATCTAGAGCAGCCGATGCCGACGATTTTCTGGCCCATCTGAGGACCAATCTGGCGGCCGCATGTTGGACCATCTGAAGTCTGTGCAGGGCAGATTTGTTTAACCCTGCATAAAGACTATTGCAGTAGTCTAGTCTAGATGTTATCAACGCCACTGCAACCGTCCGCCTGGCACTCAGGGAGAACAAATCAAAGAATTTTCTAAGGCCCCTAATGATGTTAAAACAAACACCTGCCACTTCTTTTCCTTGTTGAGTAAAGGACAGGGTGTAATCAAATTTGATGCCCAGATTTCGTACTGCATTGATAGTCTTTGGTGGAGCCTCTGTCTCTTTTGGCCACCAATCGTGGGGAGAGAAACAGTTATTAGGTCCAAAAGGCAAAATTTCTGTTTTCGCAGAATTACACTTTAAATGATTGTTCGTCATCCACATAAAGGTTGCCGTTAGACATTCCCTCAGGGTCATTTCCGCATTGGTTTGGTTCTTATCAAGAACCAATACCAACTGGGTGTCATCGGCATAAGCAATTGTACTAATACCAAAGGAAGAGATTAGTTTAATCAGGGGAACCATATACAGATTGAACAATGTGGGGTTTAGGCTGGAGCCCTGCGGAACCCCTGTTTTCAGCACTTTTTCTTCGGAACAGAAATTTCTCAGCATAATAATCTAGCGCCTGTGTGCCAGATAATTTTTGAACCATTCGAGAACGGTTCCCGCTATGCCCGCATTTGCAAGGCGATGTAAAAGGATAGCATGGGACACCGTATCGAACGCTGCAGAGAGATCTAATAGAATTATGACATAGGTACGTGTATAGTGGTCAGGATCTATAGATTCTAGTCACGAATTAATCATGGAGAAAATTTTTTCCACACTGTTTAACAAAAATTACCAATATGTAGTACACAAAAGCATTTATTTCAACATTTCTGTGATATTGTGATTTACACTACTAAAATAGAAACCACAAGCATTGAAAAGAGAAAAACCAATTACTTCATTGGATCAACTGAGGACTAAAGGACATAGGTCTCAGATACTTTCTTATATAACAACGCTCTTGTGGAGACAGTTCTTAAGAATTCGCTACATATTACATATTTACACATGCGCTCGGAGTGACAAAGAAAGGGAGACAGTTAGGTGGGTTGGGTGTGGTTGGGTGTAGGTGAGGACTGGGTAAAGGGTGTTGTGACCTTATTACAATCACAGTGATTAAAGATGCAACCTTTACAGACTAATTTAGTTCATTAGTTCCGTTATATTCTTTAACATAGGATCTGTATTATTCAATGGGTTGCTTCCTATGTTAAGAGAGTCAGATGCAATCCGGTCTACGTTTCGACCCCTGGATTAAGGGTTGATTGAAGCCTCAAGCTGGGGTCTTCTTCAGGACATAAAGGTACAGGAGCGCCTAAAGATAACATAATTGTAGTGAGGACTGTATCAGGACTGTAGTTAAAAAAGTACTATGTTACTACAGTTGGCTCAATTGCAAAATGGGCTTCTTACTTATTATAGGGCCTATTTGGGTTGGACCATCGTCGGTTCCATAGTGATATATAGAAGCCTAAAAGGGTTTAAAATGAAGGTATAAGTACTGAATAACTCTTGGTGAATTTGTGAGCATGAGTGCTCAGAGAGATAGCAGAGGGGGGCACTTACTGGGACTTCCGTGGTTTTCCACTCAAATCGTGTATAATCTCATATCTTGGTACATCCGGAGATAACAGGTGAATCTGAAGGTTAAAGAGAAAGGTTGTGTGGGTTTTAGTACATGGACAAGTAGTCTAATATTAAAAGACAGAGACAGGCATAGGCAGTCTAAGTCGATTCAATCTGACATCGTAATGTAAGTTTCAGATGTCGTTATATTGTTAAAAAATGCCTTTTCTAGTTAATACCCATCAATCAGGATTAAATTGAGTCATGGCGTGTCAAATATCTTGTTTCTAAAGTTGATTCAATCCGACATCGTAATGTAGATTTTAGATGTCGTTATATTCAAAAGACTATTCCAGATAATACCCCATGTCAAAAGGAGTCATGGCGTGTAAAATACCTTGTTTCAAACATACCCATACTTGGCTGAAGACTACTTCAAGCAAGATAACCAGGGTCGCTTTGTCAACAGGGGAAGAGGTGGTTACAGAGGTGGACAACGAGGAGGGAGGAGATATACGAACTTTTCAGACTCCTCCTACAGTGGGAGCAGTGATAACGAAGGAGCCGGGACCAGCAGCCGTTATCATAATCAAGAAGAATGGTATCAACCTCCACAGGACCCGCAGAACAGACAACAGCAACCTTTTTTAGAAGACAGCACTTGGAGACCTCCCCGAGGACGGGGCGGGAACTGGAGCAGACGACCCACCAGAGGCCAGAACACGCAGAATTGGGACAACTCGCGCCAGCAAGGATACACCAACAAGCAAGTACGGTTCCAGCCAGACAACCATGGAGAGATCAATACCAGAAGGAAAACGTACCGCTGGTGAATAGAGAAAACCCGATTATGAACCTATCTAACCAAATGCTGACAAAGCATCAAATCCAGGTTCTTAGCAAGGGCTTGTCATTCGTGCCGACATCTCATCTGAATCTGTTCAACATCAAGACCGAGCTGACTAAATTCTTCCGCAAGATCCACCTTACAAGCTTCTTTCTACACAAAGCTCCAAGCATAACCAGAGCGTTCACCAACCTACGACCACCTTCAACCTTCACTCCCCAGACCGCCATGGTGAACCATCGGATCTTGACCTATGAAAGCCTGGTCATGAAAGATGTGCTCAAGTTATGTAAGACGAAACAATATGTGAAACAAAACATCACTAGGAATGAACGGACCGCTCTTGATGACCTAAAGAACAATAAGACTCTAGTTATCAAACCTGCTGATAAGGGGGGAGCAATAGTCATCATGGACGTGAATGACTACAAACAAGAGATTGAGTCCCAGCTGAATGATGGAGTTAGCTATCGACCACTAAGAACTAACCCAACCCCTGAAATCAGAAACCTAATCAGGACAGTAACCCAAAAAAGGAAAGAAGTAGGTTTTCTGACAGACAAAGAATACACTTATCTTAATGTGGACCAACCACGGATCCCTACGATTTATACTCTACCTAAGGTCCACAAGAACCCCACCAACCCACCGGGAAGACTCATAATATCTGGATGCGGCTCCCTCCTGGAGCCTCTGTGCAAATATGTGGACAGCTTTTTGAAACCTTTAGCTGAAGCGACACCCACGTACCTGAGGGACACCATGCAGGTAATCAACTTAGTGGATCAAAAACCCTTCAACAAGAATAATCAACTGCTTGTAACCATGGATATCGTGTCCCTATACACGAGTATCCCTCAGGGACCAGCTCTAACAACTATTCAAAGAGCCTTAGTAACCAGACCCCAACCAGCGGGGGTACTGTTAGACGGACCGGGAGGGTCGGCCGAGACTACGGGGAGAGGTCTCCAGGGAGAGCCGTCTCCAACGACTGTACAGACAAGTAACTTCCCCCCCACAGACGGACACCACACAAGGTTGAAGGTTAACGAGACTTTATATGCAATTCTTAGGTTACGATGATGTGATACAAGGAGGTCTGGACTCAGGGGTCCCCTCGGTTCTAGTCTCTGGCTTAGGAAAGGGGTAGCGGGACAGTCTTTGTTACCAATGAGTGGAAAATAGCTCTCAATCCTCGAGCTCGGCGTTCTAGATGATCGGGCCGCGGCGGAGCCAGCAGGTCCCGAGATGGGCGAAGGAAAAACGACGGTCCGCGGCGGAGCCTGCAGGTCCCGGTGAAGATGACGGTTACAACGGTCCGCGGCCACGCCAGCAGGTCCCGACGACGATGAAGGATATGAAGGTTGCGAAGGCTGTGGCAGCGCCAACAGGCAGGACGATGGTGCACAAGACAGAGCTACGGCAGCGCCAGTAGTCCGTCAAGGATGAGTTCCTCTTTACGTCTCTCGACTCCAAGATACAACTGCCTTCCTGCTCTGGAGCTGCCCCAGTTATAGGGCTGGTGTGCTTTGATGTCCGGACCCTCGCACTTGGAGGTCGGGAGGTCCGGGATGAGTGAGTCCAGACACCCAGCAGGGGGGTGGAGCCGGCGCCCGGGGAGGCGATGGGCGAGCGGCACTTGGCGGGGGAGAGCCATCGACACCTCTTTCTCCCATTGACTTGCCAAGTAGCCCGCTCACCTCCTGGGTGGATGGTGGTGCCGGGATGTCTGAGGCTTGGCCAGGCCCAGGGTTGAGGTCGATCGGGGGCCAGGCGGCCTCGTGGTGGAGTGTCCAAGATGGCGCCCCAGGATGGGCGCGAGGGCCGGCAGTGGATCGGACCCACGAGGTTGACATGCTCGAGGGCAGAGGTCCCTGAGGGGACAGAGGACGTGCAACGGTGGTGTGTGGTACTTGCGGGCCCGGACTCGGGCCTGGTTGGGCCGGGGGAGAGCGGCCCTTCATGGGGCCTGTCCAACATGCGTCCCCCCCAGCTGAAGGCGGGGAGAGTCACCCATCCTCTTGGGGACTCTCCTCGTCGAGGCGGAAGAAGCGGGACAGGCCATCCGCGTTGGCGTGATCTGGCCCAGGCCGGTGTTCAACTGTGAAGTCCATACCCTGCAGGGAGATGGACCAGCGTAGTAACTTCGGGTTCTCCCCCCGCATCTGCATCAGCCACTGCAGGGGCCGGTGGTCAGTTTGCACCCGAAAGTGGGTGCCAAAAAGGTAGGGCCGGAGTTTCTTGAGGGCCCATACCACAGCGAAGGCCTCCCTCTCTATGGTGCTCCAGCGTTGTTCCCGTGGTAGGAGTCGCCGGCTGATAAAGGCCACCGGTTGATCGAGGCCGTCGGTGTTTACTTGGGACAGGACTGCCCCAATGCCATGGTCGGAGGCATCCGTCTGGACAACGAACTCCCGGCTGTAGTCGGGGGCCTGGAGCACAGGGGCAGAACACATGGCGGCTTTTAGTTGTTCAAATGCAGCTTGGCACTCCGGGGTCCAGTTGACGTTCTTGGGCTGGTTTTTTGACGTGAGTTCTGTGAGGGGCCCTACTATGGTACCGTAGTCCTTCACGAACCTTCGATAATATCCTGTGAGGCCCAGGAAGGCTCGTACCTCGGTCTGAGTGATGGGGGGCTGCCAAGACTGGATGGCGGCAATTTTTAGCTGCAGAGGGGCCACCAGGCCGCTTCCCACCTGGTGCCCGAGGTAGGTTACAGATCCTTGCCCAATTTGACACTTGCTGGCCTTGATCGTGAGGCCAGCTCGCTGAAGGGCTTGCAGCACTGCTCGGAGGTGGTGGAGGTGCTCGGCCCAATGGTGGCTGTATACAGCGATGTCGTCTAGGTAGGCGGCGCTGAATCCTTCGAGCCCCGCCAGGACCTGATTGACGAGCCGTTGGAAGGTTGCCGGGGCATTCTTCATGCCGAAGGGCATGACGGTGAAATGGTAATGGCCATCGGGGGTGGAAAAGGCAGAACGTTCCTGCGCCCGGGGTGTGAGGCCGATTTGCCAGTAGCCCGCTGTCAGATCGAAGATACTGAGATAGCGGGCAGCTCCCATGCGGTCGATTAGTTCATCTGCTCGGGGTATGGGATGCGCGTCTGTTCTGGTGGCCGCATTCAAGCCCCGGTAGTCGACGCAGAACCGGAGTTCTGGTGTGGTGCCGGGTGCAGCTGCTTTGGGGACCAGCACTACAGGGCTGGCCCAGGGACTGTCTGAGGGCTCGATGACCCCGAGTGTGAGCATCTTGGCCACCTCTTCCTGGATGCAGGCCCGTACCCGATCTGGCACGCGGTAGGCCCGGTGGCGGATAGGGGGGCTGTCCCCCGTGTCCACATCGTGCACACACCAGGGAGTGACACCGGGGGTGAGGGAGAACAGGCTGGCGAACTGTGATAGGAGGGCTTGACACTCTTGGCGTTGTTCTCTGGTGAGGGCCTCCGAGAGTCGGACCCCATCCACGGAGCCGTCTTGCTCCTGAGTCCGTAGGAGGTCAGGGAGAGGCTCGGAGTCTTCTTCAATCCCATTGTCTGTGGCCATCAGGAGGCTGAGCTCTGTTCGCACAAAGTGGGGCTTTAGTCTGTTAGCGTGGAGGACCCGGAGAGGGTTCCGGGAGGATTCCATGTCGATGAGATAGGTGGCAGGGCCCTTGCGCTCGACTACTTTGAAGGGCCCCGTCCATTTGTCCTGCAGGGCGCATGGCTCAGTGGGGGACATCACCCATACCTGTTGGCCAGGTTCGAATTCAATGGATGAGGCGTTCTGGTCATACCATTTTTTCATGTCCTCTTGACTGGCCTCTAGGTTGGCTTTTGCCAGTTCCCTGAACCGCCGGGTCTGGTTGCGGAGGGCTAGGAGGTACCGGAAGACATCTGGAGGGTTCTTTAACGGAGGCATCTCCCAGCCTTCTTTGACTAGGCTGAGCGGCCCCCGCACTGGGTGTCCATATAGCAGTTCAAATGGGCTGAAGCCCAGGGATTTCTGAGGGACCTCTCGGTAGGCGAAGAGGAGGCACGGCAGCAGCACATCCCACTGGCGACGGAGGGGCTCTTCCAACCCCCCGATCATTCCCTTTAGCGTGCGGTTGAACCGCTCAACAAGTCCGTTCCCTTGAGGGTGATAGGGGGTCGTGAATCGGTAGGTGACCCCGCACTGTTGCCAGAGGGATTTCATGTATTTAGAAATAAAGTTTGTGCCTCTGTCGCTGACGACTTCTCGGGGGAAGCCCACGCGGGAGAAGATCCCCATCAGAGCCCGGCCGACTACCGGGGCTGTCACAGTCCGCAGAGGAACAGCCTCAGGGTAGCGGGTGGCGTGGTCTACTAGCACCAAGATGAATCGATGGCCTTGTTTTGTGCGCGGGTCCAGGGGCCCCACAATGTCTATTCCGACCCTCTCAAATGGGGTAGTGACCACAGGAAACGGTTGCAGGGGGGCCTTTAGTTTGCGGCCGCTCTTCCCACTGGCTTGGCACGTGGGGCAAGATCGGCAATGCTGGTGCACATCGTTCCTCATTTTGGGCCAGAAGAAGTGGGTCACTAGGCGACTGTAGGTTTTATCTTGTCCCAGGTGTCCTGCTAGGGGGACATCGTGAGCCAGGTTTAGCAGGAAGTCTCTAAAACGGAGGGGCACCACCAATACTCGGTTGGCCCCCAGCTCGGCGATTCTTTGCTCGCTGTACAGCAGATCATTGTCCCAGTAGACCCAATGAGTTCCGGGGGTATCCCCTGCGCTCTGGGCGAGCTCTTGCTGGCGGAGTCCCTCGAGGGAGGGACAGGTCTTCTGTTCTTGGCGAAATTGTTCTTGCGTGGGCCCCCCCTCTTGAGGCCACTGGTCGAGGTTAGCGAGGTCGGAAGGTTGAGCTGGTTCGGGGGGAATGTTATGGTCGGTGGTTTCGGCTGGGGCGACCGGAGGCGGAGGCGCCGGCCATTCGGGTTCTTCTGGGCGGTGGTTGGCACGGGCGGCCATGGACCGGGTGGTGACGCACGCCCAGTCCGGGACGCCTAACATCCCTAGGTGTTCTTTTCGCTCCACGGCGGCCCACGGAGAGCTTTCAAGGTCATTTCCAAGGAGGCAGTCTACGGGGGCATCGTCTCGGACCGTTACTTTCAACATGCCGGAGACCCCTCCCCATTCGAAAGGGACGCAGGCCATCCGACACAGACTTTCCGAGTTATCGGCTGATCGTACAGGGCAGAGAATGTTCGGTAGATACTGTTCTGGGGTCACCAGGTGACAGCGGACGGCTGTTACACTGGCCCCGGTGTCACGAAGGGCTTCGGCCCGGCGTCCATTGATGCTCACCCATTGGCTGTACTTCTGGGTGTTAGCGGGTAGGGGGACCCGCGGGACCATGTCTTTCCCCCCTAAGCATGCTAGAGCCATGGCGGCTGGCTCCCACTCTTGATGCTCTTGTTCGTATTCTTCCTGCTCCTCGGAGATCTGTTCCTCCCCTAGGGCCGCAGCGGCCACTTGGCGGGGTCTTGGGCTCTGGTACTGCGGGCAGTTTGGGTCGTTTGCATAGTGGCCTACTCGTTGGCATCGGTGACACGTGACATTGGCTCTGTACCCCGGTCGCACCGGGGTGCTGCCCCGGTTGGCCGGGGGGGTGGTGCTGGTAGCGGGGGCGACCGGAGCGTTGTCTCTTCCTCGTCCTTGGCCCCCTCCTCCTCCTCTTGGTCGGTGCTGACCATTGTTGTTCCGGTTCTGTTCGTAGGACCCATTCCGGCCCACTCTGGTGATCTCCCACCGGTCAGCTTCGGCCGCGAGCTGCCGGGGATCCGTTAACTTGCTGTCGAGGAGGTGCTGGCGGAGCTCAATGAAGCAATTGTTCGACAGATGCTCCCATACCATCAGATTGAACAGTTGTTCGTAGGTCGTGACGTTGCTTCCTCTGATCCAGCCCTCGAAAGCTCGGCTAAAGTACGTTACATAGTCCACCCAAGTTGTACCCGGGATGCGGGTGCAGTCTCGGAACCTCTGACGGTACATCTCGGGTGTGAGGCCATAGCGGGTGAGGAGTGCCGCTTTCATATGGTCATAGGAGGTCATCTGGTGGTCCGGGAGCTGTAGCAGGGTATCGCGGCCCTCATTGAGGAATCTCCCCCATAGACCGGCTCCCCAGTCGCTTCTATCGATCCGGTGTGCAGTCATAGCGATTTCATAGGCCTTAAACCATTGCTGGATGTCGTCCTCTCGGAAATATTCTCGGACAACATCCTTGGGGATGTGTACCTTTCTGTCTGTGGTCCCTGAGGTGTGGGGTCGCTCGGGCACCCCTATTTCTTTATTCTGTTTGCGCAGGTTGATCTCGGCTAGGTTCCGTTCGTGTTCGTACGCCAGTTTCTTTTCCTCGAGCTCCCTTTGTCTCTGTTTCTCCTCTCTTTCCTCTCGGAGACGCAGGTGCTCTAAGTTGATTTTTTGTTCGGCCAACTTGAGTTCAACGTCCATCTTGAGTCGGGCCATTTCTAGCTCGTGTAGTCGGGTTCTTTCTCTTTCCTGGATCTCGTCTTGCGAGAGACCCGTTCTTTGCCCTTCAGGGGCCGTGGTGGTTTTTTCTGCGGTGCTTTGATCGGGGGTTCCGGCAGCCCCGGTCTCTGCCCAAGATTCTAGGGCATGCTTAAAATCGTCTTTGGTGCTTAGTCCGGTGGTAGCGATACCCAGTTCGATGCAGAATTGTTTTAGTTCACGATGGCTGTACTCCTCCAGTTTCTCCATTTGGAACTTCTCTGTTGATCCGCTTTCTTTGGTTGTCATTGTGATTTCGTCGTGGGGTGAGCTACTCTCTGTACGTTATGCGGTGATTCGGATCGCGCCGCTGGCCACCAATGTTAGACGGACCGGGAGGGTCGGCCGAGACTACGGGGAGAGGTCTCCAGGGAGAGCCGTCTCCAACGACTGTACAGACAAGTAACTTCCCCCCCACAGACGGACACCACACAAGGTTGAAGGTTAACGAGACTTTATATGCAATTCTTAGGTTACGATGATGTGATACAAGGAGGTCTGGACTCAGGGGTCCCCTCGGTTCTAGTCTCTGGCTTAGGAAAGGGGTAGCGGGACAGTCTTTGTTACCAATGAGTGGAAAATAGCTCTCAATCCTCGAGCTCGGCGTTCTAGATGATCGGGCCGCGGCGGAGCCAGCAGGTCCCGAGATGGGCGAAGGAAAAACGACGGTCCGCGGCGGAGCCTGCAGGTCCCGGTGAAGATGACGGTTACAACGGTCCGCGGCCACGCCAGCAGGTCCCGACGACGATGAAGGATATGAAGGTTGCGAAGGCTGTGGCAGCGCCAACAGGCAGGACGATGGTGCACAAGACAGAGCTATGGCAGCGCCAGTAGTCCGTCAAGGATGAGTTCCTCTTTACGTCTCTCGACTCCAAGATACAACTGCCTTCCTGCTCTGGAGCTGCCCCAGTTATAGGGCTGGTGTGCTTTGATGTCCGGACCCTCGCACTTGGAGGTCGGGAGGTCCGGGATGAGTGAGTCCAGACACCCAGCAGGGGGGTGGAGCCGGCGCCCGGGGAGGCGATGGGCGAGCGGCACTTGGCGGGGGAGAGCCATCGACACCTCTTTCTCCCATTGACTTGCCAAGTAGCCCGCTCACCTCCTGGGTGGATGGTGGTGCCGGGATGTCTGAGGCTTGGCCAGGCCCAGGGTTGAGGTCGATCGGGGGCCAGGCGGCCTCGTGGTGGAGTGTCCAAGATGGCGCCCCAGGATGGGCGCGAGGGCCGGCAGTGGATCGGACCCACGAGGTTGACATGCTCGAGGGCAGAGGTCCCTGAGGGGACAGAGGACGTGCAACGGTGGTGTGTGGTACTTGCGGGCCCAGACTCGGGCCTGGTTGGGCCGGGGGAGAGCGGCCCTTCATGGGGCCTGTCCAACAGGTACCTACTGAATTCTTGGTAGACCTACTGGAGATTGCAATGACCAAACATTTTTTTATCTTCCAAAACAAGTTCTATATGCAAAAGAAGGGGGTAGCCATGGGGGCAGCATTTGCTCCGGATCTGGCAATCCTATACATGAGTGACTTTGAACAGCATAACATCTTATCATCAAACAATCCCTTTGTCAACAGTATATCAGAATACCACAGATATATAGATGACATCTTTATGATCTGGACGGGACGGGACCAAGACCTTGATGCATTCACTCAATGGCTCAATACCCAATCGGAAGACATTAAATTCACATCGAAGTACAGTAATGAATCCATTGACTTTCTAGATATCACCATCAAAGAACGGGAGGGTGCGTTAATCACCACCTTATACAGGAAACCCAGCGAAAGGAACACCCTACTCAGATACACGAGCCACCACACCAGGGCCCTTAGAGACAATCTGCCTTTTGGGCAGTTCCTCCGCATCCGTAGGAACTGCACCATGAAAGATGATTATTTTGCTGAATCGGATGAACTTATCAGCAGATTGCTGGAAAGAGGATACCCCAGGAGACTGGTCAAAAGAGCACGCAAAAGAGCTTGGTTTAATAATAGGGAAACACTGCTTGTACCAAGAAATCGTCAAAACCCAGCCAACAGAATGATCTGTGTCACAACCTTCTGTAACAAGAGCAATCAGATCCGTAAGATAATCAACAACGATTGGAGCATTATATCAGATGAGATTGAAGTCCCAGAACTTCCCATGCATGCTTTTAAAAAAGCCAAAAGTATCAGAGATGTGGTGGTCCGGTCTATGTTAGATACCCCACCAGCACCAACTATACAAACAATGTGGAATCTCCCTGAGATCATTGGGAACTATAAATGCGGTAACTGCAAGGCCTGTGCACTATGCATTGAAACCAAGACTTTCACACACAATAACATCACCATCGATTTAAAGTCATTGACGAACTGCAATACCAACTGTGTGATATATGCTATTCTGTGCCCATGTGGCCTTATCTACATTGGCCAAACGAAGCAGAAGACCAAAAACAGGATACTACAACATTGTAGTAGAATAAGATGTCAAACCTCGGGAGCGCCCCTAGTGGAACACTTCCAGGCCAAGAATCACACACCCGAATCCCTCAAATGGGTGGTCATTGAAAAAATCACGTTGGGAACCAGGGGTGGGGATTTAGACTCTGTTCTGAATACACGAGAGTGTAAATGGATGCAGCGATTTGACTCCGTACAAAACGGACTAAATGAAATTGATGTAACCTTCTCCCAAATGGCACTGATTAACTGTGAATAATCCAATGACCCTAACTCATAATGTGGACTCATATGTACACTGTTGTATTGCATACACCTATGGGCCTATTGTGGCTGAAAGATTAATATACATTATTGGTGCTCAGCTGACAATACAACTATTCAGTACCTATGGAAGAATAACCCTTTGTAAAGGTTATCATATGTTTGTTACAATCTGTTCTATAGTTCTTGGATCTATGACTGCTAGACGCACACAGAGGCTATTGTGTGTAAATATGCCACATGTTTAGTTAATTAGATGTCAAACTGGTGTCTCTCCCTTTTGAGCAGCCATCCTTATAATAACGCATCCACACGCTTAAAACAATTTTACAATGGCTATTATTTCCTTCTAGTAATAATCTGCTCAATAACGCTTCCAATCCTTTGTGGTGCTCCCAAACGAAGGCGACCCCTTAGCACGCTCCCTCTCCGTACTTTTTAGATACTCCCTGCAGCTGAGGCGCACGCCGCCACCGGATTGGTGGTGCACGACGAGCCTCCAGCAAGTATCCAGCGCCTGCACCTCGCGGCTCATTCGCGACCGGGCAGCGCTGATGTAAGCACCGTACCTGATTCAGTCCTGAGGACACGCAGTTAAAACTTTGAAACAAGGTATTTTACACGCCATGACTCCTTTTGACATGGGGTATTATCTGGAATAGTCTTTTGAATATAACGACATCTAAAATCTACATTACGATGTCGGATTGAATCAACTTTAGAAACAAGATATTTGACACGCCATGACTCAATTTAATCCTGATTGATGGGTATTAACTAGAAAAGGCATTTTTTAACAATATAACGACATCTGAAACTTACATTACGATGTCAGATTGAATCGACTTAGACTGCCTATGCCTGTCTCTGTCTTTTAATATTAGACTACTTGTCCATGTACTAAAACCCACACAACCTTTCTCTTTAACCTTCAGATTCACCTGTTATCTCCGGATGTACCAAGATATGAGATTATACACGATTTGAGTGGAAAACCACGGAAGTCCCAGTAAGTGCCCCCCTCTGCTATCTCTCTGAGCACTCATGCTCACAAATTCACCAAGAGTTATTCAGTACTTATACCTTCATTTTAAACCCTTTTAGGCTTCTATATATCACTATGGAACGGACGATGGTCCAACCCAAATAGGCCACTGGACGGCCCTATAATAAGTAAGAAGCCCATTTTGCAATTGAGCCAACTGTAGTAACATAGTACTTTTTTAACTACAGTCCTGATACAGTCCTCACTACAATTATGTTATCTTTAGGTGCTCCTGTACCTTTATGTCCTGAAGAAGACCCCAGCTTGAGGCTTCAATCAACCCTTAATCCAGGGGTCGAAACGTAGACCGGATTGCATCTGACTCTCTTAACATAGGAAGCAACCCATTGAATAATACAGATCCTATGTTAAAGAATATAACGGAACTAATGAACTAAATTAGTCTGTAAAGGTTGCATCTTTAATCACTGTGATTGTAATAAGGTCACAACACCCTTTACCCAGTCCTCACCTACACCCAACCACACCCAACCCACCTAACTGTCTCCCTTTCTTTGTCACTCCGAGCGCATGTGTAAATATGTAATATGTAGCGAATTCTTAAGAACTGTCTCCACAAGAGCGTTGTTATATAAGAAAGTATCTGAGACCTATGTCCTTTAGTCCTCAGTTGATCCAATGAAGTAATTGGTTTTTCTCTTTTCAATGCTTGTGGTTTCTATTTTAGTAGTGCGAATCACAATATCACAGAAATGTTGAAATAAATGCTTTTGTGTACTACATATTGGTAATTTTTGTTAAACAGTGTGGAAAAAATTTTCTCCATGATTAATTCGTGACTAGAATCTATAGATCCTGACCACTATACACGTACCTATGTTAACTGACCCAGGTCAGCGAGTTCTTAGGGTATACCCCATTGTAAACTCACTAATAGAATTATGACAGCCATCTTGCCCTGATCCAATGCAGCTCGAATGGTGTCAGTTGAGGCCAACAGAGCAGACTCGGTTGAGTGGTGAGCTCTGAAACCTGCTTGACATGGATGAAGGATTTCATTCTCCTCCAAACAAGCCATAAATTGCTTATTAACGTATGATTCCGTCAATTTGCAAAGAGCTGGGAGGAGTGAAATGGGGCGTAGGTTAGAAAGAGTCGCAGGATCTTGTACGACCATCTTCTGCAGTGGTTTTACTGCTGCCACTTTCCAATGGGGGGGAATTTCACCTGATTGGAGAGATGAGTTTATAATAGAATAAATTCCTGGATTAATTTCTTCAGTTATTGCTTTAAGCAGCGTAGGGGGACAAGGATCGAAAGGAGATCCTGACTTAATCATAGATATCCCCTGGTAAGTATCTTCCAGACTAATTAGATTAAAGGTTTCCCAACAAGGTTTACATATATCTGTGCTAATTGTAGCCTCTAATTCCTCTTTCTTAAACTGTGGGAAATCTTTAGTGAGGGTATCTATTTTCTGTACGAAATAGTTAGCTATCTCATCACAGAGGGCCTGGGAGGGTGGGATCTCTTGTATAAGAGCTTTGGGTTTTCTAAAGCTATTAACAATTTTGAATATTTCTTTCTGGTTGTTACTAGAGGCTTCAATTTGTGCAGTGAAAAACGTGGCTTTTGCGCTTTTTATAGAGGCATGATAAAGCCTCCTGGCTCTCTTGTATGCCTCCTTTTCTTCGATCCCATAGTTTCGTCACCACCTTCGCTCAAGAACTCTGACTTTACTCAGCATCTCTTCTTGTTCACCTAAAAACCAGGGTGCAGATGTCCTCCTTTTACTTGAGGCAGAGCTTCTGCCTGGGTTTTTGATCTTATTTCCGATCGTAGTCATCCAAACTCTCAAATCTCTGATAGTCTATCGTTGTACTCCCTGTGAGAGTGGGTTTACTCTCCTTCACCCATTCACCAAGTTCAGGATGCTCTATGATTTTTCCCCAGCAAGGTGAGGGTGTGCACTTTTTTGGTATCCCTTTTCTCTCTATCTCTTTTCCCTCAATCTTGAGATTAAATTCAATAAAATAATGATCTGTCCAAGATTGCCGTAACGGGGGTTCGACCGTCATATTGTCCATATTGGAGCCGATGCAGTCGAGAGTATGTCCAGCCTCATGAGTAGCTTCTAGTATCTTCATTGTCAGCCCCAGCACATGCAGTGTTTCTTTAAAACTATATGCAGGGAGATCATTTGGGTCATCTAAATGTAGATTAACATCTCCTAATAGAGTAAAATTAGCAAACCTGAGAGCCAAATTACCAAGGACATCCCCTGCGCTATCCAAGAAGTGTGTGGGTTGACCAGGGGGGTGGTATAACAGTGCCCCTGCAAAAGTGAAAGTATCACCTACTTGGATGCAAAAACCAAGGCTTTCTGCTCCTCTAATATCTGTGAGCTCCATAGTTAGGCATTTTAGCGAGTCTCTATAGATAATAGCCAGCCCGCCGCCTCGCTGTTCTAATCGATCATGTCTACAAATGGTAAACCCAGGAGGTAAGGCATGAGCAATATCAGGGTTAGACCATTCGCGTAGCCAAGTTTCAGTAATGAAAAGGCAGTCTAACTCTTTTTCCATAATGAGGTCGTATATATGTAGAGAATTTTTGCACATTGATCGAGCATTTATCAGTCCCCCTTTTATGTACTTGTGGTTTTATTTCCCCTTTAGGAGTGTGGTAGGGTTCTAACAATCGCCTACAACCATAACAACAGATCCAGGTATGCACATTGAGAGCGTGCTAGCAGGTATCAGTATATTTGTTAAGAATTAATAATTCCTCTCTGGGCAAAGTAATTACCTGAGGAGAGTGTCTGGCCCCTAGCCCGTCCTCAGTGCGGACGGGCGCAGATGGGCAGGACTTAGGCTTGACTTCGGCGCGACTCCGGCGCGCCCGCTGACCGTGTCCGCTGCGCGGAGGCATCGCCGTCTGGTTTTATAGTGTAGCCTCGAGCGCTAGAGCGCTGGGGCTAGGTCTACGCCTAATATGGCCGCTGAAAACCCATCTCCCACTCAGCAACTAATTTGCCTGTGTGCGGGGCATCAAACTGACGAAAATAGTGCAGGTAGCTGCAGGCAAGTATATTATTTTTAAAGAAAAGCTTTGCGACGCAACTAAAATTCGAACATAGAATAAACATACATTTTAAAAACACTGTCAGAAATTATGCACAGTCTCCCGTCTTTCCGCCTCAGGAGAAACAATAAGATACATAAGATACATTTAGCACTTAGAAAAACACTGAAATATTTTGAGCCCAAAGGAAACATGTTTGAAGTATGTACACTGCTCTTCCAAAATCCTCCAAAACACTTCAGCAGATGCACATCATTAAAGGATTCTAGGCAGAGAAAGGCTGCTATGGCCTCGCTCACTCTCCTGTTAAACACAGTGCTTAATTTGTGCCGGTGCTTTCCGGTGCTTAGAACCGGCACTTAATTATGAGGGCCGGGTCTGCGCATCTGCTGTGCACGCCCATATTGATGTTTTTTAAAATGTACCTTTTTGTTGTACTCGGTGCAGCCATGCAGTGTGTTTTACAGATATACTGCCGAGTGTCACTTGACTTAGCATGCAGCAGCCAGCGCAGCGGAAGTTCGGAATCGGCCCGAAATACACTAGGTTTTTGGGCGCCTTGGGCGGAGAGTAGGGGCCGGGCCGGAGGTTCTGATGGGGTAGGGGCGGTGCGCGCGGGAGCGCGCGAACATTTCTTTCACATTGCCTCCACCAGTTGCCACGCCCAAGCATAATCACTGCAGGCCAGCACCTCCAGTCCTCCGCCGCAGCCTAATCTATTGCAGTACCGTATGTACTTAGGAAGCAAAGACACAAGGCAGTATTCAGTTCAGCCGGCAGTGTGTGTCGACTGTATCCCCAGGCCCGCCAAGAGTAACGGTAGGATTAGAATTTAAACACATTTAAGTTAGGCGAAACCTATTGGTTTTTGCCAGTGCGTGTGCTTTCTGTTTCCATTCCCTTTGGTTTATTGGCCTCAGGATGCCCTTTCGCACCTCCTGACTGACAGTTCGGCCGTGTGTGTGTGTGTGGAGGGGGGGGGGGGGGGAGTTGGGCGCTGCAGTTTCGTTCAGACTGACGGACATCTTGCTGGCACAACAGACCTGGGATGAGGGGCTTACAGGGGAGGTATTGACACTTCAGTGACTCATTAGGGGTGAAAACACTTCAAAAGGAGATGTGAACGTTGTCACTAACTTGGGTTGAGGTATTAAAGACAAGATCTGCTGGTAGATAGCAGTCACGGCTGCCAGGCGCCAGGAAGCCCTAGCTATCTCCCTTTCGCGCAAGGCCGAGGAGAGCTGAGGAGTGAGGCCCTGACCCCACTCCTATGATGCAACTGTTGAATTCAGCAAAGTAAAATCCAGTGACTTTCCCCCACCCCTAATTTCTCACTCGAAGGGGAGTAAATGTCACCATAAATAGAATATCTATACAAGAGATGTGGTTGCAGGAGAATGATAACAATGTCATAGGTGATACGGACAAAGATGGAATTATTGTCATTATGAACAAGTCAGATTTTAGGGGTGAAATCCCAAGGCAGTTACATGAGGGATGCTGTTAAAAAAAAAAACTGAATGGTAACACTATGCCATCTATTACCACATCCATCAATTAATAAACTCACTTAGTGGAAGGAATGTGGTTTAACATCAGATTATGAATACTCATTGTCCCCGTTATGTTTCCTATGTATTTATACATTTCCCAAAATACACTTGATGGGTTCTTCGCCACCTGGTAGGCCCATCATTTAGGATAATGGATCAGCCATAGAGGTCTTGGCACAATATGTAAATATGTATTTGCAGACTTTGGTATAGAATCTCACCAGGCTGAATACATGTATAGCACTTGAGTCTGGTATGGAAGCTCTATTACAATGTTTGTACTAACAGAAGTAGTGAAGTAGTGAAGTAGTGTGGCTCACTGGTTAGAGGCGGCAGACCCGAGAGCAGAGGACAGCCCGGGACCAGGGTTCGACAGGTTTCTGGACCAGGGTCAGCGGACTCGATAATTCTCTCGCCTCGGTGCCCACTCTGATCAGCGATCACACTCGGCAACTCTGGGCATTAGCTTGCCTCATCTTCACTAACGGCCCCACCAGACTGCCGGGGATGCCTGGTCTCACCCTGGAGATACCCATTAAGGAACCATCTCCAAGGGAAGCCAGGAAGGGTTTCGCAGCGGTCGAAGCGCCTTGGGACCCTCCGGGTAAGTAGTGCGCTATATAAATGCCTATACATTACATTACATTACATTACATAACAGAGTGATAGTTATTTGGAAATTCTCAGATTTGTTGTAAATTGCTAACATCATACTTCCCCACAATCTTTTTCTGCATGATGGAATTTGGTATTTACAAAAGCAGGGGATTGTGATGAGTTCTAGGTTAGCCCCCCCGTGTGTCTCGCAGATTCACGGATTCATAAATACTGCTGGTAATAAAGAGGCCATCTCAACAGGTACTAAAGGGCGGCCAGGTGCGGGGGTCGGTGCACAGTGCGCTCAGCTGGCATCAGGGCTCGCCACAGCCGGCGTCGAGGCGAGAATTGGCAAGAGGGTGTGCGCGTGCTGCTGAGTGAGTCTGAGCATGCCGGGCTCCGGATCCCTTCATATAGGGCACAGGGGTTTCACATCGGGTGCGGAAACGGAAGTTGTCACTGGAGGGAAAGGGGAGCTACAGAGGGAGGGTTGGCTTATAGAGGAAGGAGATGAGGGATGGCAGCTAGGAGGGGGTATGGAAATGCATGGTGAGGACAGGTGGAGGTATGAGAGAGTTCAGAATAGAGTTGTGGACAGAGAATTGAGGGGAAAATGTGAATGGATTGTGTTTTTACAAGAATTTTTCCATGCAGTTTTTAGCTGGAGTTTAAACATGTGTGTTTACAATTCCAAGTACACAGTGAAACCCTTTTGGGTTTTGATCGAGGTGTTGCATTATAAAACAGACCCGTTTTATATCACCCCAAATAAAGAAAATCAGGAACATGGTCTAGGAGAACGCCAGACCACTGGTTTCAACAGTGCCTGCCTGGCAGGACCCGCACAAGGACAAAGGACAGTTCTTTGCCTTACAAATGTCTACTTTAAGCATCAAGTCAACCAGACCTGAAAGCAAAACGCTTTCTCTCATTGTTCAAGCATCCCAAATAATCGCGGTACCAAATGACCGAGCAACACCAACGACGATGAACACCAGGCAGCCGTTGCTTTAATGGGTAAAGGAGGTTGCAGCGCCTGCTAGCGGCCATTATTATTAATTTAATTGCCTTTGGATATTTTTATATAATACTTGCACTTGTTTCAGAGCTCCTAGCAGGGAAAGGGGAGGGTGTGAATAACATGACTGCATTATGAATTAAGAGATTACAGGTCAGCGCTTTATAGAGAGTGCAAGCTGTATACTTAGAGAAAAAAGAAAGACTTCAGGGCTTTCGGCATTTTTGAACAAGGCCTTATTTGTGCAGGTGGTTTCCGGTGCTAAGCATCGGCACTTACTTGACAGGGCCAGGGCTATTGAATGTATATTTCTTGTGAATGGCCAAATAATATATCTACTGTCCCTTCCACCGCCTTCTTCTGTTCAGATGCATGCCTGTCTGCCTTGCATGTCTTCAGAGGTACCAGTTGAGGACGAATGTGGAGACAATATAGTAAGTGGGTAGAGCCAGTGTAAGAAGTGGGTGGAGCTGTGGAAGTGGGTGTGGCCTCCCACGAAAAGTTTAGCACCTGCACTTAATATTTTACAAATTAAGCACTGGTTAAACACAACTTCTTTCAAACAGAAGTGCAGGAACACTTTGTAAAGTGGGGGTGCTGACATCAATTTGACATCACTGAAGCCATAGGGATTGTAAAAAATCCAAGGGTTACACAAAGAACAAGCAATCCAAATGCGCCATGCTCAGCAGGAGAGTGGTAAGGATCTGGTATGTAGCTGGAGGTGTCTTTTGGATCACACTGTCAACAATATATTATTATAGCATTGTGTTGTAGCACACTGTCATATATAGACAGTACATTCACCATACAAATGGCCACTTATCCGTACAGACATTTGACTCATAAACTATATAGAGCAGAGATTATGTGTGGAAATGGGTTTCCAGCAAATATTTGTTATTTATGCAACACCAAGTAATTGATTTGTTTTGATCTTCGTAAAATCTCTGTTTCCATCACAGTTTGAATTAAAGACAACACTAATTTGGACTTTCTTGGCTGCTAATACATTCTGAAATAGATGTACAGTTCCTTTGTAGATATTCAAATGTTGTTGTGTGTTTGAAAAAATGACGCCCAAAGCCTTTCCTTTCATACCAGTGCAATTGTCAAATAGTTCCCATTTAAAAATCCTCTCGGTTTGCAGTCACAGAAAAGTAAACATGGAGCTGCACCTTAAAAAAAATCAATTTGTCAGAAGACACAGGCTGACCTTTGACCTCTGTCTCTACATCTACAGCAAATATGATAAAATAAATAACACTAATTCACCTTCCGGAAATGTGAGAATTATACCTCCACAGAACAGCTTCCTGCTTGTGGATCACGGCAGTCTGTGATTTTTGACCAGGAAACTAGTAGACATTTGGGATGTCAGTGGCTTTGAGGTGGACAGCAACCCTGACATATGTATTGACCACTGGAATCCACCTATACAACGCGGGCTGAGCGATGTGTGCTGTTTCCAAGCAAGTGGAGCAACGCTTGCCTCAACAACAGTGGTCTAGATGTGTGGACTGCATTCCAGCAGTTCCATCAGTATCTAGAAAGGGACTGCCATCTGGTGGTCTGTTGATTTGATTAACATCTCACTTGACTGTTCAGTCCAACAGATAGACTGTAAATGCCCTGACCTCCTTAGGATATCTCTGAAGGATAATAAGACCGCGAAGACATTTGAGATCTTTGATATTTATGTCCGCGGCAGAAGAGGTGGGGCACAATCTTCCACCATTGTGTGCCTGGAAGCTGAACTCTCCCGCTGCCTCCCGGAATCTCACACCCTGGTAGAGGGAGACTTCAACTGTACTTTTGAACCGCTAGCTTCTGATGACATGTTAGGTACAGACGAGGAAGATGCTAAGTTGGGAGTTCCCCCATTAAATCTACCACCTGTGCAAAAGTGGTCCCAAGTAGCGATACAGATGAACTCCTTATGCTTCAAATACCGGTTAAGGGCTACCAATGGAAGGTCAAACTCTGATTCACTGGGAGCCCACACATTTAATAGGCCTGGGCATTCCTCCAGGATTGATTACATCTTACTTGATTGTACCTCCTGCAGGAATTTACTGGATATGGAGGTTCTTCCAACTGTTGACAGCGATCATAATCCCCTAAGTCTTTCGCTTAAATTGCAACGGTCTTCTAACCATGACAATTCCGTAAAAACCAATTCAAAACAGACTATGGAAATAATACCTTCTAACTCTGGGAGGCACCTTATATGGAGCAAAGTGGCTCTTGATGAGTCAAAACTATCAGGCATTAATGAAATGAAATGGAATGAAAAGTGGACTTATATAGCGCGACTGCTGCCCTGGGGCGTCCAGGCGCTACAAGAGAGAGGCACCACTTGTCAACGACGTTCAGCTTGGAGAAATAATTGTGAGCGCTGAAAAGAAAAGTCTTTAATTGCTTGCGAAAAGAGAGCAGGTTAGGATTAGCCCTAAGCTGAAGGGTAAGCAAGTTTCACAGTCTAGCGGCGTTGTAAGAAAACATCCTGCCGCCAGCTCTAGCTCTCTTAATTCTGGGAACTGTGGCCAAAAAGGCCTGACTAGAGCGAAGGTGTTTACTGGGGTGGTACTGTGTAATTAGCTCACGGCTAATTACCGGGCCCTTTTGCCAGAAGGCTTGATGGGATATACACATTGCCTTAAAGGAGATTCTTTGCCGCACCGGCAGCCAGTGTAGGCTCCGCAACCCAGGTTTAGCTGACAATCTGCGTAGCAGCTGAAGCAGTGTACGAGCCGTGCAGTTTTGGATAATCTGCAGCTTGCGCAATGTGTAATCGGGGGCGCCTAGATACAGGGCGTTGCTAAAATCTAGTCGAGACTGGATCAGGCCTTGAACGGCTATTTGTTTGGCTTCCCTGGGTAAAAGTGGGAGAACTTTTTTTCAGCATCCTAAGGAGGCCGAAACCAGTTGCAGAAAGCTTAGTAGCCTGGGTGTTGAAGGTCAAGGCTTTATCCAGCCATACACCCAGGCTTTTCATGTTATCCTTAGGTGCAGGTGGTGTGCCTAGGCTTGAGGGCCATAAGGAGTCGATGTTCGTTACAGCAACGGGACCCAGGAGCATCAGCTCAGTTTTATCCCGTTAAGCTTAAGGGAAGATGTCGTCATCCAGCTTTTTACTTTCTCCAAACATTTCAATAAACCCATTTGTGCTGATTGGCCGTCCTCCTGCGCAAGGGAGACCACTAGCTGAGTGTCGTCCGCATATGAGATGATCTTAATACCGAACGGACGGACGACCTCAGCCAGTGGTCTCATGTAGACGTTAAACAACGCAGGGCTCAGAGATGAGCCCTGCGGTACCCCACAGCTTAGAGGTTTACTAGAGGAGACAGTATCTCCCTCAAAAATCTGAAAAGTCCTATTACTCAGGAAGGATTTAAGCCAGAGTATTGCTCTACCTGATATTCTGACATCAGAGAGGCAGTGCAGCAGCATATCATGACTAACCGTGTCAAATGCTGCGCTCAGATCAAGGAGGACCACTGCCACTGATCCCCCTTGATCCAAAATCCTTCTGGTTTCCTCGGTGACTGCCAGTAAGGCAGTCTCCGTCCCATGTCTAGGTCGAAAACCCGTCTGGGTGACATCAAGCAACTGATTATTCTCGATGAAATCCATCAGATGTCTGTTGATATGCTTTTCAAGGATTTTGCTCACCCAGGGGAGCAAGGAAATGGGGTGGTAGCTGTTAAAGTCACCAGGATCCAGATTCGGTTTCTTCAAGAGCGCACGCACCATGGCCCGCTTCCAAGGGGGCGGGACTGTGCCAGAGGTGATGGAGGCATTAAGAAGGTTCATAATAGTGGGGATAACAACATGGATTATTGAAACCAGTATATCAGGTGGAGCTGGATCACATGGTGAACCTGACTTTACTTGACGAGCTACAGATTCCAGGGATTCCAGATCTAGCAGTGGGAAATGATCTAAAATTGCAGGGGCCTTAGGGGAAGCTTCCGCCGGCCTTGACTGTACCGGAGCACAGGGATCTAGATCCGTGGCAGGAAAGGAAGCGTAGATTTGGTATACTTTTTGATGAAAGAATTCGACCAGATCATTACAATGAGCCACTGCTTTACACGTGGGCATGGAGGAAGGAGGAAGTTTAGTGAGGCTCTTTACTATCTGAAAGATTTCTTTAGGTTTGGATTTTGCCTGCATTATTTGTTTTGAGAAGTAGGTCGATTGAGCAGTTTTTATCTCAAATTTGTAGGCTCTAATCGCCTCTCTATATAAGATGTTATCATCAGGGGAATAGTCCAAGCGCCACCTTCTTTCCAATTTCCTACAGTGCCATTTTTTTTCCCTGAGTTCCCCGGATTATCAGGGGGCAGTTTTTCATGGGCGGTTCAAAATAATTTTGCGAAGGGGGAGTGTGGCCTCAAGAGAGTTCAGTAGCCACTCTTCATATTCCTGATTGGCTACACAAGGATCCCCGTTAAAAAGGGGTCTGGAGACCATAAGACTGTTGGACCAATGCTCTACTGGAAGTCTGGACCAATTTCTAGAGTTCCTCATCATGGGGGTTGAGTGGGGTACCTTGCATGTGGACCATGTAAGGGGGACAAGTGAGTGGTCGGTCCAAGGAAGAGAAATGGGTTGCCCGACCTTAAGCTCGCTACAGTTACTAAAAACTGGGTCCAAGAGGTGGCCCTTGATATGAGTGGATGAGTCGACCAATTGTTCCAGTTTTAAGGCCGCTAAGTCATCAGTCAACTCCATTGCAGTGTGGTCGTTGGCGGCGTCGAAATGAAAATTAAGATCGCCTAGCAGTGTATAATTGGAAGAAATTGTGACTGACTCAGCCATAATCGATGGAAGAGCCTTGTGAAACTGCTTTGGGGGGCCCGGCGGCCGATATATGAGTGCCTGAAAAACAGTTGTTGGGGGAGAATTCAATACTAAATGCGAGACTTTCGCAATCTGGTATAGAGTCAAAGGTACATCGACATAGATACTGCTCTTTATATATTATTGCCACGCCTCCTCCTTTCCCCACGG
Source organism: Lissotriton vulgaris (assembly GCF_964263255.1). NCBI lineage: Eukaryota > Metazoa > Chordata > Amphibia > Caudata > Salamandridae > Lissotriton > Lissotriton vulgaris. The sequence continues at coordinate 367,756 of NW_028241326.1, forward strand.
CTTGGTCTTACCGCATAATTTGGAAGCCGGGGGCAGTGCTGATACTATGTCTGGATCGGAATCTGTGGTTAGCCAGGTTTCTGTTAAGAAAACTGCATCTGGCATGTAATCCTCCAACATGAGGGCAACTTCCGACCTATGTTTGGGTAAAAACCTACAGTTTATGAGTAGCATATTATAGTCCCGCTTCCCGTCCTGAGGCTGGATAGTATTCAGCTTCTGTTTACAGAAAGGACAGATCACGGGTAACTCAAGGGCTTGGAATGAGTGCGTACAACCTAATTCTCCCAAAGTCCTCATGCTAAAGAGGGACTTAGAGCTGTGATACCTTTTCTGTAAGGGGAGAGATGTAGGGGTTGTGGCCCCTGGTCCCCGTCGGTCACGGACGGGCGCAGACAGGCTTGCCTTTGGCACGCCTTCGGCGCGCCGCCGGTGCGCCCGCTGTGCTCGTCCGCTGCGCTTCCGAGGTGGAGGGATCATTTTATGGGAGTTCGGGTGGGAGGGGCCGAGCACTAGACCGCTCGCCTGCTCCTCACCCGAGATGGTGAATTCGAAGCTCGACCACGGCAGCGCCTGATCGGCTGCGGTGGTGACAGGCGGGACAAAGTAAGAGCAAGGTGGCCAGAGACTATTATTCAGTACAATGGCCGAATAAGCCCAGTAAGTTAATTAAAAACGAACAAAGTGCCAAAAAAGAAACACAAGTGCAATTTAAAAATGCAATTCATGCTACTTCCTCGCACACAATCAGTCCCGGCTTTCCGCCTCAGGACACTCACATCCGCGTGCACACTCTCAATCAGTGCTCGCGGGCAAAATTGGTGTTTTTATGGGAGCGCGGGCGGGAGGGGCCGTGCACTAGACCACTCGCCTGCTCCTCACCCAAGATGGTGAATTCAAAGATAGACCCCGGCAGCGCCTGATCGGCTGCGGTGGGGACATGCGGGACCAGGTAAGAGCAAGGTGGCCAGAGACTATTATTCAGTACAATGGCCGAATAAGCCCAGTAAGTTAATTAAAAACGAAAAAAGTGCAAAAAAAGAAACACAAGTGCAATTTAAAAATGCAATTAATGCTACTTCCTCGCACACAATCAGTCCCGGCTTTCCGTCTCAGGACACTCACATCCGCGTGCACACTCTCAATCGGTGCTCGGAGGCAAAATGGGTGTTTTTATGGGAGCGCGGGCGGGAGGGGCCGAGCACTAGACCGCTCGCCTGCTCCTCACCCAAGATGGTGAATTCAAAGCTAGACCCCGGCACCGCCTGATTGGCTGCGGTGGGGACAGGCGGGACAAGGCAAGAGCAAGGTGGCCAGAGACTATTATTCAGTACAATGGCCGAATAAGCCCAGTAAGTTAATTAAAAACGAACAAAGTGCCAAAAAAGAAACACAAGTGCAATTTAAAAATGCAATTCATGCTACTTCCTCGCACACAATCAGTCCCGGCTTTCCGCCTCAGGACACTCACATCCGCGTGCACACTCTCAATCAGTGCTCGCGGGCAAAATTGGTGTTTTTATGGGAGCGCGGGCGGGAGGGGCCGTGCACTAGACCACTCGCCTGCTCCTCACCCAAGATGGTGAATTCAAAGATAGACCCCGGCAGCGCCTGATCGGCTGCGGTGGGGACATGCGGGACAAGGTAAGAGCAAGGTGGCCAGAGACTATTAATCAGTACAATGGCCGAATAAGCCCAGTAAGTTAATTAAAAACTAATAAAGTGCAAAAAGAGAAACACAAGTGCAATTTAAAAATGCAATTAATGCTACTTCCTCGCAATCAATCAGTCCAGGCTTTCCGCCTCAGGACACTCACATCCGTGTGCACACTCTCACTCATTAGATATACTTTAACCGGAGCCTAATTAGGGCTACAAAAAATTTCTAACGATACTGACGCCACATAGAAGATACCCATATTCTATGAGGAAACCATCAAAACCCTGGGCTCATTTTTTAACACAAATAGTAGGAAAATGCATCTTAGGAGTAATCCCAGTGGTACATGGTTTACGGCATCTTGTAGACAGAAAAAAATGGCACTTGTAAAGGCCGTTAAAAGTAAGTCCGGCACTGGCATCACGTTAGTAAGAAAAGAGTATAAGGTGGCAGTGCTTAAGACAAAAAAAGATTTTGAGGAGCAGCACTGGCAGTCTCTATCGGCTGCTAGTTTGGGAAGGGATGCTAATCTATTCTGGGATTTACTGATGAAAAAAATGCACCCTGACTCTGAGTTCATTACTAATATTATTACTTGCAAAATGCAGTTTGACCATTTCCAGAGTCTTTACACTGACGATGGAGAAGTCGCTTTGGATGGCCCGCCAGTTGATCCTCGATCAATCCCAGGGGACTCTAATGTATTCCCGTTCACAAATAAGGAGATAGAAACAGCTATTCGCCGAATAGTCCCAGCAAAAGCTGCAGGGCCTGATGGCCTGCCAGGGGAATTCCTGCGAGCAGATCCCGCAACCTGGGCAAAATTTTTAGCACTACTTTTAAATGCTATTGATAGGGGCTGTCCGATTCCGGACTCCTGGAAAGTGGCGGAAGTGGTACCAATTTTTAAGAAGGGCGCCAGGGATAATCTCGCAAATTATCGCCCTGTAAGCCTCTTAGATGCAACGCAAAAGGTGGTAGGGCATGTTTTGCTGGAAAGAATCCTAGCCTGGGCAGACGAAAATCAAGTCCTCTCGGACTACCAGGCCGGTTTTAGAGCAGGTATGGGGACAATCTAGCAGGCCTTCAGGTTGCTCCTCCTGTACTGGAAGGTGGTGAGAATTGGCAAAGGCAGTCTTTACCTTGCTTTTATCGACCTTAAGACTGCCTTTGACCTGGTCCCACACGAGTGCCTGTGGCAGGTCCTGGTAGAGCAGGGGGTCCTAAGGCATATTGTAAATATATTAATTCGCCTACATGAGGGCACTTTTGCCCAAGTGAGATGGGGGTCACAGGGGGGCCAGGGATGTGTGTTAGCTCCCACCCTATTCTCTTTGTATGTGAATGGGGTGGTTGACTTCTTACAGCAAACACCATCCGACGCACCATCCCTGGCGGGCGAAAAGATTCCAACACTCCTGTTCGCCGACAATACCCTCCTCATCTCCAAAACCCCCAGCGGATTGCAGACCCTCCTGGACAACTTCCAACGCTTCTGCACAGCAAGAGGGCTCTCTATTAACAACACAAAAACAAAGGGGCATATTACCAACAACTAGCGATAATTATCGCTATGTTGGATTAGCGGCAATATTTTTATCGCTGAGCTGCGGTAATTTTTATCGCTTAGGAACCTTGCTATTATCAAGGTTTATCTCCTAAGCGATAAAAATCGGCCGAAATGCATGAATATCGCTGAAAAGTCAGTGATATTCATGCATTTCCGAGCTAATGCTCTTAGTCATGTTATCCACCTACCATTGGATAACATGGCTAAGAACTGCTCTGGGGCAAGTGTTAGCTTTTGGAGATAATCGCGCTTAGTGCGAATATCTCCAAAAGTTGGTAATAGGAGATAGCGATGTTAGCGACTGTTTCCAGTCGCTAACATCTTGGCACGCCCACTTTGCATGTCATTAGTGATAAATATCACTGACATGCAAAGCGGGGCCCAAGAGGGTCGCTATCTCCTACTAGCTGTCGCTAATTGGTGTTAGCGACAGCTAGGTAAGAGAGAGATAATTTTATCTCCGCTTTCTTGGCTTTTAAAGCCAAAAAAGCGGAGATAAACCCCCTTGAAAGTTACTTACCCTTAACCCTTCCAAAACTTTTAGGAACCCTCCTGTGTTAAATACCGTCCAGCTAGAAAGGGAAACCACCTTTGATTATTTGTGGAAAACGCATTTCCGATTCCATGAATTGGTCTTCGCATACCCATAAAATGCTCCTGGCCCATAAAAGGGTGGTGGGGTCATTACTAAAAGAACATCGCTCTTCGTTGAGTAGACCAATCGCCCCCGCCCTTACAATTTACAAGGCCAATGCAGTAAGCTCAGCACTTTATGGACCTGAACTGTGGGGTTTCTCCAATATAGACCAAATCACACAATCGGAGAACACATTTCTAAAAGGTTTAATGATGCTCCCCCAGAGGGCTCCCACCAACCCCTTTTTATATGACTTAGGCTGCCATTCACTGAGGGACACAGCACGACTTCACCTACTTTTGCTCTGGGTGCGCCTGTGGCGGACCCAAGAGTTATCGAAATATGCAACTGGTCTGGGCGAGATCATGGACATGGACGGGTGGCAGAAAATCCATTGGCTCAAAAATGTAAAGAAACTTCTTTGCGATTTGGGCCTTAGTGAGGATTGGAAGAACAGATCTGCCCCTCCTAAGGCCGAGGTCAAGAGGCTGTATTGGCAGTGGGTCACCAAAAACGATGCTCTAAACACAAGATTAGGCAGACTCACAGAAGAATTCATGCAGCATAAGTCATCCCCCTGCTATGAGCCCTATCTAGATCTCATGCAGCAGCCACACGATAGAGCTCTCTACTTTGAGTTTAGGATAGGCACACTGCGATTAAGAGAAATGACTGCGCAGTGGTCGCCTCCACACCAAACCACAGCTTCTTGCCCATGCTGCGAGGCTATGACCGAGACAATTGCCCACTTTATGTTCATCTGTCCAGCCTACAAGGTCCCCAAGAGGTGTTGGCTGAAGCCAGTTTGCATTAAGATGGGCACTGGCAGCCACAAAGCCGCTCTGCGCATTCTAAAATCAGGTTCTCTGGATCGCTATGCTTGTGGTCTTGCCAAATACCTCAAATGGGCATGGGGCATTAGAGCAAGGATTATAAAGTCTAAGCCCTGAAGCATGAACTTTGAAAATGGACTCTGCCACTATATTGTCCCACTCCCCTCCGCCACTACAAAGGTTCATAGTAAGCCTCTTCTTATAAACAAAAACTGTAATCCCATTGCTCATTGTCTGTGTATCACCTATTTGTAAACGTTTTATACATACTGTATTTTATGATTTTTTAAGATGTGTACTGTATGTCTTTTTCTTGTACTCTTTTATCCGACTGTACAACTTTAATGGTATTTATTTACCGAAATAAAGCTTTTGAACAATGAACAACGATGTGTGGTAAGAGGAATAGGAAGACAAAGGAAGCTACGAACGCAGCCAGGTAAGTGGGGTTTGGGGAGGTCATTTTTAGGGTACCAGTATTTTTTATGGCTTGGGGAGGTAGTTTTTAGGGTACGAGTAATTTTTATGGCTCAGGGCGGGGGGCTAGGTTGAGGTTAGTTATGGCCGGGGCGCATGGCTTTAGGTCTCAAGGTGGGAGGGAAGGTGTAGTTTTAAGGCCAGGGTAGGGTTGGTTTTAGGTCTCAGGGCGAGGTATGGGGTAGTTTTAAGGGCTGCGGCTAGGTTTCAGGGGGAGGGGCAATTTTCAGGGGTGGGGTCAATTTTATGGCTCAGGGTAGTTAGTTAGGGTGGGGTAGTTATTTTTGCAGGGGAAGGGTTTTAGGGCTCATTCCTTTAGCAGTCATGTTTTTCCAATGAAATTCGTTGTAAAAGCATGTGCGATAAAGGGATGTATGTAAGAGGCGGTCAGGGTTCAGACAGTGTTGTTTAAGGTATGCATGGTTTAGGCATGCTTTGTTGTATCATACAACCCGGACCATAGGGGAAGCAAAAATATATTAAAAAGGGTGTTTTCCACAGAGGTTGCAATCACACCCCCAGGGGAAAACAAAATATCAGTTAGATGGCAGTCCAGGGGTGGCTCCTCCATTAGGGCAGAGGAGCCTCGCCCCACTGCTTTCTCACAGTGTGAGAAAGCAGAAACATAAAATGGTATTTTAAATACCATTTTATGTTTCTGCTTCTCGCGCTGCGAAAAGGCAGAAGGTAGGGTTTTCCTGGTTGGGGCAGGCTGGAGGGTGTGCCTGGTTGGGGGCAGGCGAGTGGGCTGGTTGGGGAGGAGTGGATTGCCCACTGCTGTGGACCCTGAATGTTTTGTCTGCGCTGTGGGGCCAACAAAACCAGTCATGCGCACTCTAAATTTTCTCTATATAAGCTGCATGAAGCCTACAAAGAGAAAATGGTCAACAAGGAATCTTTTAATTACTAAAAACTACACAAAAGCAATAATGAAATACAAAGAAACTGCAATATTATAGCGAAATGACATACAAAAAGTGACACCTTCCCCCGATTCTGCGTGAGTGAAATAGAAACAAGCACAAGCGCGCACGGCAGCAGTGGGAGAGGAGAGAGGAGGCTGCCTGAGTGATTCCCTTGCGGGAGCGAGCAATAAGGCGTGATAATTGCTATCATATGGCACCGCTGCTCGCTCCTGCAAGGGAATCACCAAATGTGCACGCGTTGCCTTTGAAAGCAATGCAATGCATACACGTTTTTGCCCGAAAAGCTGTGCCAATTACTAAAGGTCTTTTTCCTATGCAGCGCATGCGTGCTGCGTAGGCGAGACCTAAAAAGGGCTCTTTCTGGACAAAGGTATCCCTTTCTATTAAATATAGTCTAATTCTGTCCCGCAGTGGGGAAAAATGTTTTTGGACCCCCCCCCCCCCCCCCTTTTACTCGCCTCCACTAAATAAATCACCCTAAAACTTTAAACATAGCAGCTGAACTATGCGTCCTATTGATTTTGAAAATTTCGTGAAAATTTGTCAAACTGCACCAAAGTAATTGGCAAAATGAAAAACACTTTTCCTATAGAAACTAGGGGTCATACTTACAAGGCCATTGAGCCACTGGAGCATCACTGTTTACGACTCTCAGGTGGTGCAATTTCCTGCTCCATATTTACAATGCAGCGCTAAGCCACTTTGCGTGGCTTAACGCTGTATTCTAAATACTCTTTCACAAAGTTTTCTGCATCAAAGTGGCATGCAATGGGTGTTACTGTGGATGTTCCACAGCAACACCCACTGTTTTTTTGTGCTGCTCCAGATTTTAAAGGATTTTAAAGGATCTGTAAATCTGAGGCAGTGCCAAAGACTAGCACCATAGAAAAGTAGGCATTAGAGTGGTGCAACGAGAAGAAATACTTAAATTTCTCCTCATTCTTTTCTTGAAGGAGCAAATCACCTTTAATGATTGTTTATGTGCAAGAAGGTGTCCCTTTCTGCACATAAACAATCTTCATTGCAATGAAGGCACCCTTGCACCATGGCGCAAGGGTGACTGCATTGGCACTAGGCAGTTTTTTAGCGCTAGCGGAAGGGAAAACACAGAGGTGTTCTATAATCTTGTGAATAGGACACATCCCTGCACTTTTTAAGTGACGCAGCGCAGCACTGCTAATTTACATGCAGCGCCACAGTGTGTCATTTCTTTGCAAATATGCCCCTAGGTCCTAACAATACCTACCTACTGATGACTGCCACAGGTGCGGCTCGCATGACTCGTGGGTGGGCGGGTGGGGGGCTGTGCGGGGGAGGGGGGTGGATGTGTAAAAAAATAAAAAAAATACCTCCACCGTGTCCCGCACCGCCTCTGCTCCTGGCCGGGTCAGCGTGGACAGCTCCCAGCCGGGCACTCTTTATGGAGACCATTTTCTCTTTGTAGGCTTCATGCAGCTTATATAGAGAAAATTTAGAGTGTGCATGACTGGTTTTGTTGGCCCCACAGCGCAGACAAAACATTCAGGGTTCACAGCAGTGGGCAATCCACTCCTCCCCAACCAGCCCACTCGCCTGCCCCCAACCAGGCACACCCTCCAGCCTGCCCCAACCAGGAAAACCCTACCTTCTGCCTTTTCGCAGCGCGAGAAGCAGAAACATAAAATGGTATTTAAAATACCATTTTATGTTTCTGCTTTCTCGCACTGTGAGAAAGCAGTGGGGCGAGGCTCCTCTGCCCTAATGGAGGAGCCACCCCTGGACTGCCATCTAACTGATATTTTGTTTTCCCCTGGGGGTGTGATTGCAACCTCTGTGGAAAACACCCTTTTTAATATATTTTTGCTTCCCCTATGGACCGGGTTGTATGATACAACAAAGCATGCCTAAACCATGCATACCTTAAACAACACTGTCTGAACCCTGACCGCCTCTTACATACATCCCTTTATCGCACATGCTTTTACAACGAATTTCATTGGAAAAACATGACTGCTAAAGGAATGAGCCCTAAAACCCTTCCCCTGCAAAAATAACTACCCCACCCTAACTAACTACCCTGAGCCATAAAATTGACCCCACCCCTGAAAATTGCCCCTCCCCCTGAAACCTAGCCACAGCCCTTAAAACTACCCCATACCTCGCCCTGAGACCTAAAACCAACCCTACCCTGGCCTTAAAACTACACCTTCCCTCCCACCTTGAGACCTAAAGCCATGCGCCCCTGCCATAACTAACCTCAACCTAGCCCCCCGCCCTGAGCCATAAAAATTACTCGTACCCTAAAAACTACCTCCCCAAGCCATAAAAAATACTGGTACCCTAAAAACGACCTCTCCAAACCCCACTTACCTGGCTGCGTTCGTAGCTTCCTTTGTCTTCCTATTCCTCTTACCACACATCGTTGTTCATTGTTCAAAAGCTTTATTTCGATAAATAAATACCATTAAAGTTGTACAGTCGGATAAAAGAGTACAAGAAAAAGACATACAGTACACATCTTAAAAAATCATAAAATACAGTATGTATAAAACGTTTACAAATAGGTGATACACAGACAATGAGCAATGGGATTACAGTTTTTGTTTATAAGAAGAGGCTTACTATGGACCTTTGTAGTGGCGGAGGGGAGTGGGACAATATAGTGGCAGAGTCCATTTTCAAAGTTCACGCTTCAGGGCTTAGACCTTATAATACTTGCTCTAATGCCCCATGCCCATTTGAGGTATTTGGCAAGACCACAAGCATAGCGATCCAGAGAACCTGATTTTAGAATGCGCAGAGCGGCTTGGTGGCTGCCAGTGCCCATCTTAATGCAAACTGGCTTCAGCCAACACCTCTTGGGGACCTTGTAGGCTGGACAGATGAACATAAAGTGGGCAATTGTCTCGGTCATAGCCTCGCAGCATGGGCAAGAAGCTGTGGTTTGGTGTGGAGGCGACCACTGCGCAGTCATTTCTCTTAATCGCAGTGTGCCTATCCTAAACTCAAAGTAGAGAGCTCTATCGTGTGGCTGCTGAATGAGATCTAGATAGGGCTCATAGCAGGGGGATGACTTATGCTGCATGAATTCTTCTGTGAGTCTGCCTAATCTTGTGTTTAGAGCATCGTTTTTGGTGACCCACTGCCAATATAGCCTCTTGACCTCGGCCATAGGAGGGGCAGATCTGTTCTTCCAATCCTCACTAAGGCCCAAATCGCAAAGAAGTTTCTTTACATTTTTGAGCCAATGGATTTTCTGCCACCCGTCCATGTCCATGATCTCGCCCAGACCAGTTGCATATTTCGATAACTCTTGGGTCCGCCACAGGCGCACCCAGAGCAAAAGTAGGTGAAGTCGTGCTGTGTCCCTCAGTGAATGGCAGCCTAAGTCATATAAAAAGGGGTTGGTGGGAGCCCTCTGGGGGAGCATCATTAAACCTTTTAGAAATGTGTTCTCCGATTGTGTGATTTGGTCTATATTGGAGAAACCCCACAGTTCAGGTCCATAAAGTGCTGAGCTTACTGCATTGGCCTTGTAAATTGTAAGGGCGGGGCGATTGGTCTACTCAACGAAGAGCGATGTTCTTTTAGTAATGACCCCACCACCCTTTTATGGGCCAGGAGCATTTTCTGGGTATGCGAAGACCAATTCATGGAATCGGAAATGCGTATGCCCAAATAATCAAAGGTGGTTTCTCTTTCTAGCTGGACGGTATTTAACACAGGAGGGTTCCTAAAAGTTTTGGAAGGGTTAAGGGTAAGGAACTTTCAAGGGGCTTTTTTTGGCTTTAAAAGACAAGAAAGCGGAGATAAAATTATCTCTCTATTACCTAGCTGTCGCTAACACCAGTTAGCGACAGCTAGTAGGAGATAGCGACCATCTTGGGCCCCGCTTTGCATGTCAGTGATATTTATCACTAATGACATGCAAAGTGGGCGTGCCAAGATGTTAGCGACTGGAAACAGTCGCTAACATCGCTATCTCCTATTACCAACTTTTGGAGATATTCGCACTAAGCGCGATTATCTCCAAAAGCTAACACTTGCCCCAGAGCAGTTCTTAGCCATGTTATCCAATGGTAGGTGGATAACATGGCTAAGAGCATTAGCTCGGAAATGCATGAATATCGCTGACTTTTCAGCGATATTCATGCCTTTCGGCCGATTTTTATCGCTTAGGAGATAAACCTTGATAATAGCAAGGTTCCTAAGCGATAAAAATGACCGCAGCTCAGCGATAAAAATATTGCCGCTAATCCAACATAGCGATAATTATCGCTAGTTGTTGGTAATATGCCCCTTTGTTTTTGTGTTGTTAATAGAGAGCCCTCTTGCTGTGCAGAAGCGTTGGAAGTTGTCCAGGAGGGTCTGCAATCCGCTGGGGGTTTTGGAGATGAGGAGGGTATTGTCGGCGAACAGGAGTGTTGGAATCTTTTCGCCCGCCAGGGATGGTGCGTCGGATGGTGTTTGCTGTAAGAAGTCAACCACCCCATTCACATACAAAGAGAATAGGGTGGGAGCTAACACACATCCCTGGCCCCCCTGAGACCCCCATCTCACTTGGGCAAAAGTGCCCTCATGTAGGCGAATTAATATATTTACAATATGCCTTAGGACCCCCTGCTCTACCAGGACCTGCCACAGGCACTCGCGTGGGACCAGGTCAAAGGCAGTCTTAAGGTCGATAAAAGCAAGGTAAAGACTGCCTTTGCCAATTCTCACCACCTTCCAGTACAGGAGGAGCAACCTGAAGGCCTGCTAGATTGTCCCCATACCTGCTCTAAAACCGGCCTGGTAGTCCGAGAGGACTTGATTTTCGTATGCCCAGTCTAGGATTCTTTCCAGCAAAACATGCCCTACCACCTTTTGCGTTGCATCTAAGAGGCTTATAGGGTGATAATTTGCGAGAATATCCCTGGCGCCCTTCTTAAAAATTGGTACCACTTCCGCCACTTTCCAGGAGTCCGGAATCGGACAGCCCCTATCAATAGCATTTAAAAGTAGTGCTAAAAATTTTGCCCAGGTTGCGGGACCTGCTCGGAGGAGTTCCCCTGGCAGGCCATCAGGCCCTGCAGCTTTTGCTGGGACTATTCGGCGAATAGCTGTTTCTATCTCCTTATTTGTAAACGGGAATACATTAGAGTCCCCTGGGATTGATCGAGGATCAAGTGGTGGGCCATCCAAAGCGACTTCTCCATCGTCAGTGTAAAGACTCTGGAAATGGTCAAACTGCATTTTGCAAGTAATAATATTAGTAATGAACTCAGAGTCAGGGTGCGTTTTTTTCATCAGTAGATCCCAGAATAGATTAGCATCCCTTCCCAAACTAGCAGCCGATAGAGACTGCCAGTGCTGCTCCTCAAAATCTTTTTTTGTCTTAAGCACTGCCACCTTATACTCTTTTCTTGCTAACGTGATGCCAGTGCCGGACTTACTTTTAACAGCCTTTACAAGTGCCATTTTTTTTGTCTACAAGATGCCGTAAACCATGTACCACTGGGATTACTCCTAAGATGCATTTTCCTACTATTTGTGTTAAAAAATGAGCCCAGGGTTTTGATGGTTTCCTCATAGAATATGGGTATCTTCTGTGTGGCGTCAGTATCGTTTGAAATTTTTTGTAGCCCTAATAAGGCTCCGGTTAAAGTATATCTAATGAGTGAGAGTGTACACACGGATGTGAGTGTCCTGAGGCGGAAAGCCGGGACTGATTGTGTGCGAGGAAGTAGCATTAATTGCATTTTTAAATTGCACTTGTGTTTCTTTTTTTGCACTTTGTTCGTTTTTAATTAACTTACTGGGCTTATTCGGCCATTGTACTGAATAATAGTCTCTGGCCACCTTGCTCTTACCTTGTCCCGCCTGTCCCCACCGCAGCCGATCAGGCGCTGCCGGGGTCGAGCTTCGAATTCACCATCTTGGGTGAGGAGCAGGCGAGCTGTCTAGTGCTCGGCCCCTCCCACCCGCGCTCCCATAAAATGATCCCTCCACCTAGGAAGCGCAGCGGACGAGCGCAGCAGGCGCAACGGCGGCGCGCCGAAGGCGTGCCAAAGGCAATTCCGTCTGCGCCCATCCTAGACCGACGGGGACCAGGGGCCACAACCCCTACATCTCTCCCCTTACAGAAAAGGTATTACAGCTCTAAGTTCCTCCTTAGCATGAGGACTTTGGGAGAATTAGGTTGTACGCACTCATTCCAAGCCCTTGAGTTACCCGTGATCTGTCCTTTCTGTAAACAGAAGCTTTATACTATCCAGCCTCAGGACGGGAAGCGGGACTATACTATGCTACTCATAAACTGTAGGTTTTTACCCAAACATAGGTTGGAAGTTGCCCTCATGTTAGAGGATTACATGCCAGATGCAGTTTTCTTAACAGAAACCTGGCTAACCCCAGATTCTGATCCAGACATAGTATCAGCACTGCCCCCGGCTTCCAAATTATGCGGTAAGACCGAGCCGTGGGGAAAGGAGGAGGCGTGGCAATAATATATAAAGAGCAGTATCTATGTCGATGTACCTTTGACTCTATACCAGATTGCGAAAGTCTCGCATTTAGTATTGAATTCTCCCCCAACAACTGTTTTTCAGGCACTCATATATCGGCCGCCGGGCCCCCCAAAGCAGTTTCACAAGGCTCTTCCATCGATTATGGCTGAGTCGGTCACAATTTCCTCCAATTATACACTGCTAGGCGATCTTAATTTTCATTTCGACGCCGCCAACGACCACACTGCAATCGAGTTGACTGATGACTTAGCGGCCTTAAAACTGGAACAATTGGTCGACTCATCCACTCATATCAAGGGCCACCTCTTGGACCCAGTTTTTAGTAACTGTAGCGAGCTTAAGGTCGAGCAACCCCTTTCTCTTCCTTGGACCGACCACTCACTTGTCGCCCTTACATGGTCCACATGCAAGGTACCCCACTTAACCCCCATGGTGAGGAACTCTAGAAATTGGTCCAGACTTCCAGTAGAGCATTGGTCCAACAGTCTTCTGGTCTCCAGACCCCTTTTTAACAGGGATCCTTGTGTAGCCAATCAGGAATATGAAGAGTGGCTACTGAACTCTCTTGAGGCCACACTCCTCCTTCGCAAAACTATTATGAAGCGCCCACGAAAAACTGCCCCCTGATATTCCGGGGAACTCAGGGAAAAAAATGGCACTGTAGGAAATTGGAAAGAAGGTGGCGCTTGGACTATTCCCCTGATGATAACATCTTATATAGAGAGGCGATTAGAGCCTACAAATTTGAGATAAAAACTGCTCAATCGACCTACTTCTCAAAACAAATAATGCAGGCAAAATCCAAACCTAAAGAAATCTTTCAGATAGTAAAGAGCCTCACTAAACTTCCCCCTTCCTCCATGCCCACGTGTAAAGCAATGGCTCATTGTAATGATCTGGTCGAATTCTTTCATCAAAAAGTATACCAAATCTACGCTTCCTTTCCTGCCACAGATCTAGATACCTGTGCTCAGGTACAGTCAAGGCCGGCGGAAGCTTCCCCTAAGGCCCCTGCAATTTTAGATCATTTCCCACTGCTAGATCTGGAATCCCTGGAATCTGTAGCTCGTCAAGTAAAGTCAGGTTCACCATGTGATCCAGCTCCACCTGATATACTGGTTTCAATAATCCATGTTGTTATCCCCACTATTATGAACCTTCTTAATGCCTCCATCACCTCTGGCACAGTCCCGCCCCCTTGGAAGCGGGCCATGGTGCGTGCGCTCTTGAAGAAACCGAATCTGGATCCTGGTGACTTTAACAGCTACCACCCCATTTCCTTGCTCCCCTGGGTGAACAAAATCCTTGAAAAGCATATCAACAGACATCTGATGGATTTCATCGAGAATAATCAGTTGCTTGATGCCACCCAGACGGGTTTTCGACCTAGACATGGGACGGAGACTGCCTTACTGGCAGTCACCGAGGAAACCAGAAGGATTTTGGATCAAGGGGGATCAGTGGCAGTGGTCCTCCTTGATCTGAGCGCAGCATTTGACACGGTTAGTCATGATATGCTGCTGCACTGCCTCTCTGATGTCAGAATATCAGGTAGAGCAATACTCTGGCTTAAATCCTTCCTGAGTAATAGGACTTTTCAGATTTTTGAGGGAGATACTGTCTCCTCTAGTAAACCTCTAAGCTGTGGGGTACCGCAGAGCTCATCTCTGAGCCCTGCGTTATTTAACGTCTACATGAGACCACTGGCTAAAGTCGTCCGTCCGTTCGGTATTAAGATCATCTCATATGCGGACGACACTCAGCTAGTGGTCTCCCTTGCGCAGGAGGACGGCCAATCAGCACAAATGGGTTTATTGAAATGTTTGGAGAAAGTAAAAAGCTGGATGACGACATCTTCCCTTAAGCTTAACGGGATAAAACTGAGCTGATGCTCCTGGGTCCCGTTGCTGTAACGAACATCGACTCCTTATGGCCCTCAAGCCTAGGCACACCACCTGTACCTAAGGATAACATGAAAAGCCTGGGTGTATGGCTGGATAAAGCCTTGACCTTCAACACCCAGGCTACTAAGCTTTCTGCAACTTGTTTTGGCCTCCTTAGGATGCTGAAAAAAGTTCTCCCACTTTTACCCAGGGAAGCCAAACAAATAGCCGTTCAAGGCCTGATCCAGTCTCGACTGGATTTTAGCAACGCCCTGTATCTAGGCGCCCCCGATTACACATTGCGCAAGCTGCAGATTATCCAAAACTGCACGGCTCGTACACTGCTTCAGCTGCTACGCAGATTGTCAGCTAAACCTGGGTTGCGGAGCCTACACTGGCTGCCGGTGCGGCAAAGAATCTCCTTTAAGGCAATGTGTATATCCCATCAAGCCTTCTGGCAAAAGGGCCCGGTAATTAGCCGTGAGCTAATTACACAGTACCACCCCAGTAAACACCTTCGCTCTAGTCAGGCCTTTTTGGCCACAGTTCCCAGAATTAAGAGAGCTAGAGCTGGCGGAAGGATGTTTTCTTACAACGCCGCTAGACTGTGAAACTTGCTTCCCCTTCAGCTTAGGGCTAATCCTAACCTGCTCTCTTTTCCCAAGCAATTAAAGACTTTTCTTTTCAGCGCTCACAATTATTTCTCCAAGCTGAACGTCGTTGACAAGTGGTGCCTCTCTCTTGTAGCGCTTGGACGCCCCAGGGCAGCAGTCGCGCTATATAAGTCCACTTTTCATTTCATTTCATTTCATTAATGCCTGATAGTTTTGACTCATCAAGAGCCACTTTGCTCCATATAAGGTGCCTCCTAGAGTTAGAAGGTATTATTTCTCTAGTCTGTTTTGAATTGGTTTTTACGGAATTGTCATGGTTAGAAGACCATTGCAATTTAAGCGAAAGACTTAGGGGATTATGATCGCTGTCAACAGTTGGAAGAACCTCCATATCCAGTAAATTCCTCCAGGAGGTACAATCAAGTAAGATGTAATCAATCCTGGAGGAATGCCCAGGCCTATTAAATGTGTGGGCTCCCAGTGAATCAGAGTTTGACCTTCCATTGGTAGCCCTTAACCGGTATTTGAAGCATAAGGAGTTCATCTGTATCGCTACTTGGGACCACTTTTGCACAGGCGGTAGATTCAATGGGGGAACTCCCATTTTAGCATCTTCCTCGTCTGTACCTAACATGTCATCAGAAGCTAGCGGTTCAAAAGTACAGTTGAAGTCTCCCTCTACCAGGGTGTGAGATTCCGGGAGGCAGCGGGAGAGTTCAGCTTCCAGGCACGCAATGATGGAAGATTGTGCCCCACCTCTTCTGCCGCGAACATAAATATCAAAGATCTCAAATGTCTTCGCGGTCTTATTATCCTTCAGAGATATCCTAAGGAGGTCATGGCATTTACAGTCTATCTGTTGGACTGAACAGTCAAGTGAGATGTTAATCCAAATCAACAAACCACCAGATGGCCGTCCCTTTCTAGATACTGATGGAACTGCTGGAATGCAGTCCACACATCTAGACCTCTGTTGTTGAGGCAAGCGTTGCTCCACTTGCTTGGAAACAGCACACATCGCTCAGCCCGCGTTGTATAGGTGGATTCCAGTGGTCAATACATATGTCAGGGTTGCTGTTCACCTCAAAGCCACTGACATCCCAAATGTCTACTAGTTTCCTGGTCAAAAATCACAGACTGCCGTGATCCACAAGCAGGAAGCTGTTCTGTGGAGGTATAATTCTCACATTTCCGGAAGGTGAATAAGTGTTATTTATTTTATAATATTTGCTGTAGATGTAGAGACAGAGGTCAAAGGTCAGCCTGTGTCTTCTGACAAATTGATTTTTTTTTAAGGTGCAGCTCCATGTTTACTTTTCTGTGACTGCAAACCGAGAGGATTTTTAAATGGGAACTATTTGACAATTGCACTGGTATGAAAGGAAAGGCTTTGGGCGTCATTTTTTCAAACACACAACAACATTTGAATATCTACAAACAAACTGTACATCCATTTCAGAATGTATTAGCAGCCAAGAAAGTCCAAATTAGTGTTGTCTTTAATTCAAACTGTGATGGAAACAGAGATTTTACGAAGATCAAAACAAATCAATTACTTGGTGTTGCATAAATAACAAATATTTGCTGGAAACCCATTTCCACACATAATCTCTGCTCTATATAGTTTATGAGTCAAATGTCTGTACGGATAAGTGGCCATTTGTATGGTGAATGTACTGTCTATATACGACAGTGTGCTACAACACAATGCTATAATAATATACTGTTGACAGTGTAATACAAAAGACACCTTCAGCTACATACCAGATCCTTACCACTCTCCTGCTCAGCATGGCGCATTTGGATTGCTTGTTCTTTGTGTAACCCTTGGATTTTTTACAATCCCTATGGCTTCAGTGATGTCACATTGATGTCAGCACCCCCACTTTACAAAGTGTTCCAGCACTTCTGTTTGAAAGAAGTTGTGTTTAACCAGTGCTTAATTTGTAAAATATTAAGTGCAGGTGCAAAACTTTTCATGGGAGGCCACACCCACTTCCACAGCTGCACCCACTTCTTACACTGGCTCCACCCACTTACTATATTGGCTCCACATTCGTCCTCAACTGGTACCTCTGAAGACATGCAAGGCAGACAGGCATGCATCTGAACAGAAGGAGGCGGTGGAAGGGACAGTAGATATATTATTTGGCCATTCACAAGGAATATACATTCAATAGCCCTGGCCCTGTCAAGTAAGTGCCGATGCTTAGCACCGGGAACCACCTGCACAAATAAGGCCTTGTTCAAAAATGCCGAAAGCCCTGAAGTCTTTCTTTTTTCTCTAAGTATACAGCTTGCACTCTCTATAAAGCGCTGACCTGTAATCTCTTAATTCATAATGCAGTCATGTTATTCACACCCTCCCCTTTCCCTGCTAGGAGCTCTGAAACAGGTGCAAGTATTATATAAAAATATCCAAAGGCAATTAAATTAATAATAATGGCCGCTAGCAGGCGCTGCAACCTCCTTTACCCAGTAAAGCAACGGCTGCCTGGTGTTCATCGTCGTTGGTGTTGCTCGGTCATTTGGTACCGCGATTATTTGGGATGCTTGAACAATGAGAGAAAGCGTTTTGCTTTCAGGTCTGGTTGACTTGATGCTTAAAGTAGACATTTGTAAGACAAAGGACTGTCCTTTGTCCTTGTGCGGGTCCTGCCAGGCAGGCACTGTTGAAACCAGTGGTCTGGCGTTCTCCTGGACCATGTTCCTGATTTTCTTGATTTGGGGTGATATAAAACGGGTCTGTTTTATAATGCAACACCTCGATCAAAACCCAAAAGGGTTTCACTGTGTACTTGGAATTGTAAACACACATGTTTAAACTCCAGCTAAAAACTGCATGGAAAAATTCTTGTAAAAACACAATCCATTCACATTTTCCCCTCAATTCTCTGTCCACAACTCTATTCTGAACTCTCTCATACCTCCACCTGTCCTCACCATGCATTTCCATACCCCCTCCTCGCTGCCATCCCTCATCTCCTTCCTCTATAAGCCAACCCTCCCTCTGTAGCTCCCCTTTCCCTCCAGTGACAACTTCTGTTTCCGCACCCGATGTGAAACCCCTGTGCCCTACATGAAGGGATCCGGAGCCCGGCATGCTCAGACTCACTCAGCAGCACGCACACACCCTCTTGCCAATTCTCGCCTCGACGCCGGCTGTGGCGAGCCCTGATGCCAGCTGAGCGCACTGTGCACCGACCCCCGCACCTGGCCGCCCTTTAGTACCTGTTGAGATGGCCTCTTTATTACCAGCAGTATTTATGAATCTGTGAATCTGCGAGATACACGGGGGTGGGCTAACCTAGAACTCATCACAATCCCCTGCTTTTGTAAATGCCAAATTCCATCATGCAGAAAAAGATTGTGGGGAAGTATGATGTTAGCAATTTACAACAAATCTGAGAATTTCCAAATAACTATCACTCTGTTAGTACAAACATTGTAATAGAGCTTCCATACCAGACTCAAGTGCTATACATGTATTCAGCCTGGTGAGATTCCATACCAAAGTCTGCAAATACATATTTACATATTGTGCCAAGACCTCTATGGCTGATCCATTATCCTAAATGATGGGCCTACCAGGTGGCGAAGAACCCATCAAGTGTATTTTGGGAAATGTATAAATACATAGGAAACATAACGGGGACAATGAGTATTCATAATCTGATGTTAAACCACATTCCTTCCACTAAGTGAGTTTATTAATTAATGGATGTGGTAATAGATGGCATAGTGTTACCATTCAGTTTTTTTTAACAGCATCCCTCATGTAACTGCCTCGGGATTTCACCCCTAAAATCTGACTTGTTCATAATGACAATAATTCCATCTTTGTCCGTAGCACCTATGACATTGTGATCATTCTCCTGCAACCACATCTCTTGTATAGATATTCTATTTATGGTGACATTTACTCCCCTTCGAGTGAGAAATTAGGGGTGGGGGAAAGTCACTGGATTTTACTTTGCTGAATTCAACAGTTGCATCATAGGAGTGGGGTCAGGGCCTCACTCCTCAGCTCTCCTCGGCCTTGCGCGAAAGGGAGATAGCTAGGGCTTCCTGGCGCCTGGCAGCCGTGACTGCTATCTACCAGCAGATCTTGTCTTTAAGACCTCAACCCAAGTTAGTGACAATGTTCACATCTCCTTTTGAAGTATTTTCACCCCTAATGAGTCACTGAAGTGTCAATACCTCCCCTGTAAGCCCCTCATCCCAGGTCTGTTGTGCAAGCAAGATGTCCGTCAGTCTGAGCGAAGCTGCAGAGCCCAACTCCCCCCCCTCACCACCCCCCCTCCACACACACACACACGGCTGAACTGTCAGTCAGGAGGTGCGAAAGGGTATCCTGAGGCCAATAAACCAAAGGGAATGGAAACAAAAAACACACGCACTGGCAAAAACCAATAGGTTTCTCCTAACTTAAATGTGTTTAAATTCTAATCCTACCGTTACTCTTGGCGGGCCTGGGGATACAGTCGACACACACTGCCGGCTGAACTGAATACTGCCTTGTGTCTTTGCTTCCTAAGTACGTACGGTACTGCAATAGATTAGGCTGCGGCGGAGGACTGGAGGTGCTGGCCTGCAGTGATTATGCTTGGGCGTGGCAACTGGTGGAGGCAATGTGAAAGAAATGTTCGCGCGCTCCCGCGTGCACAGCCCCTACCCCATAAGAACCTCCAGTCCGGCCCCTACTCTCCGCCCAAGGCGCCCAAAAACCTAGTGTGTCTCGGGCCGATTCCGAACTTCCGCTGCGCTGGCTGCTGCATGCTAAGTCAAGTGACACTCGGCAGTATATCTGTAAAACACACTGCATGGCTGCACCGAGTACAACAAAAAGGTACATTTTAAGAAACATCAATATGGGCGTGCACAGCAGATGCGCAGACCCGGCCCTCATAATTAAGTGCCGGTGCTAAGCACCGGAAAGCACCGGCACAAATTAAGCACTGTGTTTAACAGGAGAGTGAGCGAGGCCATAGCAGCCTTTTTCTGCCTCCTATCCTTTAATGATGTGCATCTGCTGAAGTGTTTTGGAGGATTTTGGAAGAGCGGTGTACATACTTCAAACATGTTTCCTTTGGGCTCAAAATATTTCAGTGTTTTTCTAAGTGCTAAATGTATCTTATGTATCTTATTGTTTCTCCTGAGGCGGAAAGACGGGAGACTGTGCATAATTTCTGACAGTGTTTTTAAAATGTATATTTATTCTATGCTCGAATTTTAGTTGCGTCGCAAAGCTTTTCTTTAAAAATAATATACTTGCCTGCAGCTACCTGCACTATTTTCGTCAGTTTGATGCCCCGCACACAGGCAAATTAGTTGCAGAGTGGGAGATGGGTTTTCAGCGGCCATATTAGGCGTAGACCTAGCCCCAGCGCTCTAGCGCTCGAGGCTACACTATAAAACCAGACGGCGATGCCTCCGCGCAGCGGACACGGTCAGCGGGCGGCCCGGAGTCGCGCCGAAGTCAAGCCTAAGTCCTGCCCATCTACGCCCGTCCGCACTGAGGACGGGCTAGGGGCCAGACACTCTCCTCAGGTAATTACGTTGCCCAGAGAGGAATTATTAATTCTTAACAAATATACTGATACCTGCTAGCACGCTCTCAATGTGCATACCTGGATCTGTTGTTATGGTTGTAGGCGATTGTTAGAACCCTACCACACTCCTAAAGGGGAAATAAAACCCAAGTACATAAAAGGGGGACTGATAAATGCTCGATCAATGTGCAAAAATTCTCTACATATATACGACCTCATTATGGAAAAAGAGTTAGACTGCCTTTTCATTTCTGAAACTTGGCTACGCGAATGGTCTAACCCTGATATTGCTCATGCCTTACCTCCTGGGTTTACCATTTGTAGACATGATCGATTAGAACAGCGAGGCGGCGGGCTGGCTATTATCTATAGAGACTCGCTAAAATGCCTAACTATGGAGCTCACAGATATTAGAGGAGCAGAAAGCCTTGGTTTTTGCATCCAAGTAGGTGATACTTTCACTTTTGCAGGGGCACTGTTATACCACCCCCCTGGTCAACCCACACACTTCTTGGATAGCGCTGGGGATGTCCTTGGTAATTTGGCTCTCAGGTTTGCTAATTTTACTCTATTAGGAGATGTTAATCTACATTTAGATGACCCAAATGATCTCCCTGCATCTAGTTTTAAAGAAACACTGCATGTGCTGGGGCTGACAATGAAGATACTAGAAGCTACTCATGAGGCTGGACATACTCTCGACTGCATTGGCTCCAATATGGACGCTATGACGGTCGAACCCCCGTTACGGCAATCTTGGACAGATCATTATTTTATTGAATTTAATCTCAAGATTGAGAGAAATTAGATAGAGAGAAAGGGGATACCAAAAAAGTGCACACCCTCACCTTGCTAGGGGAAAATCATAGAGCATCCTGAACTTGGTGAATGGGTGAAGGAGAGTAAACCCACTCTCACAGGGAATACAACGATAGACTATCAGAGATTTGAGAGTTGGATGACTACGATCGGAAATAAGATCAAAAACCCAGGCAGAAGCTCTGCCTCAAGTAAAAGGAGGACATCTGCACCCTGGTTTTTAGGTGAACAAAAAGAGATGCAGAGTAAAGTCAGAGTTCTTGAGCGAAGGTGGTGACGAAACTATGGGATCGAAGAAAAGGAGGCATACAAGAGAGCAAGGAGGCTTTATAATGCCTCTATAAAAAGCGCAAAAGACAAGTTTTTCACTGCACAAATTGAAGCCTCTAGTAACAACCAGTAAGAAATATTCAAAATTGTTAATAGCTTTTGAAAACCCAAAGCTCTTATACAAGAGATCCCACCCTCCCAGGCCCTCTGTGATGAGATAGCTAACTATTTTGTACAGAAAATAGATACCCTCACTAAAGATTTCCCACAGTTTAAGAAAGAGGAATTAGAGGCTACAATTAGCACAGATATATGTAAACCTTGTTGGGAAACCTTTAATCTGATTAGTCTGGAAGATACTTACCAGGGGATATCTATGATTAAGTCAGGATCTCCTTTCGATCCTTGTCCCCCTACGCTGCTTAAAGCAATAACTGAAGAAATTAATACAGGAATTAATTCTATTATAAACTCATCTCTCCAATCAAGTGAAATTCCCCCCCATTGGAAAGTGGCAGCAGTCAGACCACTGCAGAAGAAGGTTGTACAAGATCCTGCGACTCTTTCTAACCTGCGCCCCATTTCACTCCTCCCAGCTCTTTGCAAATTGACGGAATCATACGTTAATAAGCAATTTATGGCTTGTTTGGAGGAGAATGAAATCCTTCATCCATGTCAAGCAGGTTTCAGAGCTCACCACTCAACCGAGTCTGCTCTGTTGGCCTCAACTGAAACCATTCGAGCTGCATTGGATCAGGGCAAGATGGCTGTCCTGATTCTATTAGATCTCTCTGCAGCGTTCGATACGGTGTCCCATGCTATCCTTTTACATCACCTTGCAAATGCGGGCATAGCGGGAACCGTTCTCGAATGGTTCAAAAATTATCTTACACACGGGCGCCAGATTATTATGCTGGGAAATTTCTGTTCTGAAGAAAAAGTGCTGAAAACAGGGGTTCCGCAGGGCTCCAGCCTAAACCCCACATTGTTCAATCTGTATATGGTTCCCCTGATTCAACTAATCTCTTCCTTTGGTATTAGTACAATTGCTAATGCCGATGACACCCAGTTGGTATTGGTTCTTGATAAGAACCAAACCAATGCGGAAATGACCCTGAGGGAATGTCTAACGGCAACCTTTATGTGGATGACGAACAATCATTTGAAGTGTAATTCTGCGAAAACAGAAATTTTGCCTTTTGGACCTAATAACTGTTTCTCTCCCCACGATTGGTGGCCGAAAGAGACAGAGGCTCCACCAAAGACTATCAATGCAGTACGAAATCTGGGCATCACATTTGATTACACCCTGTCCTTTACTCAACAAGCAAAAGAAGTGGCAGGTGTTTGTTTTAACATCATTAGGGGCCTTAGAAAATTCTTTGATTTGTTCCCCTGAGTGCCAGGCGGACGGTTGTAGTGGCGTTGATAACATCTAGACTAGACTACTGCAATAGTCTGTTAGCAGGGTTAAACAAATCTGCCCTGCACAGACCTCAGATGGTCCAACATGCTGCCGCCAGATTGGTCCTCAGATGGCCCGGAAAATCTTCGGCATCGGCTGCTCTAGATGCTCTTCACTGGCTCCCAGTACAAAATCGCACTCTGTTCAAGGTCCTCATTATCACCTATAGGGCCTTCCATCATCATGGCCCACTGTACCTTCGCAGGCTCTTCACACAATATCATCCGACGCGAGAACTTAGATCCTCCACAGCGAATCTCCTCTCTGTGCCTAGATTCAGGTTGACAACCAAAGGAGGAAAATCCCTTGCAGTTGTTGGCGCTAAAGCTTGGAACAAATTACCTCACTGTGTCCGGGTAGCTAACTCGGAGCATAAATTCAGAAAAGCATTGAAGACATGGATTTACACACTGTCAGACATAGGCTGCAAAGCCTTGTTATGATCCCTCTTTGACAACATGATCAGTCCAGTTGTGTTTACCTGCTGGTAATTTCAGGAGTCTCAGCATCAAGATGCTCCCTGGAGTGGTAGTGCGCTATAAAAATGCTATCTCACATCACATCACATCACAATAATGTGAAAAAAGAATGGAAAATTAAACCAAAAACTGCTTTCACTTCCAGGCTTTTAAAACTGCAGAAACTATGGGGCATATGTGCAAGGGAATGGTGGAGCATGGCATTAAGCACAAAATGCTAATGCCACGCTCTGCATTCCGAAATCCAGGGATGAGCCGCATTTGCAAAGATACAGCACATCCCTACATTTAACCTAGCGCTGGCACTAAAGTAAGCTTCCTAGCGCCAACGCAGGAACCCTTGCACCTTAGTGCAAGAGTGCCTGCATTGAGGGAATGATTATTCATGTGCAGGAAGTTGTCCCTTCCTACACGTAAACAATCGCAAATGGCGATTTGTAACTTGTATGTGTGCGGCATTGTCATTTTTGGAATGGTTGTTTATATGCAGGAAGGACAACTTCCTGCACATAAGCAATCATATGTGGTGTTTTGCTGTTTCTATATGTGCTGCACAATGCAGCACACATAGAAACAGCAAAAACAAGGAGAAATGAAGCATTTCTTCTCATTTTCCCATGTTAAGATCAGGCTTTCCTGGTCTTATTTTGGCACTGCCTCCTATTTACACCACCCCTGTAATTAGGGTGCAGCGTCAAATTCAATTGGCATTGCAGCAGAATGCCCACCATAACACCCATTGCCCACCCATTTCATGCTAAGTAGAGCCACAGGAATTTTGTTAAAAGTGACGTTACTGTGACGATGGGGGCTTGTAACTATGCCCCTATGTCATTTACTTTTTTTAATGCCAGAAATGCATATAGCTCACTGTAGAAAGTGTTGGAAACCATTTGTACCTTTCAAGAGTAATTTGTCACCCATAGGGTATTCATATTACTCTTCCCCCTTATGGAAGAAGAATACCAAACATGTCATTTTTGTCTAATTTATAGTTTTTTTAAATCAAAAAATCATTATTAGTCCAAATTTGTAAACAAATGTCACTGACAACAGGAGGAGGGGGAGTAAAATAAGGAGAGCGACAAAAGAAAAGAGAAGCATGGGAAGGGGGAGGAGAGAGGTAAAGGGGGGGATTAAAGCGAGGGAGTGCTCTTAGATAGAAGTGAAAAGAGAAAAAAATAGGACATATCAGAGGGTAGACCTTATAGAGAGAAACTGTCAATCTCACATCGATTCTGGGTAGGGGTACAAGCAGCCGCGGTCCGTGCAGGTAAGAGTGGTGGGGCTGGATTGGAGGGGGGATTCAACAGACCACAAAGAGGGAAAATTAAATAATTAATTTTTCCTTAACGTTGTCTGCCGAAACCCCCGCACCCCCACCGCCCTTACCTGTACGGGCCGCGGCTGGGTCCAAGTGGAGGTATTTTCTTTTCTAGTTACTCTCTTGGTGACTTCTGCACGACATGTAGTACTGATTTCGCAGATGGATCGTAGGTGCTCGGAGGCTGAAGTTAAAGTGATTCACCAGAGGTTTTCTTGATGCCTTCCCCAGCGTTGTTTGTTCAGTGGTCCACAGATGAATCCAGGCACAACCACAAGCAGCAAATCAATAAAAGGCAGTGTAGAAAAAGCAAGTAAAAACTTCGGCAGAATCACCAATTTATTTTGCACGTTGAAACACCATGCATGCTCGCATTTGAATAATGTGTGCCTTCCGCAACAACTCAACTTTCCCCATATGTTTGGAGTTGCGCCTGTCACCAAGAAGCAGAAAATCGCTTATACAAATTGGCTGTATCCAAAACTGAGTGGAAACCAAAAAAAACAGGGCCTCGTGCATGCTTTTCAAATAGAGACATAATAAAAAGGTGCTAAATAAAACTCTTTTTGTGAGTAAATCCACACTTGCTGTTCAAACTGCAGTTTAACCTATGTTGATGTTGCAATTTCTAAAAAATGACCAGTAGATGGCAGCCTTTACAAGGTTATCTCTGTCTGAAACCACTTGACAGAAGAAAGAGCAGCAGAGCAACGTGAGCGACCTTAGGAGGGAAGTGCAGAGTCGGGCCCATGGAAATCGGGAAAAACGTTCACCTCTAACTTCCTTCTTTTTTAATATCAAACAATAACTCGTATCAAATGCAGCAGTGTGCGATGGAGATTCCGAATGACTCGATCCACTTCATGCTGGTTACATGTGAGACAGCAGCTGAGCGCTTGAACTTAGAAACAATGATTTATAAAAGCAGATGGAACGTGAGGTATGCACAATGTGTAGTCAAAAAAAATGACAAGCATTTGCAATGCAAATTGGTCTGCAATTTGTAAGAGCTGGATGTATTTATGATGCAAATGACAATCAGCCTAATTCATGAAGCCTAAATCGGCTCGCAAAGGGCCAGATTCTGAGAATCTGGCCCTTTGCGAGTGCGATTTTTGCATTTGGGATTCATCATCCCAAATGCAAAAATAGCTAATTGCGATCTCGCAATTTTGCGAGGATTTACATTTAAGGAATCTCAATTTGAGATTCCTTAAATGCAATTCATCATGCAATTTTAATTTGCGAATTCGCAATTTCTGGCCGCAATTTACCGCGAGTTCAGGCCTCGTGGTAAATTGCGAAAACTCAGAAAAATGCATTAAAATGCATTTTTCTGAGTTGCATGTTACACATACACATGTCCTTTGGATATGTGTGTGTGCAACACCTGTGTCAAATGTCATTTGAGGGGTGCAACAGGGTGTCCTTTGGACACCCCTGGCACCCTTCAAATCGCAATCTTATTTGCGATTAGCAAATTGCTAATCGCAAATAAGGAATACTCCCCATTCATTCCTATGGGCCTTTTGGCCCATAGGAATGAATTGGGAGTTTTTCCTTATTTGCGATTAGCAATTTGCTAATCGCAAATAAGGAATCAGTAGGAATCGCAATAAATTTTGCTAATCCTACATGAATCCCGTTTTGTGAGTCCTTAATAGCGAATCGCTATAATTCGCTATTAGGGCCTCGCAAAACGGGAGATTGATGAATCAGGCTGAATGTCTCTTACCCATGTGTTTGGATTGGAGTGGATTTATGTGCTGTTGGGTGGAATGATGTGGATTTGTTAGAAACATTTAGACCACAGATCCTCCACAACTATGCTGCTTGATGCATTGCGCTGGAAGAGCTGCCTTTTTTAGGGTGGAACTGTCAAGGCATAATTTTAAGATTTGCAATTACCATGTATTGCATAGAAACCGGGAACATGATAAAGAAACGTCCACTTGCAAGAAGAAAAGCGTTAGCTCATGTAGGGCAATTATTTTTACATAATAAAACACCTCTTCTGGTGTTTCTATCTGTAAAACACAAAAAATACCAAATAGCTCCCATAGATGCCAGCCTTCCTTGCTGTTCATTTATTCCAAAAGTGCTCCTGTAGTGCTGGCAGGAGCACAGTTTGAGAACATGGCCATTCTTACAGATGCAATAGGTCTTGCATTTTCGAAACTTTGATCGATTGGCATTGTAAATGGCAATGCCTTTATTTATGTGCACTTTTTACTTATAGTCGTTGCTTGCAGGTTTTCAAAACACATAAATAACAGGCATTGTCATTTACAATGCCAATAGCTCAAAGTCTCGCAAATGCGAGACCTATTGCATTGCAAATGCTTGCTAGCCTTGCTGGGACTCCATGAGGAGCAGTTTGAGTCATACGGCACAGTGAGCGATAGGACCCATGGCTGGCAATTACAGTAACTCTCTAAACAAAATAATGGGGGGAACATCTGAATTAGTTGTAGCCACTCAGGGTTGCATCCAGTCCGAGCTACTTTGACAACTTGTAGGTAGAGGCAGACAGCCAATACATTTGCAGGGAGAACCGAGCTAAAGTCTGGCTTGAACCTTAGAGCCTGTGCACGAGCAGACCCCTGAAAATGTTTGCTGTGTAAATCATGCAACAAACGTCAGGCAAAACAGGATAAAGTCGCTTATAACATGTGAAGTTTCAAGATTAATGCACTGCACTGAGAGGTACTTAAAAGTAATACTTTTTAATCAAACGATTAGGGTACTAAGAGTCAAGGCAGTTGTCATGTTAACCCTGTAGTGCCCCAGAATATTTTAGATCAGCATTGTAGTATATTAAATCAAGCATAGAAGATTTTTGGACACATGCTATTCTGAACGCACATATTTGAAAGTGCTTTCATACATAATGAAGAGTGAGTTTTTGGTGACATAAAACATTTGCCCACAATCACAAAATGTACGCAGTGAAGCTGTGATTTATACAGGTGTTTTGGCTTCACTTTGTACAAATGAGCCAGCAAATGATTTTCTTTGCCTTTCCTTACGTCTATAATTTGTTTTTACCTTGTGCATTTTTTTGCCGTTTTTACATAGCGTGAACTCAGCACAAAGGTCAAATTAGAGGGATTTACACGAGACAAGAGTGCCAGTTGTTAGTGGCGCGACACATGCTGTAATCCTCGGCGGGAGGCGCATCCGTGCCTGCATGCTTAGTAGGCAAGCATGATATCATAGGCAAATGTGTACCAATGAGCGTCGCGTGCGAGGCATTCCAAAGAGAAAAAAAAGCATTGGCTTTTGCCCAGAATCACAGAATTTTGAGTGGACGCTATGACTAGAGCCTGTTTCTTATGTTGCAAAATTGCCAATGAAATGTAGCCATGCAGTATAAAGCTGATGGGAGCTTCATGTCACAACAACTACACAGGAGCGCTCCCATGCATATCCTTCTGCAAGACGTTTGATGTGCATTTATTTTATATAAACGACAAAACACCCGGGGCCTCATTTATGAGGCCCCTTGCGCCATCGGAACTTCACTTTTCATGAAGTTCCGTGGCGCAGAAACCAGCGTGGTATTTATCAGGCAGCAGTACGCCAGTTTTTGTGGCGTACTGCTGCCTGATAAATATCAGTCCCTTTAACGCAGTGTTCTGCGTTAAAGGGTCGTGCAATGGGTGTTGCTGGGGGCGTTCCCAGCAACATCCATGGCCTTTTGACACTGCCCCAGATTTACGAGAAATCGTAACTCTGAAGCAGTGCCAAAAGCTTGGCGTAAGGGAGGCGCAACAGCAAGAAATGTCTTTATTTCTCCTCGTATTTCCTTTTTCTATGTGTGCTGCATTCTGCATATATGTACTGACGTAAGAAGACTTTAAAAATCTTTCCTGGGGTAGTTAGATTCCATGTATGCATTAAGTATTTTTTAATACTAATGGATAATCAAATAAAACAATATATACGGGTACTATCCTTGAAATATATGTTACCTTGGCATATATATAGATGACAGAAAAGCATCACCTTTTTAGAAGATTTTTTCGAAAAATAAAGCCATAAACGGTTTGGCAATATATACCTGTAATCTCATTTCATTGAAGGGCATCACCCTTCTATGGGGTTATTGCATCGAAGGGAATTACCCCTTTAGATGGTTTCTACAAACAATGAATATTTATCTTACAGGGTTTCTACAAGTAATAAGTATCTATTCCCTGGCACTTTGGAACTCATATGTTAATTCATGGATGTTCCAAAGGGAAATAAATCACGTGATCTTCCCCCCCCCCCCTTCTTTGTGATGGATACTAGATGTTTTTCTATGGAAATAGTATTATTGGCGCACTGAGATTTTAGGCATTCTTGAATAGAAATATCGTTTTCTTGACACTTTAAAATGTGTGCGTTATTCTCCACTTTCGTTCCCCTGGCGCTTTAAATCTTATATGTTATTATTCGGGCAATCTGAAAGAAATGTATCACATGACCTCTTCCCCTTTGCGGTGGCCACTAGAGGTCTTTTTGTACCACGTGATTTCCTTCTTTTAAATGCGGTCCCGAAATGCTCCAGGTGATATACCTTTTCTAACGGCCCCGAAACGCCAGCAGTCATTGAACGCAGCGGCCTATACGATACGGTAAGAGGGAAATAAAATACCTTTAGCAATATTATCTGCATCGCCACATGTTTGGCGAATGCCTTGCCCTTAATCTCTGTAACGTGAGTCTATTTATCTTCCTTAGTAACACGTCGATAAAGGGAGCACGGGTAGAAGAATTGCCAAGTCGGGACACGCTGTTAGATATTCTATATAGAGGCGTTTTCGTCCTGTGTCATTTTGTTTTCTTTTACGGTAAGGTACATTACATGTAACATTTAAGAATTTGTACTAGACGCATTTCTTTGAGAAATAATAGATCGTCCGATCTGTAACATATGGTTCCGTTTTATTATTCAGAACCATTTCGAAAGAGGACAAGCATCGATAGAAGTGTTCCCGGTTCATCTGAAACCTTTGAATGTTACTGAATCAAGTTTTTTAGACTCCACACAACCTTTATATTGCATTCAAGGAAAACACTTCGAAATGTAAGTGTCATATTTTCCGGTATGAAAAGCTAGATAGCAAGCTTTGGGCAATGATATGAATAACTTGTACACTAACATTGCTTAGAGTTCTGATCGAATTTTCTCCTCTTCTGTTTTGCGATCATACATTTTTTTAGTTATATTCAACAGAGACGTGAGGCAATTTTTTAAGAAAATACTTGAACTTTACCAGAATCCTACATCGTAACGGATTCCTTATTTATATCTAGGTAAGTGCAGTCATGAATGCTTCTCCAAAATTCGCTCTGCATCTAGCCTTGTTCCATCTAATAGAACGCTTGAATTTGCGCGGTCAAAAAATCGATCTATTGATTTTAATAAAGTACATACCACTTTGGCATTGAAAATAAGAAAAACAGTTTTGTCAGAACATATTAACCTTGCTTTTATGTTTAGTGTATGTAGGTTGTGCTTATCAATGAAATTGGTTTAATGAATAAAAACTGCCTGCCTAATGACATCCTCCTTTTTATCAACAGTTGGCAATTTTTGGTTCAATCATACCATTGGTCTGGGAATCGCTAAAAACAAAAAGACTATAAGCTGTCAAAGCTACGTACTGTTATTAGTAAGTAATGGTTTTATTTACTTTGGACCATTTGTACATATTCTAGCTAGGAATTGCTTAGTGACTACAATGTGCCCTCTCGTTCCATCATGAGATGGTACTTCCTCTCTTAGGTCCTCCATCTGCATGGTTTGGGAGTAACACAACTGCTCAAATATAAATTAATTAGCTTTGTAACTTGTTTAGCGAATGGTATATTGCTATAACAAGTAGGGAGGGTTGTTGCATAAAGAATCTTTTCAGATTTTTTAATATAATGATGTTTTTTACGTTGTTATTATATTGAATGAGATATATGTATTATTTTTGTTTTTAATAAATGTCAATTATTGTATTTTTAAGTTTCCTTATTATGTTTTTCAGACATAGATTGTGGCTCCTGAGGAAGGCGTTTTTTCAGAACGCCGAAACGCACGTCGAGAGTAATTATTGCCACTTTTCTGAATTTGTAAATGATTGTGTGATATATTAATGATTTGTGTTTTTTATGTAATATTTTCTTATGTAATGTGGATATATGTTTATGTTTTGTATAATATTTCTCTTTTGTAACGTGGATGTACAGTAAAATCTGTCTTTTAAAATGAAAAGCCATTAAAAATGATATAATTTTATACAATCAGTAATTTGTTAGATTCTTTCTCTCGCAACTTCCCTCACATTTGTTCTTTGATTTTTATGTACACACTGGTCCCTCCTCTATTTCCATTGTGTTTGGACTTTAGATGCCACAAATGCTCTCTCAATTTACATCCTTTAAATACAAAAAGCCCTTCCTTTTTACAGTCTGCCACTAGCCCCATGCATCTCTTATTGTTACACAATCATCCCCAAATTCTCATTCCACTAAATAAGTGATTTCTTTTATAGCAAACCTGTCCCCCCCTTACACATGCCACACAGCATGCCATCAATGCCTGACATGCACTATGACTAAGGAGGCCATAGTTCTCCCAGACACTGCTAGGGGGTCATTTACAAAGGCACAGCTTTCAATTGTGGAATTTAGAAAACAAATAAAAAATAAAAAATAAAAAATAAAAAATAACGATTTCCCCCAGCTGGGGACTGAACCCTGATCAAAAACCACTCACACCCCCTGTGAACTGCCAGCAAGCCATCTATTTTGCTGGATTTTCTATCAGCCAAAGGCCTATTAGCCATTGAAAAATGATGTCAGTCCCCCCTACATTTCCATGGTTTTTTGAATTTAGATGCCACAAATCCTCTCTCGATTTACATGTTTTAAATACAAACAGCCAGATTTGGAGTGTGCACCACGGACGTCTGTTATTTCTTTTTTTTAAATATCTTTATTACATTTTATCTTTCCTGTTACATTAATCATTAAGCATTGATACATACTGTTTTGGCAACATCATCCCTTGTTCCTTAACTATGTGCATATAAATCAAAGTATTTCTTTCTCACAGTTTCAGTGTCGTCCATGTCTGCAATGTAAGGTTGCTCAAGCATTTATTAGTCGCCTTGGGCTTCCACAGGCCGCGCATTCTGTCATCTCCGACTGATGGAAGTGAAGGTGTTTGGTATTTCTCTGCATGACAGTGAACAATGCGTCTTGAAAACATCAATTCATACAGACAATGGCTAATCATATTGGGACTCCGCTCTTGGAGTACTTCACGTAATGTTTCATAAGCAATTGGGTCAATACATATGTAAACGTTGAATCCGTACATTCAGCAACAGTACATAATAAATCAATCAAAACAAAGCAAAAGAGACGTCAA
This sequence comes from Lissotriton vulgaris, assembly GCF_964263255.1. Taxonomy (NCBI): domain Eukaryota; kingdom Metazoa; phylum Chordata; class Amphibia; order Caudata; family Salamandridae; genus Lissotriton; species Lissotriton vulgaris. The sequence continues at coordinate 400,167 of NW_028241326.1, forward strand.
ATAACTGAGGATGTAAGTACCCAGCATCTAGTGTGCTATCTGGGTGCGGTTACAGCTAGGCTAGCGTGCTAGTGTGGCATGTGGGCTGCTGCTTCTGTTTTCCATGCAGTTGCATGGTCATTAAGGCATCGCCTTGCAGGAGCTTGTTGCCTAGCCTAACAGCTGCAGTGGTGGCGACACCCAGAGGCAACACATCGCTAGTGTCCAGGTAACTTATCGGGTGTTAGGTCCCGCCCGTTGCGCAGGATGTGTTTGCAGTGTGGCCGTAGATTGTATGAGAGTCCTGAGCATATTCTCCCAGGTCTGTGCAATAGTATACTTGCACATCCCTGCTGCTTCTTCCCTGTTTAGGGATTTTACTCTCTGCCTGTGTCCAGACCCCAAAGGACTTTGCCCAGTGTGATACCTCTGGAGGGTCCCTGTGCTTCCATCTTTTAGTGATGAGTCGCTTCGCTGTTATGATGCCCAGGTCTAGCAACCTTGAGTTCACCTTGTTGGCCTTGGTCCTCCTATAAAACCCCAGGATGCAGACTTTCCATGTAGTAGGTCCCTCAGTGTTAGTGCAGTTGGTAAGTGTTTCTGAGATCACGGGCCAATAATGTAAAAGCAGGGGACAAGACCACAACATGTGTAAAAGGCCAGCGCCTAGGTGACGGCACCTTGGGCATTCGGAAGTATTGATGTTAAAGTATTGATTGATCTTGTCTGGTGAGCAATACGCCCTGTGTAATATGTAGGTGTGTATGAGTCTGACTTTCGAATTTCGCAGTATGTGCTTGGCACTAGCTAAAACGCGTTTCCACTCTTTATCATTCCAGGGACAGCCTCTGTCTTCAGTCCAATATGTGCGAAGTCTCTGCAGAGGCTTCAATACATGAACGAGCAGGGCCTGGATCAGCCAGTGTATGACATGCAATCCCTCCCCCATCACATGCAGGTATTGCAATAACTGGTGTGTCGGCGGCTTGTTGGTCATGTCGCCCCATGCTAGCGTAACTGTTCGCGTAATGGCTCTGTGTAGAAGAAACTGGCCCACTGGTAATCCAGTATCTGCTGTTAGTGTTGCAAAATGCAGTAAAGTGCCGTCCGCGTACAGGTCTATGAGAGTCTCCAGGTCCGCTTCAACCCAGGGCGCTAATGCCATGTCCGTTATGGGGTCTCTGTCTCTGGGCGTTCTAAGTAGTGGTAGTACCGGGGCATAAGGAATTATGTCTTTTGTGAAGTGAAGGCTTCTCCTAAAACACCTATGCACCAGCTCAACATGTAATTGTGTCTGGCAAGGAAGCTTCGCTAGCGGTTTTAACAATGCGCATATCTGGGTCTGCGTCCAAGCTGTCGTCTCGGTCACCGTGTCCGCCAGATTCCTGCTGCTTAGCCACTTTGCAACCCACTGTAATTGTGCAGCAAAATAATACAGTTCCAGATGAGGAACCACCAAGCCTCCACTTTCCGGGGGTGCATATAGATATAGGATATAGCGCTATCCTGGGCTGGGCTGCATTCCAAATCATGCCACGTATCAGCCCTCCAATTCTCTAAAGAACGTCATTGGAACATACACCGGAAGATTCGCAAAACAGTACAGTAACCTTGGCAGTACTATCATTTTGGTCATGGTGACACGGTCCATCACATTGAGTGGTAAGGCCCTCTAGAACTGCATCTGTGCTCTTATTGGTAGCTTGTTTCCTTCCCAGTATAAGAATTGGCTTGGTAGTTTGGTCTGCCCTGTTCCCATGATGCACTGGGCCAGGGTCAGACTAATTTGCATATAGCCAAGTTCTGAGCTGGGATGGTGCAGTGAGCTAAAAAACGGTGATGGATCAATCCCTGATCTTTGGACTGGGTAAGAGTTGTCTGCTTAATTCAGACACTCTGTTCATCACCACCCCCTTTTCTGAATCATTTTTGTCCACCATAAGCGTGGAAGGGTATACTCAGATGTGAGTCCCTAGCTCATTGCACCATCAGGATTCAAGCAAGCCGGGCCGAAGACGGCTGAAATGCCTGAAACCGGTAAACCCCGGTAGCTTGTTTCCTTCCCAGTATAAGAATTGGCTTGGTAGTTTGGTCTGCCCTGTTCCCATGATGCACTGGGCCAGGGTCAGACTAATTTGCATATAGCCAAGTTCTGAGCTGGGATGGTGCAGTGAGCTAAAAAACGGTGATGGATCAATCCCTGATCTTTGGACTGGGTAAGAGTTGTCTGCTTAATTCAGACACTCTGTTCATCACCACCCCCTTTTCTGAATCTTATTGAGGAGATGGCGCGAGCCAGATTGCCTTCCAGTATATCTGTTGGGACCTGTAAATATATATTCCTAGGTACCTAAACGTGGTCGGATACCAGTCAAGTGCTATTACATTGATGATTATTTCGGTTGCAACTACATCTTTGCGGAAAGAGTAAGCACCCGACTTAGCCCAGTTTACCCTGAGTCCCGATATTGCCTCAAATCTACAGAACAGTGCCGATATCTCCGGTGGCACGGCATTAAGTTCACATACGTAGAATAACAGGTCGTCCGCATATAGGGACACTGTATGTAGATCATTGCTCAAGGGGATGTCCCAGTCTGCTCCACTCTCACGGAGGAGAGACGCCAGTGGCTCCATAGCTAAGGAAAAGAGTAACGGGGACAAGGGGCAACCCTGTCTAGTTCCTCGTCTCACCCTGATTTTGTCAGATAGGAGCTTGACGGTACGAGCCCGAACTGTGGGACGCTGATACAGCAACACTCCAGCGAATCAAAGGCCTTCTCCAGGTCTAACACTAGACAGCCAGATCTGGTCCAGTTTTCCATTGCATACTGTTGGTTTGTAAATAGCCTTTGAATATTGAGGGAGGTGCTTCTAGCGGACACAAACCCTTTCTCGTCGGCATGGACCAGAGTCGGCACAAATGGGTCAATGCGTTTGGCCAGGACTGATGCGAGTATTTTATAGTCTGTGTTCAACAGGGCCAGTGGACGGTAAGAGCCTAGGAGCCCAGGTTACCTACCCGGCTTTAAAAGAGAGACCAGCGTTGCCATGTGTTGTGTTGGGGTGAGTGTTGAATACTCCAGTGTCGCCTCATATACTCACAGCTGTTCCGACACTAGAACCTCTGAATTTGCCTTGTAAAATCCAGCTGGTAATCCATCAGGACTCGGCGTCTTTCCATTTGACAGAGAGTAAATACCATCCCTAATGTCTTCCGGTAACAGAGGAGCACCCACTTCCCCTTGCTGGTAGTCTGTTAGCTGCGATAGCGTTAGTGTGGAGAGGAAGTCCTGTATTTTTGTGACCATGGCTATCAAGTAAGATCTGTATATTGTAGAGTAATGTTCCATAACAGCATGATATATATCGCTTTGGGTATGCATTGTAACACCCTGTGCATTCTGTTTTGCTGTTACTGGCACAATAGCCATGTCTTGCCGTATCAGCGACGACAATCTACCTGGCTTGTCTCCCATATGATGGGTGCGCACTGAGTGTGCTGCGTAGTTTAGATTACGGAGTCGGTCTAATAATCTAGAGTGTTCCTCCTCCGAGCGTTCCAAATCCTCAGTATCTACCTCCAGCGCCTCTCCTTCCCCTTGGAGCAGCTCAGGTTCACGGTGTGTAAGAGCTGCCTCCAACTGTCACTGCATGCCCACTTGTGCACCGAGGCAGGCACCCCTCATCACAACCTTGAACATGTCACACTCCACCTGAGGCGTCGTGGCCATCCCGACATTATCCTTAAAATACTGAGTGACATTTCCAGCTAGTGGGGTACGGAAGGGTGCGTCCAATAGGAGATCTGGCTGTAGCTGCCATGTTGGGGATTGTCGGACAGGGGCGCCCCCACGACATTTCCAAGACATGCGGGTTGTGGTCAGAGTGCGTCCAACCTAAATAATGAACCAACACTATGTGGGGGAGCAATGCGTCTGAGAGCATATAGCGATCTAACCCATGCAGGTCATGAGCCCCTGAATAATAAGAGTGTACTCTATCATGGGGATGACGGTGTCTCCAGCCATCCTTCAAATGCCATTCTGTTGACCAATTTGTCAACGCCTTCATAGCATGGTGTGTGTTTGTACCCAGAAGTGGTGGAAAGGACCGGTCCAATGACACGTGAAGGACGCTGTTGTAATCACCCCCTAATAACATAGGGATGTCGTGCCATGGTGCAAGAATGTGTGATATCTTGTCGACAAATTTAGCCTGCTCATTTTAGGAGCGTATATCAATGCAAGTACTATTTGTCGGCCAACCAGCGTGCCCCTAACTATCACATACCTCCCTTCTGTGTCTACCAGCGACTGTGTAATTGTCAACGGAACACCTGCCCTCACCCATATCAGTGCACCCCGTGCAAAAGCCGAATACCCTGTGGCAAACAATTGGCTGCGCCAGCGACGATGTAAATGTGGTATCTCTATTTTGGTTACATGGGTCTCTTGCAGTAGGGCGATTTCTATATGATGTTGCTTGAGGTATGAGTAGATCTGATACCTTCGTGATGGCGAATGTATACCCCTCACATTCCATGTACCAATCTTAACTGAAGACATTAACCCTCCAACACATCAGGTGAAAATGTGTACGTGGCAGCCCAACAGCTGTGTTAATTAAACACAGCTCATCATTACATACCCCACCCAGCTCACTGACTCGCAGCGTGGGACACTATATGAATCTACTCGTAACAGATGACGTCTCACAAAATAACTCAGAAAAAGATATATGCATGAATAATACTAAAATGGCGATAATGCGACCAGCAATCGTCCAAACTCCCAATCCGAGATAACAGTCAAAACAATCCGGGGGGGCGGGGGGGGGGTCGCGCTGCAAACTGCTATACTTTAGAATACAGTTCTCGTGTCTAGCGTCTCAGGGGCTCCCCATGCGCAGGCAACATACAATATAGTTGGGGCAAACTGCATATGTTAACTCAGGAACATTCCACAAATCAGCAATAAAATATACGTTTGAATCCTACCGCCACCCTCATGTATTTCAGTGTTTAACACAGTAGTGAGCAAATACTGTAGATTCGTAACAGCGTGCATCCCAGGTGTCTACGCGCCCAGCAACAGCATTCCCCCACACATACACCCCAATACCTCAATTCGTAGTCCATACAAATACAGGAGTTTGCAGCATTTATGCAATCAAGTCCGCCGTCTGCGGGGTGACATCTAGTTGTCCGTTTGAATCCTGCAAATTCTGTAGGGCATATATCTGTTCGTCATCACTCGACATGTCTCGTTGGCTGGAGTTAGATGCATTCTCATCGTCGGGGAACCGCTGATCTCTGCCACTGCCTGTATGGTGTCTTGCTGTCCGCTCAGGATAAGCTCTGGGTGTGGACCCACGAGTGGCAAAGGCGGTGTCCCTATTCTCGTACACCTGCGCTCTCTCCGCCGGTTGCGAAAAGGGCCTTTCAGTTTCGATAGCCTTGTGGTTGCGGTCCTGTCCCGAGGCCCCATATTGGTGAAGGTGTCCAGCCAGTCCACCGCCTCCTCCTATGTGTTAAAGAAGTGTGTTTTGTCGCTGGCAACCACACACAGCCGCGCATGTAACAACAGAGAATATTTCAGGTCATTTTGTCGAAGACGTTTCTTCACTGCCATGAACGAAAGCCTCTGGAGTTGTACCTGGATGGTATAGTCCAGGAAAAACATTATCTTGTGATTATCAATGTGGATATCCTGGAGCTTCCTGGTTTTCTTCAAGATGGAGTCTCGATCTCTGTAGTTAAGGATCCGAAGGAGCCGGGGCCGCAGATTTAATCCCATAGTAGGTGGCCTCATCGGAACCCTATGGGCACGCTCTATTACGAAGTGTGGTAATAGGGACCCTTCTGGCAGTACATCTCTTTAAAAAAATTCTCCATGTGCAAGGCGTGCTGTGCCCCTTCCCACCGATCCGGTACACCTACTATGTGGACATTGCTTCGTCGTTCCCTCCCTTCGAAATCCTCGGCTCTGTCTTCCAGGAATTCCACACGGTTTAGCAAGTCTTGTACATGTTTATCCGTGTGTGTCACCTGTGCTTTGATGTCAGCAAGCGTGGATTCCAATGCAGTGGTGCGGTCCGTTAATTTCTGTGTGTAGATCAGTGAGGTTGATGGCCCCCTTGTCTATTTTGGATTTAGGGGAAATGTGGGTTTGAGTGATGGTTTCCTCCAGACGGTCCATTGCAGCAAGTACCACATCCAACTTGCTGGCGGTCTGATCCACCGACCCCTGCTTCGCCATCTTATCTAATTTCATCTGCGGCGGTGTGGCTTGTCCTCCACCAGTACCAATCCACATGGGAGTACCGCCCGACATCAGGTGCAGGACCTATTCACCTAAATTGCCCTTTTGCTCAGAGAGAACTCAGCACGGTGCCACCAGGTCTCCGGTATCGCTATCGTCCCCTCCTCAGCTCCGACCAGTCGCAACCAGCAGACACTCCACGTCTTCTAACTAAGACGATGGGGCCATGTTCACTACTTCCTCGTATTCTTTCCGCAGCTCCGTCATCAACCATTAGCTCCCAGCCACTCAGGTCTCAGCGGGTAGAGGCACCGTGGTGTGCTCCCTGGAGAGAGACCACACCAAGCTAGGATTGGTGACGCATCTATCTGTGTACATCAACAAACTCACCTCTCAGAAGGCCACTCAGGTAGAGCATGCTGGGCGCGCAGACGTGCCCCGGCTGTGCGGCAGTGTGTACGCTTTGACTGTGTAGTGGGCTCCAGGACAACAGCAGAGAACTTGTTGTGTAGTTCCTATATTACCAATAGGCTCTGCGCATTGGAATAATATATACTATAGTTTAGACGTAGGACTGAGGTCGACATGGTCTCTATCGAATATATTAAACTTAATTGTAAGTGCCAGCTAGCTCAGAGCTCACTAGAAACTTTCTCGAATTCACAAGAAGGGATTACTTTCTGAAAACCGCATAAACATGACAACTTTGTTTTCCAAGAATAAGAAATCAATCTCTAGAGTCGCGGAAACAATAGATAGCTATTTTACTCAGTCAATCATGCATGCTTCGTTTCGCCAGAGGTGCTGAGAAAATAGAGAGACTGGCGTTTTGAATAAAAGGTATTTTATTGCACAGTCTTCTTTCTTCAGCATAAGAAATGTACTGATACAATTGTAATACTGGTTATAAAGTTCAATCCATATAGTACGAAGAGTATTACGAAATAATACTGTAAAAGCATGGTATGGTTTCTAAGCCATATAAAATAACATATAATACATACATTAATAAATAATGACTAAAAGTACTCAACTGTTGCTTCTAAAATACGCCTACCCTGGTGTACCTAATCTAGGTCTAGTACAAGGGAAGAAGTAAGTGAGGTGTAGCTTAAGTTTAGTATTCTTTTGCCAAGAATCTATTCCAAGAATTCTCTAAGGGTCTATTCAGCTCCGTACCTGTGTTTTAGAATGAAGAAGGTCTTGTATCACTCTCTCAGGACTCGATTTCCCTGGAAACACTTGAGCTGGATTGCTCGGCAGGAGAAAAGACAGCGTCTCTCAGTGCGTCAGCTGGAGGGTTGGCTTCCTTCGGCACTTGCTGCTGCAGGGCGCGTCGGGCAAGTATATAGTTGAACTTCTCCAAACCACTGTGTGTTTGTCTGGGCAAGTGTGGGCATATTTATACCTTGAAGGCGCCGAGTTTGATGTAAGGTTGGACATAATAACGTCATCAAAGACTCAGTTCTTTGAAAACTCCTGGATTTCTTGGATAAATCAATATTCAAGCAGGGGGAAGTCCCTGACTGCTGAAGGCGGGTTTCTCCAAGAAATCGTTGTGGATTCTCAGAACTAGTGGAAGTAGCCTTGCCGTATTTGGACTGCATAGGCTAAGTCTAAATATGGTTATGATTTCTATGCCTATATAAGGATAGGGTGATTTATACCTATATATAGGCATGAATCGCGAAAATTACACTAGGGTCCTGAATTCCTACACAACAAACTTACTGCTGTTCCAGGGTGCAGCAGACTGGGCTTCAATATCGCGCTCTGGCTCCTGCACGATAACAGCTCCGTACGGTCATCAGTGTCGTAGTCTCCCTGTGGCAGGTGAAACAAGGTTGGATGGGTCCAGGATGGCAACTCGTTGGCTCTCGGGGGGAGACAGCAGGGCCTCTCACCTGGGGCGATCGCAGCTGGGGCTCACTACATCACCACTACCACCAGTGCCGCCCACACACTCAGTATGTTGATGTCCCCTGGTGCGGGCACAGGGCAATGGCGTGCAGCAGGCAGTTTCTTGGGAGTGGAGCCCTCGCCACCGAGCCATTCCACAGATGCAATGGCAGTCGTTATGAGCTGGCAGCACCGCCTCGTAATACCTCTCTGCCTTTACCACAATGCGTGTGTGGCAGGCCGCTGGTGTCAAGGAACTCCACAGGCCATCATTAATATCACAAGTACCTCAGCTGCAATGCACTGCTCACATCAAGGGCAGACAGATATGGCAGGGAGCGGCCTGCTGTGACTCCTGATCCGCCAACCACTTCAACCACGTTGCGGTGGCAGGAACATTTAGGCAGTGTCCATCACCAGTCTGCCGGCGGGGGGGGGGGACTCTCCCCGATCATGCTGCATGGACAGCTGCAGCTTGTGTTGGCCAAGCAGGATCTGCTCACGTCGCGCCTCTTTGGCCACCCTTTCAGTTGGTCGCAGTGTTTTGCAAAATCAGAGCCCGGATGTTCGCGGGCAGCACCGCGGGGGCCCCAGCCATTCTCCGCCTCCGGCGTCAAGTAATCAGAAGAGCCTCCCGGTAGGGCAGTGACTGTCCGTAGCACTGCTTCAGTAGTCGAGAACCGCCTACCGTAGCTCCCACAAGGTGAATGGCCAACCAAACGAGCCGGCCCCGCTGCCGCACACAGCCCTCCTTTCTTTTTTTTTTTTTTTTTGTCCTCATACGCCAATAAAGATATTTTTAGTGTTTGATTGTACCAAGAATCTTTATGGGAGCTCTTTGTGCAGACACCCAGTGATAATCTCACAGTGCCACCAAGTGGCCAGTCAGCTCAGTCTCTCACTTTACCGGACCCTTAGACTGATCTTCGGGTGGATCATTCTGCAGAAAGGGCTAATCATTGGACAAAGTGGTTATAAACCATCGAGCCAAATAATGCATGGAGTCCAAAAATGCTTCCTTTTCTTCCATACCATACTATCCAAACTGAGAGTGTGCCTGATTGCCCTAATCCAATTTACATATGTCGGAACAATAGTGCTCACCCATAGTTTACATATTTCCCTGCGGGCTAAGACAATTAAATAAAAAAATAACTTATTATTATCTCGTGAGACATTCTCATAATTATAAGGAATACCAAAAAAAACTTGTTGCGTACTAACCTGTATTTCATACCCAAAAAGGGCTTTCATACCTTCTTGTATATCAAACCAGAATTCTCTAAGTGCGGGACAGGTCATGAACATGTGCAGGTCATCTGCTTTTTCCAAATTGCATTTTGGACAACAGGGAGTAGGCCCCTTCGAAAATTTGGCAAGTCTGGCTGGAGACCAATAGACTCTATGGAGAGAAAACAGGTGGTTCCGAGCCCTCCTTTCTTGCGGCGTGGTGAACAGCAGGAAGTTCAGGTCTGCAGAGGCTGGGGCGGGCGGGTAGCACGGCGGAGGCCTCACCCAACTCTCAGCATCCATTGGCAGGCACCGAGACGTGAGACGCAGTCCAAGCCAGCCGCTGTCCATTCACTGCAGCTGCGCCATTTCTCGTAGCGTTGTGGGTGGGGCCAGACCCCGGGCTCGCATAGTTGATGCCGGCCTCGCCAGGGTCATGCAGTAGGCGCCGTCTACGGTCGGGGGTTTCACACCAGAGCCTGGGCGATCTCAAATTTATGCCGCTGCATGTGGATAGTGTTCTGCATTTGTTCCGCAATTTGGATTCCCCAATAATGGCTGCATCCGGAGGTATTAGCCTGTCCAGGGGAGCCTTCCGCAGAGCTCTATCCGAACACGTATGCCTCCATTTCGGCTGCAGCCACGCCCCCCACCACGGTCTTCTGTTATACAGTGCTTGGGATTCGGATTGCAGTGTTCCTTTAGTAGCACAGTAGGCACTGCATCAATTCTTTGGCCACACATCAGTGATACACTGCTTTTTCAACCGAACTGTGGAAAAACAGCTTTTGAGAGTCGGTGCATGGAATTTCTAGTTTCCTAGCAGCCAAATCACCCCCAAATGGCCCAAAACAAGCATTGGCACCCCTTGTCAGATCAGAACTCCCAGCAGAGGAGTTCAGAGGCAACAAATGAAGTATTTTATTACCCTGAGACTTCTTAACAGGAGGCAAGCATGCATAAGCCTTTGGAGAACCTTGGGAAGTAGGATGTTGAAAGAAAATGTCCTCTTAGTCCAGGAGTGTTCTGAAGTTATGGTGTAACAGCTCCAGTACTTATGCCAGTTTCTACCTTCGAAGTAGGCAAACTTCAACGGAAAGTCTTTGTGGTGCACAGGACCCTACCTTACTCTGACCTGGCTCCAGACACACTACAGGGGATTGGAGACAGCTTTGTATGAGAACATTTACAGTCCTATTCAGGTGTCATTGACAACTCCTTCCACTACTATAGCTCAGGAAGACCTATCAGGCTGGTGATTGGCCATCAACATATGCATATGCAGGGCACACCTCAACTCCCTTTCTTGTGACTGTCTAGAGTGAATGGGGAAAGAGCCCAACTGTCACCCTTCCTCAGATGTGGATTCCACCCACAGGAAGAGCCACACAATGTTAAAGCAAGAAAATATCCACGTTCTAAAAGAGGCATTTTCAAACACACAATTTAAAACCAAATTCACTAAAAGATGTGTTTTTAAATTGCGCCCAAACTACAAAACTTGATCTATTTCCAATGGGAAGTTACACTTGTACGTGGGTAAAAGGCATCTTCAATAGTAACTTATTTGAGATATAGTCCTTGCAATATTGAAAAAAGAAATTAGCAGTATTCACTATCGCGACAAGTAAAAAACTCAAATGCATTTCCTACCTTTCATCTACACTGCACCCTGCTCATTGGGCTACCTCGGCCCTACCTTAGGGGTATCTTACATGTAGTAAAAGCAAAGGTTTGGCCCTGGCAAGTGGGTACTTGCCAAGTTGACATGGCAGTTCTAAATGGCACACACAGACACTGCAGTGACAGATCTGAGACATGGCTGAAGGCCTACAGATATTGGTGGCACTATCAATACTGCAGGCCCACTGGCAGCATTTAATTTACAGGTCCTGGGCACACAAAGTGTACTTTACTACGGAGGCCAGGTGTTTGACATCCGAGGCAACATATCCCAGCGTGTCCGCTGGATCTTCCCCCCTATAAATAGCACCTTCAAGCCTATATAATCAAACCCCCAGAAAAGCCAAATTTGACCTAAATGGGCCTAAACAAGAAAAGAAAAAAGATAAAAGCAAAACAAATAAAAAAAGAATTAGTAACATCGTTAAGAACTACTTTCTGCGCAAATGCAACTGCATGGCTTTCCCTAAAAACAGGATAGATGTCCTTAGTGTTTTTAAGAGCATCCTATTACTGTTACCAATATTTATTTCCAGGAACTTCCTCTAAGTATTTTTCAGCCAGGATCTCCGAAACAAAGCTACAAGTGGACCCTTTATATACAATTTTAATTCTGGCAGGATTCTGAAGGTGTACATCGGCTCTCAGCTTTTGAAAAGGAGCAAAGAGCTGCCTGAGCCTCCATCTGCATTCCACTGTGGCATGCGCAAAGTCAGGTCTAGTGAAAAAAGTTATTCCATCACAGGATCCTGGATTCGTGGGCCTTGCCAGATCATAAAGAGCTTGTTGGAGGAGAAATTTGACAAAAAACAGTAGCATACTTTATAAAACAACAACGGTCCCATGCATTGCAGGAATATGCGAAGCAAATGAATATAGACAAAATCAATTCTATATTTGCAGCGACATGTCCAGCCGGACAGAGGTCTTTCAATTTTTTACTCAATTGAAAATTTACACAGAAGAATAACCTTCAACAAATCACCAGTGTAGGGCACAAGCCTGTACCCAACCACAATCTGATCAGAACAGAAGGTAGAAGGACAGAAGACAGAACAGGGCTTTTTAAGGCAAAAGCAGCTATTTCTGTAAATATGCAAGTGTACAGAAAAGTCAGTGACCGGAGAGGAGTGGACGGCGCTGAGGACAGGACGGGCCTGCATTCTGCTGATGCCTGTACAATAGGCGACCCTGCCGAGCCTCCTCTCGGAGGACCCCTGGCTGCCTGGAGAGTGCGTGCAGCCCTGTGCTGTGGTGTGTACTGCCACTGGCAGCCGTGCTGGGGATCCCGTGCTGGTCTGAGAGGAGCGGTGCTGCAAATGTAGCCGCGGATATCTACTGAAGAAACTGTGCTACCCTGTGCTGCCGGATGAGTGTGGTGATACCAGCAGATCCTCGCCACGCTTGGGGCCCGCATCCCCGTCTCTACTCCGGTCCGGCGGCCCTGTGAACTTTGGTGGCCTGGGATGTGTGGACGGTGCCTTTCCTTAGCGTGTCTCACTGGCGTCTTCTGCTGAAGTGCGGCGGCTGCACGGGGGACATTGCCTGTGGGAGCGATGCCTGTGGCCCTTTAGTTCTCCTGATCTAACTGACTAGTGATTGCGGGCTGAGCTTGCTGACGGTCTGGGGTGCCCCCCCATTCCCACAATATCTTGGAGAGCGCAAGGATTGGCATTGGACGCTGTTGCTGGTGGAAGGTCGCTGTGCGCCTGGTCCGTCTTGGGGGGATGGGCGCATGCAGGCCTGGATATACCGGGCCACCCTAGTGAAGTGGACAATAACCTACCTGGGGCTAGAGGTCCCGCACTTGAATTGCTAAGACTCGCTGAGCGTGTCCTGGACGCACTCATTGCCTGTCTGCCTCCACCTCCCCACACGACGCAGCAGGTACCGCCGGGATCTACTGTGGGGCTGAGTGTGCGGATGGCTCTGTGCACACTTGTCCTTCCTGAGAGGGGACCTGTTGGGGCCAACTATGTCGGGGTCGTGTGCCCCCCGCCTGAACCTCTCTCTTTGGCTGCCGCTCAGGAGGCGACACTGTAAGAATTGGAACTGTTGGTGAGGGCGAGACAGTAGTGGGCCTTCATACGGCCATTCTCTGGCAGTCCTCCGAGCAAGTAGAGCGCACGCCTGTGGTAGCTGAGTGAATCCCTGCCGGGTGTCTCCCTGAGCCAGCAGCTGACAGTATCGAGCCACAATGGACTGCCACAGGGTCAGGGGAACTGATTCTGGAGCTGTGGGTGGCCAACAGACTGATGACTCTACGCCCCCCACACAGCCACTCACTGGCGTCCCGTTCACGGACTTGGGGACTCCTCCGTATAAGCTGGACCTAATCCTGATGGAGGTACGTGACTCCCGGCAGGCCATTGAGAGGCAGCTTGGGACTTTGACAATGGGATTTACCGTTCTTAAAGCTGAACATGACGAGCTAGCCGCGGTTGTCAAAGAAACCAAAGTCGCACTACTTGAGTTGGCGCCACAACACAAGGAGCATGATGCACAGATAGCGCAGCTCCAAAAGCAGGTTGCAGGTCTACACGAAAGGGCGGATGATGCAGAGGGGAGCGCTCGGCCCAATAACATTTGCGTCATAGGCCTGCCATAGGGATGCGAGGGAAGGGACGCTACTAAGTTCATGGAGCAGTGACTCAAGGATGACGTGGCCCCGGAGGGCCTCTCGGATTTATTCTGTGTGGAAAGGGCACACAGGATACCAACGGGCAGTCTGGTGGCCTGCCCCCGGCCCTTCATTGTTAAAGTCCTCAATTTCAGAGACCAAGACATTATGTTGCAAAAGGCGAGTGAGCTGTCCAATATGCAGTATGAGTATCACCGGATATCCCTGTACCCGGACTACACAGCTCTGGTCCAGCATCAACGTTCTCATTATCAAGATGTGAAGAAAAAGCTCAGGGCAGTAAATATCAAATATGCGTTACTATTCCCGGCTAAGTTGAAGGTTTTCCATGATCACAAAAGGCAGTTTTTTGAATCCCTGGATGAGGTGGCAGACTGGCTTGCAATTATGTTCCCCAGGCGGATCGGGACCCTCTTCGCAGAAACATACTTGTAGACTGTGCACCTACTCTATTTTTACCTCTGTGGAGGTCTCTGTCCAACTGCGGAGTATATGCATACCTAGGTTTAAGTTAAAGTAGTAAATATGTTCGGTTTTGAGGGTAGGGGCTGGAAAATAGAGAACACATGACTAAAGTGAATGGGTTTTGGGGAATTATGCATGATTTACGGGGGGGTTAAGGAATGTGAGTCAGGTGGTTAGGAACCCACAAAAGAGTAAGACTATTTCTATTACAAAAAATCACTTATACAGTTACTACATCCCAAAACAGCCCCAAAACAGTAGAGAATCAGTCAATCTAAGAGATGAAATAAGCTCAGAACCACCCATGGTCAACAAAGGATAATGCAACACCCTCCCATACAAAATAAAGGTGAAAGGAACTTAGATTAAAATGCCATAGGAAATTATCTTACATTAAGATAAATTAAAATAAACAGTTACAAATTTAAATAAATATGTTTTAATTTGAAATTTGTCATGTAAAAATTGTACTTGTGTATATAATTATAAAATATGGTATTATTTAATATCATGTACAAATGAATGTGACAGTAAATATTATTAAAATCAAATTAAATTATTATGTTAATTCTATACATCCTCTTTACTAACTATTAAAGCTCAAAAAATCTTTCTTCTACATTAGGTGAAAATTCATTTTTTCATTTAAAATTGCCCAAAATTATTTCAATTTATTTTTGTTTAGAATATTATTATAGAGTAATATTAATGGTCTAAGATGATGTGAGATTTGAACATGGCTCTCTAGGAGTAGTTAATTTGGTGTCTTTTAGAAATTGGGTTACGGGATGGTAAAGGTATGTGCACTGTACATGGAGTAACCACATTCATAGTCCGGGTAAGTCAAAAACACATTGTTGAATTAACCTGTACTTAAGCTCAGGTGGCTTGGCACAGAGCTGTCAGGCTTAACTTAAAAGGCAATGTGTAAAGTGTTTGTGCACCACATCAAGCAGTAACAGTGTTTACTTCACAACAAAACCACTTGGTTACAAAAAATAAAGACTGAGGTCCCAATTCAGATCTCGCTAGTCATGCCCTCCATGCAACTTGGATCCGTAGGGCTTTATGAGCGATTCGTGCAACTGGAGGGCGAACAAGCGAGTATGATGCCTTTTAATGCTTACAGACTCAGTTTGCTCTGACTCCCATTGAACTCTATGGGAGCATGTATACTGCACACATGCACAGGCTCCCATAGCAAAAAGGGGTGAAAGGGGAAAAATGAACATCCGGTGGTGGGCACCACATGGTTCACACCACACTGTGCATGGATGGGAAGAGGGGGCCCATAGGTAACCCCACAGGTCTGAATCAGAGGGCTCCAAGTGACGGTAGCCCTGCTACGGGCCCCAAAACAATGATTCCGGCAAATTTTTAGATCCCGACATACCGCATTGTGAAGGCTTGCTTGCTCGGAAAGAGAGTCCATAGAGCTGTATGAAGTATCTGCATACAAGTCCTAAGGACTGGATCAGGTCGGGAGATGATTCACTCTAAACGTACTTGAATGTTGCCTCGTACTTGGTCGGTCGGACCAGTTGGAAGATTGGTCAGGAAAAAAGGCTACAAAACGGATCCATTAAAGCCAAATCCGATTCATAGGCTTTCCGAGCACGATCGGAATCAGCCCCATAGTCGATGGATTAAACAAGATCAAAACATAAAAGAAACAAGTAAAAGCTCGCCGCTGCCGTGAGTGAAACGGCTTAATTCATCGCCCACTGCCCTGCTCGCCGGACCCCAGCTGTTGCCATCATCGAAAAGGGAGCTGGCCATCACCAGGACTACTGCCCCCAGGGTGCCCTGCTGGTCGCTGTTTGAGCGCGCCAGCAGAGGGCAACGAAGGGGCTCAAACCCAGCATTACTCTCCCGCACCGCGGGACGCGCGCAGGTGTGCCCGGGCGAAGCCCGGACCAAGGGCGGGCCCGTCTGCGCCCGTCCGAGCCAGGAAGAGGCAGGGCTTGGCCAGGTCAATTTCATCTTTCATTTGCCTTGGAGCACAACCCACGAGGTACTGTCTATTTTGATCTAGTGACTGATATATGTTTCTTGGTTGCCATCTATATTTGATTCGAAATGCTACCTTGCGCTTGTGCCACAGCGCTCTTTGACTTTTATTCTTAGTACATTGTGTCATAGATAACAACCTATAAGGTATACCCAAATCAAAAATGGGCAAAAGGAAAGCAATGGAGGGAGCTGGGGGATGTAATGGGATGCCAATAGAACAAAGGAAGAAAAAGAGGCAGAGGAAACTCCTAAAAAATGCAGGTGCTAACTGTGTGATGGATAGGATAGACAACTTAATACAAGAATGTGAAAAAATCCTAGTTAATGAGCCTAGTACTCCTGTCAATGAACCCCCAATTAGGTGCCCTGTAGTCCCCCCCAAAACGCGGTAATTCCATCAATTTTTAATCAATCAAATCTGGGAAAAAAAGGGGGCTGCGAGTCTGTCCCAGCCTGAAGCGAATCCCCCTGAGCATGAGTCTTTGATCACCCAAGAAGAGAGTAAGCTGCTAAATCAGGTGGGCTTTATTGTCCAATCTTCCAACAAATTTGCCTCCCTTGATACAATAAGTGAACACTCTCACTTGATATTAACACAATTATTGCCTGATACACCCGAGAAGGTGCAAAGTTTCCCATGTAATCAATATATTGGGGACCCAGTAGCATTTATAATGGCACTTGGAGGGGAGATCGAACAGATGAAAAGCATGTTCACCGAGCTCCGTGTAACAGTCAACTCTACACTTAACCTTGAAACAAATATAAGTCAAGATGGATTGGTCCCCCATGCAGCTCAGGAAACCACACACAGCCAAGGGGGCCCAAGCACAAAAATTCCAGATGCTGCGAGGTTTATGTCCAAATCACTCAGGGGGAAAGGAGGCTCACTACAGCACATACTTAATAGACCCGTTTATACCAAAGACAGTGCAGATAGATCTAGTCTCCTAGTAAACAAGCATGTACCACCGGGCATACACAATAGAACTCATACTCTGTCAGTTCCTCTAACAAACCCAGGCCTTAGAAATTGTGAGAACCAAAACACACCTACAAATATCGTTTTCATGGTTATTGTCCCCAAACTCACTGAGACTAGAAGCCCTAAAAATGGCGAATCACTGATTAATCAATCAATCCATTAGATTTGTCATGTACGAGGGTGTTGTTCCATCATTAGGGAGGACATAACTAAAGCAAGAAGATGTATAATCCCCAATACGACATTAGATAGTATTGAATTAACACTGGCAGATGCTAGTCTGGCTGAAAACCTGGTAGCATTAGAGTATAGAATGTCCTCCCCTGATACTTCCCGTATACAATTGAGGTGCCGTCCCATTCTAACTGCAACTGTAAGTGGTGGGGTGAAGGAACATTCTCTAGGAAATGAAAGGTCCCATGTCAAACTTGGACCCTAATGATTGACTCTATCAGAATCCACCTGAAGAAGGGGAGAGGAGTCGCAAATCCTTCTGTCGCAGCACCCCTTCTCTGAACAACCAAGGTCTACCTTTGGCCCCTCCCATTCTTATTCCACAAGAAAATGTTACACATAAGGAAACCTCAAGGCTCACTTCCGTTGATCAAACCCACTTAAACATCCTCTCTTGGAACATAGCTGGGTTAAAGAAAAATATGACAGTTCCATGTGGAACAAGTTTGTAGAAACTCATGGTATATGTTTATTCCAGGAGACCTGGAGTGTAACTGCACTGTATAAATCCGGCAACAGTACGTTCCATATCCCGGCAGTGTCTACGGGAGAGGGCAGGCCTTCTGGAGGACTAACAGCTTGGATCAGATTAGATGCTCAGCCCTCCTACATGACACTGGAAGTTCCGACATTATGTGACTTACAAGGAGATCTATTGGAGCTCTTTAATGTCTATATAAGAGGGACAGTAAATGGCAAGTTCTCGACCATCTTAACACAGCTAGAAAATCAAATAAACAAGTGCCCCCCGTCTGCTAAAATCATTGTGGCCGGCGACTTTAACTGCACATTCGAGCCACTAAGCAGTGAAGATCTCCTAGGGATAATTGAAGAGGATAGTAAATGGGCAGTGCCCCCCCTAGTCTTACCACCAGTACAAAGATGGTCTGAGATTGTAATCCAAGTAACTGCTATAATACTAGAATATGGCCTAAGAGCCACAAATGGCAGAACCCTATCCGACATCAGGGGGAAAAATACTTACAATAAACTTGCATGCCCTTCCCGCAATGATTATATCTTGGTCGACTTACGCCTAGGGCTGGGCGTAGTGCCACTATGCACACTATGCAGAATTTTGGGTAAAAAATTGCTGAAAACGAGGGCACGTCCTGAGAATCCGTGTGCCCGGGACGGGGTCCGGAGGGCCAGGGGAGGCGTCCCCTGCGCCTCCGGGGGTTTGGGAGCCCCGGCTGGGTCCAGGGGCCTGCGGGGCCCAAGGTCGGGTTCCCCGGCCCAGGGCCCCGTCCCCCCGGCCTGCTGCTCCACCAAGGGCCCGGGTCAGGGGTCCGTCAGACCCGTGCAGGCCTCCCCTTCTTGTCAAGGTGTCGCGGGTCCCAGGTGGGAGGGCCTGCCGGGTCCCCCTCGCAGCCTCCATGGCAGGGGCCCAGCTGGCGCCCTGGGCCTCCGGTCCCCCATTCCCCAGCGCCAGTTCACTTTTTCGTTGGGTCACAGAGCAACCGGCTGGCTTCCCTTTCATGCCCAGCCATCTGGTCGCTGGGATCCCCTCGACCATCTGGTCGCTGGCATCCCCTCGGCCATCTGGTCGCTGGGATCACCTCTGCCATCTGGCCACTGGGATCCCCTCGGCCATCTGGTCACCCACAATGCTTTCCTATGGGGTGACCAGATGGCCGAGCTTTCCTGGAAGTCCCGATGAGGTGCCATTTGCCTCCCTGATCCCAGCGAGGGCTCCAGGAGGTCGGGTACTTTCGCGCCTTGGGTCCCCTCTGTCACTTCGAGTGCACGGATTTCAAGAAAGGGGGGTAATTTTCCTCCAGATTACTAGGGAGAGGGTCAGTCAGACCTCCGTGAGGTCCGGCGATTCTGAAACAGGGTAAGGCAGGACTCGGGCACGTCTGCCGGGGCCCCCAGGGGCCCCGGGACGCTCCTGCCTCTCAGCCCCTTGCTGATGGTCCTTTTTCTCCGAGTTTGCTCAGGCAGACCTCTGTGAGGTCCGGCCAAGCTGAGAAGGCGAAGGCAGTCCCGGGGCCCACCCACCGGGACCCTCAGGGGCTCGTGGATGCTCCTGCCTCTCAGCCCCTTGCCGATGGTCCTTTTTCTCTGAGTTTGCTCAGGCAGACCTCCGTGAGGTCCGGCCACGCTGAGGGGAAAGGCAGTCCCGGGGCCCGCCCGCCGGGGCCCCCAGGGGCCTGGGGACACTTCTGCCTCTCAGCCCCTTGCCGATGGTCCTTTTTCTCAGAGTTTGCGCAGGCAGATCTCGGTGAGGTCCAGCCATGCTTAGAGGGGGAAGGGAGCCCCAGGGCACACCCGCTGTGGCCCCCAGGGGCCTGGGGACGCTTCTGCCTCCCAGCCCCTTGCCGATGGTCCTTTTTCGCCGAGTTCGCTCAGGCAGACCTCCGTGAGGTCCTTCCACGCTGAGAGGGTGAAAGCAGTCCTGGGGCCTGCCCGCTGGGGCCCTCAGAGGCCCGGGGAATCTCCTGACTCTCAGCCCCTTGCTGATGGTCCTTTTCTCCTAGTTTTCTCAGGCAGACCTCCATGAGGTCCAGCGATGCTGAGGTGGGGGAAGGCAGCACCCAGGGCCTGCCTGCTGGGGCCCCCAGGGGCCCGGGTACACACGTGCCTCTTGGGCCCCCTTCCAGATGGTCCTTTTTCTCTGAGTCTGCTTGTCCCGGCAATAGGCAGGAGATGCCAAGCCAGCATACCCCCTGCGCAGGGTGACCTGCCAGGGGATGCCCCGGCTGTACTCTGATCGATTTGGCACTCTCGGCCTTTTTAAGGATGGACTGCTTGGCCAGCCTCGGCTGTTGTTTCAGGCAAAGAGCCTCCACCCTGCATGGACCGTCCGACTCGAGGGCCTGCCGCCTGGCGGGAGGCCCTTTATCCAGCAGAGCGAAGGCCGAGTTGCCCTGGCAGCCCGTGCCCCCCAGTGGTCTGACCCTAGCAGGAGGGGTCGGGTGGCACCAGGCCCTCGGATGCTGCTGCCCAGCAGGTCTGTAGGCCCATGCGCCACACTATCACCCCCCTCTGCCCAGCACATTTCTGTAGCAGCTCGGAACGACCGTTTGAGGGGTGCCACCACCCCCAGGCTCCGGCATCCCTGCAGCTCACTCCGGTGGCTCCTCGGCCCGCCTCTCCCTCCCGGGGGAGACGGCTGGGCTTACCGGTGCCCATGCGACCGCACCACCGCTCCACACCTCTCCAGCGAGCCCTCCCGCCCAGGCGGGTCGGGCTCCTTCCCCTTGCAGGCTCCCGAGAGACGGAGGGGTGCGCGGAGGTTGCCAGTCGGGGAGATGGGCACGAGGCTCCCACCCTGTCATCAGGTGCGGCTACTAAGCATGGGCGAATTTGCGAATCCGCGATCCGCAAAATTCGCAAATTTGTGCGAGTTTGCGGATTTTTATTTTTTTGCGTGTTCGCGGGGTTTTTTGCGTGTTCGCGGGGATTTTTGCGTCTTCGGGAGCCGCTTGCATAGCGAAGTTACCCATGCAGTCGTTTATGGGAGAGGGAGAGAGAGATAGATAGATAGATAGATAGATAGAGAGAAAGAGAGAGAAAGAGGGGGAAAGAGAGAGGGAGAGAGAGAACGAGAGAAAGAAAGAGAGGCCGGATCTCTGAAGGGCCAGATTCCTGAGTTGCCCCTACAGAACATACAGCTTTTTATTTTTAGCAAAATGCATATGAAAATTCTGCTGTTAAGGTCTCTTTTAGTTTAACCCCTCCTGACAACTCAAAATGGGTGTATTTGCCATCCTCTCCCTTCTTCCTGTTTTTTATATCTTTAAGTGCTTCCTGATGAGGTTTAATTCCTTGGACAGGTGCCTCGTTGCCTACTTGTAACTATTCTCTGACCCTGCTTCAAGGGTCAGAGCAGGGTCAGAGAATTTGTTTGTAACCCGTTTGTAAAAGGTTACAAAGAAATTAGGTTCAACTTTTGCACCTGCTGCTGTAACCCTTGCTTGGCTGAAAATTCGTCTCCGCTGATTCGCGGATTTTACCGCGATTTCGCAAGATTCGCGGATCGCGAAATCGCAGAAAATCCGCAAATTCGCCCGCGAAACTGATTTTACGCCCACCCTTAGCGGCTACCTGGTTGATCCTGCCAGTAGCATATGCTTGTCTCAAAGATTAAGCGTGCGGTATAACCTATAAGCTCACCATGCCTTACC
Source organism: Lissotriton vulgaris (assembly GCF_964263255.1). Lineage (NCBI taxonomy): Eukaryota > Metazoa > Chordata > Amphibia > Caudata > Salamandridae > Lissotriton > Lissotriton vulgaris. Next base: position 421,689 of record NW_028241326.1, read on the forward strand.
ACCCCAGGGTAACGGTCTGGTAGAGATATTTAACCGGACCCTGAAGGGCATGTTTATGGGTTTTGAGGAACCCATGAGGCGTAAGTGGGACGTCCTCTTACCATGCCTGCAGTTTGCTTACAGAGAGGTGCCATAGAAGTCCCTAGAGTTCAGCCCCTTTGAGCTCCTGTATGGGCATCCTGTAAGAGGACCCTTGAGTTTGGTGAAGGAGGGGTGGGAGAAGACTCCTAGTAAACCCTCCCAGGATGTATATAGCTACATGCTGGCCTCAGGAACCAAACTAGGCATTTCAGGCAACTCGCTCAGGCAAACCTGGAAGCCAGCAAGGAAGAAATGAAACGGTGGTACGGCCAGAATGCCACTCTGGTCGAGTTTCAACCAGGACAAAAAGTGTGGGTGATGGCACCTGTGCAGCCTTGCACGCTCCTGGACAAGTGGACTGGGCGTTATGAGGTGGTGGAGCACAGGAGCGAAGTGACCTACCTAGTTGACTTACGGTCTCCTAGAAACCCTTTGAGGGTCCTCCATGTGAACCGCCTCAACCCACACTTTGAGCGGTCTGATGTGACCATGCTCTTGGCTTCAGATGACGTGGCGGAAGAGGAGAGTGAACCTCTTCCTGACCTCCTGTCAGCCAAGGAGCAGGATGGGTCAGTGAACCTCTCGCCTACCCTGACCCCAGAACAACAGAGCGACTGATGCCAGGTATTAGGTCAGTTCGCCTTGCTGTTCTCCCTGACCCCAGGAGTCACCCATTGGTGCATCCAAGATGTGGACAGCCTGCCTGTAAAATAAAGTTTTTACAGGGTAGCTGATAAGGTCAGGGCCAGCTTCAAGGAGAAGGTTTCCAAGATGCTGGCGCTAGGGGTGATTGATCCATCATGCAGCCCCTGGGCTAGCCCAATGGTCCTTGTGCCAAAAGCTGCTGTTCCTGCTGCCACCCCAGAACTCCTGTTCTGTGTGGATTACTGTGGGCTCAATGAGGTCACTAAGACTGACGCTCACCCCATCCCCAGAGCAGATGAGCCCGTAGATCGGCTGGGAGCTCCCGGTACCTCAGTACATTTGACTTGACGTCTGGGTACTGGCAGATTGATTTGACCGAGAGGGCTAAAGAGAGATCAGCGTTCTCAATACCAGTTCAGGGTTGTGCCCTTTGGGTTAAAGAACGCCAGTTGCCCCCTTCCAGAGACTGGTTAACCTGGTGCTGAGTGAGCTGGAGGAATTCAGCACCGGCTACCTGGACGACATTGCTGTGTTCAACTAAAGTTTGGAGGAACATTCGCGACGCCTCTGTGAAGTGTTTAAGGCCTTGAGAAAGGCAGGCCTAACTTTCAAGGCAAGTAAGGGCCAGGTAGGGCAGGGTTCTGTGGTGTACTTAGGACACCAGGTAGGGAGCGGCCAGGTGGTGCCCCTACAGGCAAAAAATGATACCATTCTGGCTTGGGAACCCTCCAAGACCCAGACTGCAGTGAGGTCCTTTTTAGGACTCACTGGGTATTACAGACGAATTGTGAAGGGATATGGCACCATTGTTGCTCCCTTGACAGAACGGACGTCAAAGAAACAGCCCAAGAAGGTGATCTGAACTGATGCCTGCCAGACCGCTTTTGATGCCCTGATAACTGAATTTGTAGTGCAGACAGATGCTTCAGAGCATGGTGTGGGAGCGGTACTCTCACAATTGAACAACGAGGGCTTGGACCAACCCGTAGCTTTCATTAGTAGGAGGCTTCTTCCCAGGGAACAGACTTGGAGTGCAATTGAAAGGGAAGCTTTTGTTGTGGTCTGGGCTGAAGAAGCTGAGGCCCTACTTGTTTGGGACTCACTTCCTGGTTCAGACCGACCACAGGCCCCCCAGATGGTTGATGCAGATGAGGGGTTAGAACCCAAAACTGTTGAGGTGGTCCAACTTCCTACAGGGAATGGACTTCACGATGGACCACTGACCTGGCACAGAACACGACAATGCTGATAGTCTGTCCAGTTTTTTCCGCCTTAGTGATGAGAACTCCAATGAGGGCCGGTAGCTCTCCCCACTTTTCAGCTGGATGGGACATGTGTTAGACCTGGAATTTCTTGGCGTGAGTACCCCTGACTGTTTGCCTCTACCGCCTCTATTTTTGGTGCTGTGATGGATTGCGTTTGACTGGCTTAGATGCTTTGGGCACTTTGCCACTGCTGATCAGTGTCAAAGTGCAAGTGCTCCCTGTGCAAAGCACTTGCTTTACACAGGCCATCTTGCCCATAGGACAGATTGGGGAGGCTGTGTAATATGCTTCCAGCCTATCTTCCCATAGGCTTAAGATGGAGAGATGAAGTTTAGTGTGCCTGAACTCACAATTTAATAACACATTTTTTTGTGGAGGTGGTTTTTGAATTATGTGTTTAGAAACCACACTTTTAGAAGTAGTTGGTTTCTTTGTTCTAACAACTCTGCGTGTCTCTGCCTGGTTGTTGATTGACTGTCTGGATTTGAATGTGATAGGCTCTGGGGAATGTCTTGACCCAGGGAGGAGGTGAGACAGCAAGTGGCTGACCTGCATCTGGAGTGTAGGTGGGAGGAGTAGCTCCTGGAGGTGAAGAGGCCCGGGCTGCTGCCATAAAACAGTGGCTCCATATCCTGCTGAGTGATTGAGGATCCAGACCTCCACTATCAAAGGAAGAAGGTGTCACTGGCAGGGAGACACCCAGAACTGGTTTGGAGAGGGGTCAGTGCCCCCTGAACACAAAGACTTTAAAGACATTTAGGGGTATAACTATGAGAGCTGAAACCCCTGGACCTTGGACAGATCAAGACTGAAAAGGATTGAAACTATTTTGCGGTCAAGAGAAACCTCTGCCAAAGGAAGAACAGCTGAAGAGACTGAAGAAGGACTGACCCTTGCTGTGTATACTGGAGCTAGCCTGCAGTTGGCTGATTTAACTAAGGAGAGGCTAAGGGACTTTGCTGTGTGCTGTGTCCCCCTGCTTGAAAGGACTTTGCTGTGTGCTGTGTCCCGAAGTAATGTGTCTCCAAGGGCTCGAGGAGAGCTGGCTCCCTGTTGTGGATACTCAGGAACATAAAAGTTTCCAAGTGTGTCTCAGTGACACTGTGTGTGCGTGCTGTTTGCAGCCTGAGACCTTCGTGAGGATTGCCCTGTGATCGTGTGCACCCGGAGTCCAAGTGAGTTTCAGCGACACTGTGTGTGTGTGCTTCGCGCAGCCCAAGACCTTCGTGCGGATTGCCCTGTGATCGTGTGCACCCAGAGCTCAAGTGATTCTTAGCGACGCTGTGTGCATGTGCCCTGTTGCAGCCTGAGACCTTCGTGAGAAATTGCCCCGTGACTGGGTCCCGGAGCAGTCTTGTTCTCTGCTTCGATCGACAGCATGTCCAGAAGTGCTAAAATCATCATTGCCGTCGGACCGGCATCTCCAGAGGAGCTGTGAGAATTCACCGCCGCAAGCACGAGCCTGCCTTTGCCAAAGAGAGACCTTGAACCATCACCGTCAGGGGTCCGAGTTCCACTGCCCAAGATCAACGAAGTTGCATCAGAGGCCCAAGCCGCGAGGAGAGGAGAGTGAGATCATACCTCCCAAGTAACGCTCAGCGAGCTTGCGTGTGTCACTACCTGGGGCGGGGTGCGGGCTACGAGAGAAACTCTCTCTGCCTTTCCCATCTTTGCAGCATGAGCCTCTGCTCAAGTCAGTCTCGCGGTCCGTACTGGCTGAGGAGTGGCAGTACCGGGGCCGGAGTGTGGAGCTGAACTTTGTTTTCCATCATAACAGTGTTGGGGCATATTTTGGCAGTAGCTGACCACGAGTCAGTAAGAGTGGCATAGAGACTGTCCAGAGCACCACGATCGGTGTCAGAGTACATTATTTTGGCATTATGAACTGCCTAATTGTTGCATTACGAATTAGATTATTTTTGCATTATGAACTGCCTGATTGTTGCATTACAAATTGCATAATTTTTGCATTACAAAATGCCCGATTGTTGCATTACGATTTGCATTATTTTTGCATTATGAACTGCCTGATTGTTCCATTACGAATTACATTATTTTTGCATTATGAACTGCCTGATGGTTGCATTGGGAACTGCATTATTTTTACATTACGAAGTGCCTCATTCTTGCATTACGAACTGCATAGCATTGCATTAGGACTGCATTGGATCATCGAGAATTGCTCATTAATACTGCAAGAACCTACTAGGGCTTGCTGACCTAATAACCGGCAAGGTAAAATATTACAAATATGCATATGTTGGATTTTTATTGTGTGGTCCCATCGTATATCTTTATTTTATAAACATATAATTGTTTTTCTATGAAACTCGTGTAGAGTCCATTTGTGGTGTTATCACTGGGTTACTGAGAGCATGGTTGCAAATACTTTACACATTTGCCTTGGAGTTAACCCTGGCTGCTCATGCCAAGCTACCGAGGGAGTGAGCAGGGGCTATCTGAGAAGGTGTCCTTCCTTTCCCTGACTTAGAAGCAAGGGTCCCAATTTGGACTAAGGTACCTACCTCAGCCAACTAGAGACCCCCAGTTCTAACAGGCACCGCCTGTACCTGTCAGAACCGTGCTGCGAGGTACTAAATTCGACTGACACCCGGGATAATCTGTGCTAAACGTATTGAGTATTCCTACTGAAGTGTTCTGCACAGAGGCGCAACTAGAGCCACATTTGGGGGCTACTAAAAATTTCTGGGGGCTAATAGTTCCAGTGATAGTCAGAGTGGAGATGCAGGGGCTCTAATAAGGGGTGAAAAAACAACAAAGCCTCGTTAGCAAGCAAATGGTCTTTTAAAGACCTGTGAAGTACTCGGGTGCGGCTGTGTGTGTGCCTGGGAAGCTGCGTCTGCCTGGGCTGACCCACACGACGTTTGGGGGCTGAAGCCCTTTTGGCCAATGGGCATTGTGCGCCTGGCTCTGCACTTCCAGTTCTTACATGTACTTATCCTGTAATGATGCTGCCGACACCCGCTAATATGGCAGGGACCATGCTGCTCTTGTGCTGTGTTCATCCTGCTCACTGTCTAGCTTCACTGCACGTGACCTGCTACAAGTGTTCCTGTGTTGCACATACCACAGGGTCCAGCTCACCTGAACTGTAATCACCACATGTTCCCTCAGGTTAAGATACGAGGGGACCTATTTGTGTAGCGGAGAACATTTGCCAGACCACTCCCTACCCCTCGTAACCCACTTGCACTGCTTTGTACGCTGCCCGGCCGAGGTTGAAGTGGGCGAGATCTATTGGAATGCCATGACTATACCTTTTAAGCACTTCATCCGCTGCTGCCGGGTAACCACGGGTGATGCAGTTACTGCCTGCATGATGTAAGCTCAGCTTGACTATTGTCTAGTGCCCACACTGCTTGACACTGCCTACAACGTGCCTACCCTGCTCAACAGCATTCAGAATCTACTCCCCTGCAGTCACCCGGTCTGAGCAGCACTTACCCCACTTCACAGGTCTTACCTTGTTTCAGCACCTTCTGTCATGCCAGTTGATCAGCCACCAGGTGCGCGGGGGTCTGCGGCTGTCCTTGGGGAAGGGGTTCAGGGCACTAGAGCGGAACATCCACTTCAGGAACAGCAGCAGGAGAACCGTCGCCAGGACACCCACATACAGCAGCATCGTGAGGGCATTTTCTGAGAGGTTCTTGGGTAAGTAACTGTGGGCCGGAGAGTACTGAGGGGTAAATGTGCAGGGATGCTTAAAGAGGACGGATGGGAGTAAAAGAGTCTGAATCCTGCCGCACTTATGACAACTCTATCCGTCAAAGGCAGAATAAACTTTTAGCACCACTCCCTTGAAGCCCTGTGTAGCTGCAGGTGGCGTTGCTACTTTAAGTCTCTGCTGTGACATGACAGACAATCCCCAGGGCTGGCTCGAGGGGCGGGGTCTGAGTCAGGCCTGTCCCATAATCTCGTCTTTGTCTCAAATGGAGCACAGATCGCTTTTATCAAAGGAGGGGTTGTTTTAAGATTGCATGATACCGAGGCCTTTTACCCTTGTATGGAAGACCATCTTGACCTGTAATGAGTCAGTACCCGTACACCACCGCTACACTATGATTATTAATAATTATATTTTAATTAATTAATAATAATACACAATCTTCAGGTCCCGCCACTCCAGGAAGCTGCACATCTTGGGTTTGCATGGCAGGACAACCTGCATAAGCTCCTCTGAATGGATGTACCATGTTACAACGCATACCATTACAACTACCTACCATTACAACGCGACCATTACAACGCATACCATTACAACGCATAGCGCTTTGAGGTGCTGGATAGTGGTAAGTATAATTTACTATTCCAACTCCAGTCCCCGTGGACACTAGGGAAGGTGTTGGATAGTAAATTATACTTATTCCCTATCCTAGAGCGCCCCCCAGCGCAATGCGTTGTAATGGTATGCGTTGTAAAAGTTGCGTTGTAACAGTAGGTAGTTGTAAAAGTTGCGTTGTAACAGGTGTATACCGGCTGAACGGATGTACCATGTTACAACGCATACCATTACAACTACCTACCATTACAACGCGACCATTACAACGCATACCATTACAACGCATAGCGCTTTGAGGTGCTGGATAGTGGTAAGTATAATTTACTATTCCAACTCCAGTCCCCGTGGACACTAGGGAAGGTGTTGGATAGTAAATGATACTTATTCCCTATCCTAGAGCGCCTCCCAGCGCAATGCGTTGTAATGGTATGCGTTGTAAAAGTTGCGTTGTAACAGTAGGTAGTTGTAAAAGTTGCGCATAAAGCGCATCTAGAGGGGATGAGGGGAACACAGACTAAAACCGGGGTCACTGCAGAGGGCAAACAGTTGCAATAGGGACAGGAGAGCAGGGCCAATGTGCGGTGCACAGGAGCCCCGCCCACACTCAGGCACGAGACACCTCACTTCCGGTCTTCGAGCTTCCTTTTTGGGCCCCGCCTACAACCAGGCACGGGTGCCTGAATTTCGTGTCCAGCTGTTTTCTCCTCCAAAGTGTGGGGTAGGCTCCTGTCTTTAACTGAGCACAATTGCAGGGTGGGCTCCCACCTCAAGGAACACAGAATGCAGGGTGGGCTCCCGCTCAACCACAATGCGCACTACTTTAAACAAGCAGGGGTGTTCAAGAAAGCAGGAACGAGAGTGGAGGGGGTGATGGTGAGATGAAAAGTGACGAACTGCGGAAGGGGGTGCGGGGGAGACAGGGCAGAAAATAGTGTTGGAGTAAAGGTGCCAATAGCCAGGGAAGGATACAAATGACAAGATAGCCATCAGGAGGCGGGACTATGAAGCCTAAAACCAATCAGAAGGCAGTATTTAGGATGTAAGCCAATCAATGAGATGGGCAGAGAGTTTGAAGTGCTTCCAGAAAGCTTCCACACTATAGTATATACTGCAAGTCTCAACGAAACAGCGCAAGCTCTGCCTAGGCGAGACCTAAAAACTAGTGAAGAGAAGCTTTTACTAATCAACCTGATTTCTAGTAAGGAGAAAGTGCACATCTCCATCAGTGGTTCTCTGTGCCGGTCCAAAAGACTTATGAACTTTGTAAAAAAAAAACATTTTCCTCACACTTCTGTGATGGAAAGTTCTGAAATCTCCATAGAGCCACAAACTTCCACCCAACCAGCATTTTCCCAAGGCTCCCATTGAAATTGGTACCTCACTTGTGTGGGTAGGCCTAGTGCTCGCGACAGGAAGCGGCCCAAAATGGAACATGGGGACATCACATTTTTCCAGTGAAAACTGACCTTTTTTACACAATTTGTTTAGCTGTGGATTCTGGACCCTAGCTCAGCCAACACATAAGGAAACTTAGTAACCCTGTACACTTTTGAAAACTATACATCCAGGGGAACATAGGATGGGGTGACTTGTGAGGCTCTGACCAGGTTATGTTACCCAGAATTCCTTGCAAACCTCAAATTTTGTCCAAAAAAACACATTTTCCTCATATTTCTGTGATGAAAAGTTCTGGACTCTGTGTGTAGCCAAAAACGTCCCCTACCCAGCATTCCTCCAAGTCTTCCAATAAAAATGGTACCTCACATGTGTTGGTAGGCCTAGTGCATGCAACAAGAGAAAGCCCCAAACCAATGTGGACACATAACATATTTCCAATGACAAATAACCCATTTTTTGCAATGCACCTAGCTGTGGCTTTTGGACCCTAGGCGGGCCAACACATGAGGTAACCTAGCAAACCTGCACATTTTTTTAAACAAGACATCTTGTGGAATCTAGGATCGGGTGAGTTGTAAGGCTGTCACCAGGTACTGTTACCCAGAATCCCTTTCAAACCTCAAACTTTGTAAAAAAAACCACATTTTCCTCACATTTCTGTGATGGAAAGTTCTGGAACCTGTGGGTAGCCACAAACGTTCACCCACCCAGCATTCCCCCAAGTCTCCTAATAAAACTGGACCTTTGTGACTTGGTTCTAGCGACCAACAACACGGCTGCCAACACTTCCTGCTTTGGAGTATCGACAGACAGTTGACAACCAATCAGCATGTGTAAATACGTGTACTGCGCGATTTTTCTACGCAAAATAAAAAAAATATATAGAGCTTAAAAATCCATGAACGACCCCCTGAGCAAACCTACAGGATCAGGATGTTTCTACCATGCCCCCTTTCCTTATTTCTCGCCTTCTTTTTTTTTTTTTTACTGTTTTCTTCTGACTCGGTTCTAGAGACCATCAACACGGCTGCTAACACTTCCTGGTTTGGAGTGTCGACATACAATCAGCATGCCGCTCGTGCACATAAATACGCTTACTCCGCGATTTTTCTATACAAAATAAAATTTGAAAAAATAGCCTAAAAATTCTAAACCTAACCCCTAACGAAGCCTACAGGGTCAGGATGGTTCTACCCTGCCACCTTTTCTTATTTCTCAACTTTGTTTACTGTTTTCTTGTGACTCATTTCTAGCACCGAACAAGATGGCTGCCAACACTTCCTGGTATCGAGTGTTTACAGACAGTTCACAACCAATCAGCATGCAGCTCCTGCTCGTAATTCTACGTATTTCCGTACGCGTACTCAGTTATTTTTCTTTTTAAAAAAAAAGAAAAATAGAGCCTAAACATCCATGTGCAACCCCCTGAGCAAGCGTAAAGGATCAACATGTTTGAAGCCTACCCCCTTCCCTTATTTCTCAACTTTCTTTACTGTTTTCTTGTTACTCGGTTCTACCGAGGCACAACATGGCCGCCAACACTTCCTGATTTCGAGTATTGACAGACAGTTCACAGCCAATCAGCATGCAGCTTGCGCTCGTAATTGAACGAATTTCCATACGCGTGCTGGACCCCGTCTCTAGATATCTCCATGATTTCACTTGCTATTTTCTCAGAAACTACTGAACGCATTTACACCATTTAACAAAAAGCACAATCTGCGGACTGAACTCTACCTCTCTGCCAAATTTCGTGTAATTCCGTTTAGCCGTTCGGGCTGTAGCCCTGGCTAATGGTCCCTATGGAAAATTGCATGGGGAAAACACGTTTTGGGACCCCCCTTTTTTCTCGGCCCCCGCTTGACGAATCACCCCCAAACTTTCAGGGAAGGAATGGAACCGGGCAGGCAATTTTCTTGGAGAAATTCACGAAGATTCTTCCACCGGCGTCAAAGTTATTCCAAATAGAATGTTGTGGATTTCTTATGGAAACTAGGTCCTAACTATAACTACCTACTGGCGACCGCCAGTAGGTAATATATATATATATATATATATTACCTACTTGCGGTAGCCAGTAGGTATATATAGTTAGGACCTAGTTTCCATAGGAAATCCCCAACATTCTATTGGGAATAACTTTGGCACTGGTTGACGAATCTTCGCAAATTTCTCAAAGAAGATGGCTCACTCCGCTCCGCTCCTTCCCTGAAAATTTGGGGGGGATTCGTCAAGTGGGGGCTGAGAAAAAAGGGGGGTCCCAAAACGTGTTTTCCCCATGTTAATTTCCATAGGACCTTTAGACTCGGCTACAGCTTGAACCGCTGAAGGGAATTACACCAAACTTGTCAAAATGGTAGTGTCTGTTACGCAAATCACGCTTTTGGTTAAATAGTGTAAATCCATCCAGTAGTTCCTGAGAAAATTAGAAGAGAAATCAATTATATATCTATAAGCGCGCACGCGTGCGCGCACCCCGCGATTTTTCGCGAATTTGTTTTGGGGGGGGCTTGGTGGGCTTCTCTCTTTTATTTTAATGTATTTAAACTAATTTCAAGGGTGCCCACCCCTCGTTTTGCCCCCCGAGATCACCGCCGCGGCCCGAGCTGCCTTAAGATGGCCGCCGCCTGGTTGTAGGCGGGGTCGGGAGGACGTGGTTTCTGCTTCGATGTCCAGTCTCCCTGGTTCGGGGCTCCCGTGTGCTGAGGGAGCCCCAGGAGCAGAGGAGGCGACGTTCAGGAATGCACAGCGGCTTGTTTCTGTTTCCGTCGGAGGAAAGAAAGCCGTCCCCTGCCTCCGCCCACAGCGGCCGACTCTCGCCTCGACACCATGGCGGCGGAGCGGACCCCGAGCCGTGGGCGGTAGTGCCTCTTCCGCCGGGCCTTCGAGCGCTTCTCCTTCGGCCGCTGCAAGCGGAGGGCGCGGAGCTGCAGCTACGGTAAGGCGCCGGGTCCCGTAGCGGGGCGGTTCAAGTGACTGCCAGCGCGGAGTCCATGTTTTCCTAAACAAGAAATGCCTTATTCAGAAGACTGTTGCTTGTTGGTGTCTGGGCACTGCGAAAGCCTGTGCCTGAGCGGTGAGGTCAGTTCAGGCGTACTTATCTTTAAGCATCGGTCCCCTTCAACCCCGTTTCTAGTGCCTGATAAAACTATATTTCTTGCTTCCTGCCATATCAGACATTGACAATATTGCCTTCGGCCTTGCTCACTCTCTTTTTCACTTTTCACCTCCGCATCAATATTTCAACAATATGTGCACGTCACTCTTTATGTGACAATCCAGGGGTTTTGTGGATATGTAGTCCTGGTGGAATTTCTGTGCATGCCCGGAGGCTGACATTTAAGTCAGAATACTGACACTATGTTTATTATTTAGCCCCGGATTTGCCAATGACTTTATTTAGATTTATTGACTCTGGATTGTCTTACTAGCTACGGTGGCTCTGGCAACTCGGCAAGAGTTTGCAGTACCTTGTAGCAGAGGTCACATGGAGACGGAAGAAAGGTGATTTCACCATCAGCTCGAGTGCCCAATTAATTTGGCCGTCTGTCTGTTCTTTATTGGATAATAATGTGAAGGGGCAGCAGCTGTAAATATGTAACATTTGTGTTTTTATATTATCGTGTTTTTTTAATATGGCGATTAGTGAAGAGACTTTGGCTGCCCATTACGAAATGCTCACATTACTCCCATTCTTGATGAGTGGCATTATATTTAAACATGCACTTATGCTGTAAACGTTATAGCCTAACTTTGTAAATACAATTTTGCACTATGCAATCGGTATACTATACTATGTTTTTAACAATACTATTACTCAGGTTCACTGAAAATAGAGCATGTATTTAGAATGTACACAACAAAAGTGTGGTGATTAGTAGTAGGTTGTTTATGTTTATTGATGCCAAATGGAATGAAATATTGGCGCCAAATTAGATTGACAAAGGGTTCTTGTAATCCGAAATGCGTCTCTCTTACCTCAGGTGTTGAGGGAGGCCGCTGCCGGGGCGGGGAGCGGGAGGAGACTCCATAACTTAAGTAAACTTTCGCAAGACCAATATACTTGTTATGAGCGCGTTTATTGCACCAACCACATCGGAGCCCAAATGGGGATCGCTTCGCAACCTTATGGTGACGACGCACTGCAAGCATCAGACATTTTTATCTTGGTGCATTCTGGGTTGTAGTTTCTGTTTACATTTAGTGTACAGAAGTGCAGGATCACAAGAGTGTGTGACAGAAATCCCCAAGAACTACCTGGTAAGTTGCAAGTCACATTAGGGGCATTTATGTAAGTAATAGAAGCATTGCCTCCTCGTCACTTCCTCAACTCAGTATTTGTTAGGAGGATCCATCTTAGCACATAGGATTCAAAAGTAATCCCAGCCAATAGACCATCAAAGGTAGGTAAGGGTAGGCCAAGCATCAGAATTGGCACCACACAGCCCCCCACCAAGCCCATGGTGGAAGCAGGGCTTGGAAGGGTGCATAAGAAAGAAACACTGGGTGTACATCTCGGAACCCCTCCAGCTCTGCGCGGAAGAAAGCACAAGGATAGCCCACAACCCAGCAAGTAAAGAGGCGGTAATTTGTCGGTTAGCTGCTGATGGTACAGCATATATGTGTTATGTATGTATATGTGTGTGTATGGATGTATATGTGTGTGTATGGATGTGTGTGTATATATATATATCACTGAAAAAACCATAGGTTTTAGGCCTTATATAGTTAGGAATTAGCATTTAAAAAACCTTTGAAATTCACTGAAAAAACCATAGGTTTTAGGACTTATATAGTTAGGAATTAGCATTTGAAAAACCTTTGAAATTCACTGAAAAAACATAGGTTTTAGGCCTTATATAGTTAGGAATTAACATATAAAAAACCATTGAAATTCACTGAAAAAACCATAGGTTTTAGGCCTTATATAGTTAGGAATTAACATATAAAAAAACCATTGAAATTCCTCCTATATAGTTAGCTGGACATTTTATTGATATAAAAACAATGAAATTCCACATATAGTTAGTTGCACTAACTATATATTTCGCGCATCCGCAATCCAATGCTGATGATGTCACATATTACATCATTCATGACATGGTCAGTGACATCACTGATGACATCACTGATGACATCTCAAATGACATCACTGATGACATCACTGATGACATCTCATTTAACATCAATGATCACACCACTGATGATATACTTCATGTGATAATACAATGCACCTCCTTACACTCTAATATAACCTCTGTTACACCTAGTGTAAAATACAGAGTATCATTTTTTAAACTAATGACACACGAATACCATTTACTACATACGCACTCACTGATTCCTACGTCTACACACACATTCATTCATTCACCCATAAGGTCACTCGTACATACAGTCACTCATCATTACAACACTATCATATGCACTCATACACCTATGCAGACACTCACACACTGCCACTCATCCATGGAGTTACTCACACACCTAGTCAGTCCTGTAAAGAATCAATCACACTTTGATTTCTTCATCTATACAGTTAAACACAGAACAGCTTACATTTTCACAGATATACTAACACATACTTACTCACTTATACAATCAAATCCTTCATCCATACTCTTATACATCCACTCATTCTTCAATATGTAAAACATATTTAAACTTTACAAAAACACACAGACACTGGATGATGTCATCAGTGATGTCATTTGAGATGTCATCAGTGATGTCATCAGTGATGTCACTGACCATGTCATGAATGATGTAATATGTGACATCATCAGCATTGGATTGCGGATGCGCGAAATATATAGTTAGTGCAACTAACTATATGTGGAATTTCATTGGTTTTATATCAATAAAATGTCCAGCTAACTATATAGGAGGAATTTCAATGTTTTTTTATATGTTAATTCCTAACTATATAAGGCCTAAAACCTATGGTTTTTTCAGTGAATTTCAATGGTTTTTTATATGTTAATTCCTAACTATATAAGGCCTAAAACCTATGGCTTTTTCAGTGAATATATATATATATATATATATATATATATATATATATATATATATATATATATATATATATATATATATATATATATATATCACGCTCCAATTCCTCCTCTGATACGAGAAAGATGACAGCACTCGGGGGTTACTTTTCGAAAGTGCAGGTTTATTTATTCCTTGCAGGCACCCTCCACAAACGCGTTTCGGCGTGCTGCCTTCGTCAGTGTGGTAACAACGTTTATCATTACTCGGTGGATTTAAATAAGACATTCTCAGTTTCTAATTACAGTAATAGAAAACGACAGAGGACAACCCCACTGTGGTTGCTGTAGGCGCCATCTTTGAGTGTTAATGTGCGCAACCTGAAGATGTTACACAGGTTTCGCAATGTAGCCCACAGATGGGCAAATCTATACAGAGCGTGGGTATACACAAAAATCATACTGTTCAAAGCATAAACAGAATAAGAAATTAAGCCGTGGATCGGCTAGGGGCCTCTATCTAGTGCATCAAATAACAATCCACCAATATACTGCACGGAAATGCCATCTTATGTTACCGAAAAAAAGATCACAAAATCATTTTGCTGTACAAATCCAAATCTCAAATAATAATTGTATACATTGTTGTATAAGTGCATTCATGCATGCCATGAGAAACAACAGTGTTGAAACCCATGCATGGATAAAATCCAGACAAAGGGACAACCTGTGCCTCCAGACAATGCAGAGATTTATGAGATAAATCGTACATTATCACAGGGTAATTACATCTAACAATGTGCGACAGACAAACAGGTACATGCGTCAGCATACGTCATGTTCAACTTCTCATTCCAGCCACAATAAGGACCCTGTGTATATTCTATGGTCACCTGGAATGTCTACTCCAATCTTCCCAAGACGTTATGTTGTAACAGGGAAAGGGGTGTGTCCTACATATGGCCTATATACACTGTACATGGTTCTATTTTCCCAGATGGAACGCCATCTCCTCCCCCACATTCAGACCCCTGGGATGCTTCGTGGAAAGGTCAATAATGAACCTAGATTCCAGTCTGCGGAGTCGCCTCAAACGATCTCCGCCCCTCGCATTTATGGGTATGGTGTCTAGACCGTAGTACTGTAGTAATTTACGGTCCCGTCCATGTACCTCCGCGAAGTGGCGGGCCACTGGATAACTGGGGTCAGCTTTGTCGATGGCTCTCAGGTGCTCCATGACCCTCAGTTTCAGTTCTTTGATCGTGCTGCCTATGTAGCGCAAGCCACACGGGCAGTGTAGGCAATAAACAGCATATTGTGTGTGTGCAGGTAATAAACTTTCTTATGGGCATGCTCTTGCCTGTGTCTGGTATGATGTATGAGAGAACCCTTTTGCTATTTGCACAGGCTTTACATCTTCCACAAGGGAAGAACCCTTTTTGGTCCTTCAAGGTATTTACCCTTGGAGGGGGTTTCTCCAGATGGCTTGTAACGAGCATGTTACCTACAGACCTCGCTTTGCTGAATGTCACCAGCGGATTGGGGGGAAGGTCGTCCTTCAGTACAGTGTCTGTTTGTAAGATATGCCAGTTCTTTTTAAGCATTCTTTTTAGGTCATTGGCCCCAGTGGAGTAGGGGGTGATCATTCTGAATTTATTGACATTGGTGTCTTTGTTTGCATCACGGCCTGAACCAGCCGGTCTGGCGGTGAGCAAACTCCTTCTCGATGTCTTTTTAACCCTTCTCAGTGTGTCCTGTAATAGGTCTTCACCATATCCCCTTATCATGAAACGGGATATGCATTCAGAGGCAGCCGCCTCGAAATCCGAATCCCTGGAACAGTTCCTACGGAGTCTCAAGAGCTCTCCGTAGGGAATGCTGTTGATCAATTGTGGTGGGTGGCTGCTGCTGGCAAAGAGTGTTGAATTGCCAGCAGTCTCTTTTCTGAACAGGCAGGTGTGTAACTGCCCATCTTCAACAAACACCCTCAGGTCCAAGTACTCCGCTGCCACCGGACTAATAGAACCCGAGAAGTGTAAGTTGAGGTTGTTGTCATTGAGCAGTTTGATATATTCAGTGGCTGTCTCGATATTACCATTCCAAACGATGAAAAGATCATCGATGTATCGATGCCAACACACCGCGTTCCCCACCTCCTGCCCAACCCTGCAGCTCCTGGGTACTTGCTCCTCCCACCAGCCCACGAAAAGATTCGCGTAGCTGGGAGCGAAGCAAGTACCCATCGCCGTCCCTGACTTCTGTAAATACAGTTGTTCTTCAAACAGGAAAACATTGTGGGTTAGGCAGAATTCAACAAAGTCCAGTATCATCAGGTTGTGTCTTGCAAATCGCGCCTGGCGCTGTTCTAAAGCATGCCTTATCGCTTGTAAACCCTGTTGGTGTTGAATTATAGTGTACAGGCTGGTGATGTCCAGCACTACCAGCAGGTAACTCGGATTCCACTGTAGGTCTCCTATTTTCATGAGGAAATCCTTAGTGTCCCGGACATATGATTTCAGGTTCAGCACCAAAGGGAAAAGAATATTATCTACAAAGCGCGACATGTTCTCCGTTAAACTCCCAATAGAGGAGATAATGGGGCGGCCAGGAGGATTGTCTTGGCTCTTGTGAAGTTTTGGGAGATGGTAAAAGGTGGGAATCATTGGGCAATTGTTTCGTAGGAATAGATGTTCATCCTTGCCCAGCATCTGTAGGTCGTACCATTTTTTGAGGAGAGTGTCATAGTCTTTCAGGCTCTGTTGGTACGTAGTCATAGTACACTTGATGTAAAAGTTTTCATCTGAGAGCTGTCTCAATGCCTCAGTCTTGTAGTAGTCCCTACTCATTAAAACAATGTTCCCACCTTTATCAGAAGGTTTCACCACGATGTTTTTGTCTTCTTTTAGTTTTTTCAGCGCCTCTAGTTGCTGTTCAGAGATGTTGTAGTTGTGACTGGTGTGGTTAGACTTGCGATACTTTATGAGGTCGTTAATCATAGCTTCGCTGAACGCATCCACAGCATCCCACGGGGATTGAGGGACAAAGATAGAAGGGGGTTTAAAATTGCTCTCTTCCCTTTCCTGATCAATCCCTTGCAGCTCAGCCCTTTGTGCAATGTCCAAGTGTTGAACATCTTGTGTCTCCTCTCTTTCAAGATCTTCCAGGGCCTCAACTGCTGCTAGATCTTTACTGCTCAGGGCATCAGTGGCTGTTATTCTGGTCCCCTGAATTTTAGGATCTTGGGTGTGGGGGCGTAGCTTGAAATATTTGTGGAGTTTTAATTTTCGAGTGAAGCGAAATAGATCAATCCTCGTTTGGGTGTATTCCAGTTCCTTGTTGGGGCAGAAGGTTAATCCCAGACTGAGAACTTCGATTTCTTGGTTGGTCAGTTGCTTGGACGTCAGGTTGACAACCGTTAAGTTGGCCTGTTCTTGTGGGCCATTGATATCGGGAGTCATTACTTCTTGGTTCGGTTGCGGTTGACCCAGCGGGAGCTTCTTGTTCCCCCTCTTCCTCCTTTTTCCGCCCCCTGACCTCCTAGTCCTCCTGGTGCCTCTGTTTCTGGCTCCTCCGTGTCCGGGGGTTTGTTCTTTCCTCCCCGGAGCCACGTACTCTTGAGTACCTCGTACTCCTCTTGAAAAGGGGTTCTATTGCTTCTGCCTTGTTGCGTTCCGCGCGTACGGCCCCGTTGGATTGGCTCAGCTTGTTCGTCGCCGGACTCGTTTTCAGTGACCTCTGACTCAGAGGTGGCGATATCCAATCCGGTAGATGCTCCAGTAGTTGTGCTGGAACTTTTCAATAGAACCCTGCGTGGGGCGTCAAATTTCTTGGCATAGGTAAGTACTCGACCTGACAGGTAGTCATTGGCGTCCCGCTCGTACTTCTCTTGCTTCCGATTCCTTATTTTCGTTTCATACTTCACCAAGCGAGCTTTCATTTGTTCCTTTTTCTCGGTGATTGACAGTATGATGTTGGCATCGGTCTCTTTGTCAAGTTCATCATTGATTGATGAGATCTCGGCCAGAACCTTCTCACGGTCGCTCCATGCATACTTAATCAGTATTTTCAGGGTCCCCTCACAGTACGTGGCAGTGTGTTCGAACCAATCAGTAAGTAACTGCGGGTCTGGGTGCTCATAAGAAGGAACTGTGTGTACCCTTAGGCCTCTAGGTACCCTCTTCTCCTCCACATAGTTGGTGAGGCTGGTTGCCTCCCACCACTTGCGTATTTCACGCTCATATAGCCTCTCAAGTCTAGCCATCACCGATGTTAGCTTGTCACTGGATGGCTCTGCAGACGCGCCTGTTGCTGCTGCCGGCGGCTTTTCTCGCCGTTTAAACATTCCCTGTGCCGCTGTGTGGCGTTCGGCATCGGTAAACATTGTGACAATATCCTGCAGTTCACGTGTCCCACATCTCGCCTGTGAGCTCAGGCACTTCTTTCCTTACAGCTCAGCTGAGACCAAGGAGGGTGCCTGCGCTCCTGCCAGTTCGATTTTCACCCCCAGTCACCCTGCCGCAATACCCGCTTCTAATGCGCATGTGCACAAACAGTGGGAATTAAAGTCCTTGTAGCGCTTACCGAGTGGCGTCTTCCTCGGGAAGTATTCAGTCGCGGCCGCAACCGAACATCTTCCTCTGTACTCCGCCCTCGAAAAAGATCGCTTCCCTCTGTCAATGGCGGGGGGCGGCGGTGCGCGGTTTATAGTGAAAACGCTCCTTTCCTGCAGGGAAACTGCTCACTCGCGGGTGGGTGCTGTCAGCGGCTCGCAGGACGCCGCAAAACATCACGCTCCAATTCCTCCTCTGATACGAGAAAGATGACAGCACTCGGGGGTTACTTTTCGAAAGTGCAGGTTTATTTATTCCTTGCAGGCACCCTCCACAAACGCGTTTCGGCGTGCTGCCTTCGTCAGTGTGGTAACAACGTTTATCATTACTCGGTGGATTTAAATAAGACATTCTCAGTTTCTAATTACAGTAATAGAAAACGACAGAGGACAACCCCACTGTGGTTGCTGTAGGCGCCATCTTTGAGTGTTAATGTGTGCAACCTGAAGATGTTACACAGGTTTCCTAACTATATAAGGCCTAAAACCTATGGCTTTTTCAGTGAATATATATATATATATATATATATATATATATATATATATATATATATATATATATATATATATATATATATATATATATATTACCTACTGGCGATAGCCAGTAGGTATATATAGTTAGGATTTTTTCTCTATGGAACTTTTGAAAATTCTATGCCTAATAACTTTGGCGTTTGTGGACGGAATTGGCTGAAATTTTCAGGAAAATGGCACATTTTGTTTCTGAGCAGCTCCTGGAAATTTGGGGGGGGTTCGTCAAGGGGGGGCCGAGAAAAAAGGGGGGTCCCAAAACACGTTTTTCCCATGTTAATTTCCATAGGGCGGTTGGCCTCACTTTTAGCCCGAACGGCTGAATGGATTTCCACGAAACTTGGCAAAATTGTAGGGACTGTTAGCCCGATGTGCCTTTGCTAGGTCTCAATATATGTGCTTCAGTGAATTTTGAGAAATTAACGTTTAAAACAAGATATATATCTGTAACAGCGCTCCGGGCAGCGCTCCGGTTCGCGAACTTTTCGCGTATCGGAACTTTGCGAAGCGAAGCTGATTGGCTCTTCGGTGTCTGTCAACATTCTAAACAGTCCGGAGCGGCCGCCATCTTGTCTCTCGGTAGGATCGAGAGACAAGAGGAGGCCAAAACAAAGGGGGAAATGAAGGAAAGGGGGCAAGGTAGACCCCTTCTGACCCCCTAGGATTGATGAGGGGGATATTATAGAGCCACGCTGGGCCCAAAAAAAAAAATCCGATTTTTTCGCCGTAGAGACGCGTCTTGGTACACGAACCGGGCAGCTAACCGGGCAGCTAACCGGGAAGCTAACCGGCAGTGTAACGGGAGTCTGAGGAGAAGCTGATTGGCTGTTATCATTGTAAACAGTCTGGAGCGGCCGCCATCTTGTCTCTCTGTGGGATCGAGAGACAAGAGGTGGAAAAAAAAAGGTGTAAATGAATGAAAGGGGTAAGGCAGACCCCTCCTGAACCCCTAGGATTGATGAGGGGGCTATGAAAATTCTATGCCTAATAACTTTGGCGTTTGTGGACGGAATTGGCTGAAATTTTCAGGAAAATGGCACATTTTGTTTCTGAGCAGCTCCTGGAAATTTGGAGGGGGTTCGTCAAGGGGGGGCCGAGAAAAAAGGGGGGTCCCAAAACGCGTTTTTCCCATGTTAATTTCCATAGGGCGGTTGGCCTCACTATTAGCCCGAACGGCTGAATGGATTTCCACGAAACTTGGCAAAATTGTAGGGACTGTTAGCCCGATGTGCCTTTGCTAGGTCTCAATATATGTGCTTCAGTGAATTTTGAGAAATTAACGTTTAAAACAAGATATATATCTGTAACAGCGCTCCGGGCAGCGCTCCGGTTCGCAAACTTTTCGCGTATCGGAACTTTGCGAAGCGAAGCTGATTGGCTCTCCGGTGTCTGTCAACATTCTAAACAGTCCGGAGCGGCCGCCATCTTGTCTCTCGGTAGGATCGAGAGACAAGAGGAGGCCAAAACAAAGGGGGAAATGAAGGAAAGGGGGCCAGGTAGACCCCTTCTGACCCCCTAGGATTGACGAGGGGGATATTATAGAGCCACGCTGGGCCCAAAAAAAAAAAAATCCGATTTTTTCGCCGTAGAGATGCGTCTTGGTACGCGAACCGGGCAGCTAACCGGGAAGCTAACCGGCAGCGTAACGGGAGTCTGAGGAGGAGCTGATTGGCTGTCAACAGTCCGGAGCGGCCGCCATCTTGTCTCTCGATAGGATCGAGAGACAAGAGGAGGCCAAAACAAAGGGGAAATGCAGGAAAGAGGGCAAGGTAGACCCCTTCTGACCCCCTAGGATTGATGAGGGGGATATTATAAAGCCACGCGGGGCCAAAAAAAAAAAAAAAATCCGATTTTTTCGCCGTAGAGACGCGTCTTGGTACGCGAACCGGGCAGCTAACTGGGCAGCTAACCGGGAAGCTAACCGGCAGTGTAACGGGAGTCTGAGGAGAAGCTGATTGGCTGTTATCATTGTAAACAGTCTGGAGCGGCCGCCATCTTGTCTCTCTGTGGGATCGAGAGACAAGAGGTGGAAAAAAAAAGGTGTAAATGAATGAAAGGGGTAAGGCAGACCCCTCCTGAACCCCTAGGATTGATGAGGGGGCTATTAAAGTTCCCTGGGGGGTGAAAAAAAAATTGCGATTTTTCGCGGTAAAGGTGCTTCCTGGTACGTTAACCGGGCAGCTAACCGGCAGCGTAACGGGAGTCCGACATATTGTGATTTTTGAACGTTTGTGATATGTGCACATGTGGATTTTGTCTAATTAAGGTTAAAAAAATATATATATATCTTTAAGCGTGTTCTGGCGCGCTTACGTTTTGGGTTTGGTTTGCGCTGCAGAGACGATACGTCACGGTTATGCGATGCATCATGAGGCGTCTCACGGGCTACGTGATACGTCACTTAATAAAGAATATATTTTACAGCTATAGATATTAGCTTTTAAAAAACCAATGAAATTCACAGAAAAAACCATAGGTTATAGACCATATATAGTTAGGAATTTGCATTTACAAAACCTTGAAAATTCACTGAAAAAACCATAGGTTATAGACCATATATAGTTAGGGATTAGCATTTAAAAAACCTTATTTTATTTGCACAAAACCATTGAAATTCCATATATAGTTAGTTGCACTAACTATATATCGCGGACCCGCAATCCACTGCTAATGATGTCACATATTACATCATTCATGACATGGTCAGTGACATCACTGATGACATCACTGATGACATCTCAAATGACATCACAGCACAATTTCATGTGGTAGGCCATTCTCAACCTGATGAAAACTGCTCATATCGCCAGTTTTTCAGTGATAGCTTCCACAAAAATCTTTGCCAGAAATTAGAGCGACATTTAACGCTAATGATATACAGAGTAGGCGTTCCCCTGCAAAAATAACACAAAAACACCACTTCCTGATATTTTCAATGACAAGCCAAATTTGCGATGTGATCCAAAAACAGGCGAAAAGCCGCATTAGCAGTAAGAATTTAACATCTGCCTTTTACTGGTGTAAAGCAGGATAACTACCTACAGTATGAAAGGGAGCCCATCCCAGAAAAACATCTGAAGACCAATATACGTCATAGAGCTACTGATCATGCAGCTCCGACACATAAGAAGGCCACAACACCCACCGCCACCTCCCCCAGGACCTCCCCCAAATCCCCAAATCACCCCCCCTACTACCACTGAGGCAGCGCAGAACAGCGGACCTTCCCAAAACAGCATGGCCCCTCAGCCACACAATAGCTGAATGTTGGGAGATGTGGCAACTAAGTATGTGTGAAGGACGCAAGTCACCCATCAATAACAATGCACACAATTGCCAAGTGTAGCAGTGATGTGCTGGACAGACCTCACTAAGCAGAGCACAGACCTCTTCATGTGTACATATACTGCTGGCGCTTGTAGTGATGTGGACAGTGGACACAACCATGTTACCTCAGGCAGTGGGGAAGATCTCGGTCATGTATCTGTGTCGTCCCCCCTGTAAGAGGATTAGACTGGTCCAACGTAAGCCACTCCAGTGTAGGAGTGTGAATAAATAGGACAGGGCTCTGGGTGTGGTTCACTTCTGGGAAGGCCAACGCGTCTGCCAGAGCAGCAGCCCTCACCCTGCCACAAGGCCACCTCCGTGACCGCCGGCCTCCTCGACACAGGCCCCCTTCAAACCCAGCAGCACAGCACCGCAGATTTATGTCTCTACAGACTACTGCCTTCAACGTACACTGCGGACAGCAGGCTCACAATTCAGATTGTAACGCAATTGCAGATGACACAGTCCAGTAGGCAACAGACATTGCTACCAGTGCTCCCCGCCTGGACCACACATCTTCGCAGGCTACTCACACTCTGATTGCTTCAGGTGCCGCTAACCCTGTGCAGCTCAAGTGAATGCCACGTGACTGTTGGCCCTTGCTGACTGATGCCTCTGGCCTACACTGCGGACAGCAGGGCTCACAATTCAAGATTAGTACCAATGCAAATTGTGTAAGAGACTATAATCGGTTAAGAAGACCAAATGCTGCAAATCTGTGCAACTCAAGTCAATGCCACATGGCTGTGGGCCTTTGTTGACTGCTGCCTCCATCCTACACTGAAGTCAGCAGGGCTCACAATTCTAGATTAGTACCATTGCAAATTGTGTAAGAGACTATAATCGGTTAAGAAGAACAAATGTTCCCAATCTGTGCAACTCAAGTCAATGCCACGTGGCTGTGGGCCTTTGTTGACAGCTGCCTGCATCCTACACTGCGGTCAGTAGGGCTCACAATTCGAATTCAGTCTTGATTCATTAATTTCAGAGTCCAGTAGGCAACTAACTGTAACGTCCCTGAAACCTACATATTTCGACAATGTAGTCCGTACATATTTTATCTTTTGTTCCATACGCCTACACTGCAGTCAGCAGAGCTCACAATTTGAATTCAGTCTTGATTTATTAATTGCAGAGAGAATTGTACTCTATGTCCTCGGATTTGGAAGTGACAAAAAGAATTCCTCGATGTCTGTGCTGGCTACTGCCTTCGGTCTACACTGCGGACAGCAGGGCTCACAATTCAGACCGAGTCACAATTGCAGATGACGCAGTCCAGTAGGCAACAGACATTGCTACCAGTGCGGCCCTCCCGGACCACGCATCATCGCTGGGTGTCCACACGCTGAATGCTTCTGATGTCCCTACCTCAGTGCACCAAAACTCATGGACCCTTTATGATCGAATTGTTTGTGTATGATTTCCCATCTGCTGTCCCTACCTCAGTGCACCACAAGTCATGGACCCTTTACAATAGAATCCTTTGTGTATTATTACACATCTGGTGCCCCTACATTAGTGCAGCACAAGTCATAGACCCTTTAGGATAGAATCTCTGTGTGTGATACGATAACTACTGTTGTACTTGTTGCCAGCACTTACCATTCCCTGGGGGCTGGCTTACACTCACCCTACACGCATCCAGCACAGATGTCACTGGATATGTGATCCTGGTAATAAAAAGGGCAGAGCGCACATGCCCATACCCAGTTCCGCTATCTATCTAACTGTGTCCATGTGTTAATTATGTATGCATGATGCTACCGCTGGGCCCTACCACATGAAATTGTGCTGTGGACAACACACACAACCATGTTACCTCTGGCAGTGGGAAAGACTTTGGTTACGTAACTTTGTTGGGGTCATTGTGTAAGTACATAGGGTAGAGACTGGATAATTAGAGTACTGCAAGTAGAGTGTATAGTGAATTTATAAATGCTTGGGGATTGGCCGAGTGATTGGATAAGTACATATGTTGCCAGAGCTTAACCCCAGAGTACAAGCTTGCCTCTTATTGACTGCCCTCCATGTGCCAAAAACTAAAATTTGGGCTTTGCTTAGCCCTGTATTGCTACAGCTGCAACACTCCACTGAATGTGCAATAAACATTCATATCCACACAGATATGTCACGTCCACAATCTTTCATGTGTGGAAGTATGGATGAATGTAGGGTCAGTGATTCCCCCTACCTTCCAACTTGGCCATGTTGTGGGACTTGGGTCACAGGGTGATACATTGGCGCTTATGCAATTTGTTGAGCGCACGTTTACCCAATGGTGTCTTGGCGCTTTGACAGAAAAAAATTGAAAGGTTGGGCCCGGGAATAAAGGGATCTAGTAGTTGAACAACCACGTCTTCAACTGCTTCCTGAATTATAATAATGTTGGAGCGTTTTTTAGATGTCCTGGCATGGTGTTCCATAGTTTAGCAGCCGCTGCTGCAAAGGATCTATCTCCCCAAGTTGCTTTTTTAGTTGTGATTACTTTCAGAAGATTTGCATCAGCAGATCTAAGATTGCGTAGTGGTCGATAAGGACAAAGGGCATCTTTAAGAAAGGAAGGTGCTTTTTCATGAATGCTTTTGAAAGCAATGCAGAGGGCTTTAAATTTAATACGTTGTCTGATTGGCAACCAATGAAGTTTACGGATGGTATTGGAGATGGGCTTGAATTTTGGTATACCTGTGACGAGTCGTGCAGCCACGTTTTGGACCAGCTGAAGTTTGTTGACTACTTGTTCTTGGGCATTAAGCATAAGTGCATTGCAGTAGTCGACTCGGGACATTAGTAAAAGAAAATCAAGGTATTTATGGTATTTAAGGGAAGATAGGGTTGGATTTTTTAAATCATTTTAAGTGTGGAAAAAGAGGCAGAAACTATAGAGTTGGCTTGTTGAATAAATGAGAGTTTGTTATCAAAGATAACACCAAGATTTCTAACCTTGGTGACAGGATTGGGTGGGGGGCCAAGATCTTGCGGCCACCATATAGAAGACCATGCAGGGGTGAGTTTCCCAAACACCATCACCTCGGTTTTATCCGAGTTAAGTTTCAGACAGTTTGAATTCATTCAATTACATATGGCAACCATTCCTTTTTGGAAGTTATTAGCAACCTCCATTCTATTGTTGTTAATAGCCAGGACAAGCTGTGTATCATCTGCGTACGATGTAACTGCTAGACGATGAGCTTTAATGATCCTCGCTAAGTCCGTCACATAAATGTTAAAAAGTGTTGGGCTTAGCAAGGATCCCTGGGAGACTCCACAAGGTAATGAGAAGGAGTCAGAAGAGAATGTGCCCATGGAGAGTGATTGCTCTCGGTCTATCACGAATGAAGCCAGGAGTGAGAGAGCATTAGATGATATTCCGGCTTTTCCGACACGGTCGATCAGAATGGAATGATCGACCGTGTCGAAAGCCGCAGACAGGCCGAGTAGTATGAGCACCGCAGCGCCTCCTTTGTCAAGGATCATTCATATCTCATCTGAGGCTTTTATTCATGCTGTCTCCATTCCGTGTCCCCTCCTGAAACCAAATTGGGAGGCGTCTAGACAATTGTTGGGATCTATATATTCAGATAATTGAGTGTTCATAATTTTCTCAATGATCTTGGATGGATAGGGAATGCATGCTATAGGTCTGTAACTAGTTACTTTGGAAGGGTCTAAAGTAGTTTTCTTGAGTAGAGGCTTGATTACTATTTTTTTCCATATGGTAGGATAAGTACAGGATGAAATCATGGCGTTAAAAATGTCTGCAAGAGCAATTGAAATCCTCTCTGGAGCCATTTTAATAACTGAAGGTGGGCAGGGATCATCGGGTGAACCAGAGTTGGTGGACATCATAAGTTTGTGAATCATCTCAGGCGAAATGTGACTAAATGAGAAATTGGGATGATTGGGGGTTGTGGGGGGGGGGGTTAGGGAGAGTGGATTTGAGTGTGGTGTGGGTATGGGTCTGATGTGCATCATTAGTAAGTTTGTTAAAGTTGGAATAGATATCACAAACTTTTTCTTGAAAGTAGGCAGAAAGTGCATTGCACATAGGTTGGGGGGCTTCTACAGTGAAAGGTTTGTCATGGCCGGAGAGATGGGATACGACCTGAAAGAGTTGTTTAATTGAATCTTGAGCTGATTCAATTTGATTATTAAAAAAAATGCTTTTCTGATTAATGATTGATAATTTGTAATTTTTTAGTTTTTCTTTGTAACAGCTTTTCTCATGGGGGTCATAGTTAGAACGCCACTTGCGTTCCTGGCGTCTACAACTTTGCTTTTCTAACCTGAGTGCTTCAGTGAACCATGGAGTAGAGTTTGAAAGTCTGTTAGAGGAACATTTTTTTATGGGAACAGAGGTGCCAATTGCAGTCTTGATACATGTAGTGTAATAGATGGCTGCGGCTTCTGGGTCAGCGGTGTTGATATCTTTCAAGGCGTCTAATTTATTAGTAAATTCGGGAACATTAATATTTTTCCAGGATTTAAAGGTGTCCGGTTTACAGGATTTCGTATGAGTCGGCGTCAGAGGGAGAATATTGAAGCAAACAGCAGAATGGTCTGTCCATGTGAGAGGTAGTATGTGCTCTATGGTTAGGGAATTGAGATTGGAAAAGATTCCGTCCAATGTATGTCCAGCTAGGTGTGTAGGAGAGTGGACAAATTGAATGAGACCTGCTGCATTAATTTCCGTATGGAAGGAATGAGTGTCAGGATCTTCCTTCCTCTCTAAATGGAAATTAAAATCACCCAGAATGGTGAAATTGTTTTCTCCAGGAATTGGTTCCAAAATATGACTCAAAGAGGACAGAAAAGTGGAGCGGGGACCAGGGGGGCGATAAAGTAAAATACCTTGGAAGGGGGTAGAATAAGGAGTAACAAAAGTAAAATTCAGAGCCTCACATGTGTTGATTTTTAGGGGTTCTGTGCGTAAACGAAAAGTATTGCGATAAATAATCGCCACTCCCCCCCTTTTCTTAGTGAGCTATCAAGTCTGATGTTAGAAAATTCTTCCGGAGTGGCTGAGGTGAAATCAGGGTCCGATGCTTGGTCACCCCAGGTTTCAGTGAATAGCAGAAGTGAGTAGCACCAAGTAGAACTGGCATATGCCAGGCCAGCCCACTCTGCTTACAGGGAGGAACGACAAATCCACATGTCCCAGGTCTTCCCTGTACTGATCTATTGATCACAGGTCTGGTTATCAGCATGCCACAGCTACTCCCTCACGGCTGCTTTACATCCACACCACACCCATGCAGCACATGCATCACCGAACATGTGACCCTGCCAACAAAAAGAGCCGGGCGCACGTGCTGGAGCCCATTTGCATTCTCTCCCATGACTTGAAGTACACAGAGTTGGTGGCAGCCAAGGCACTTTGCCCGACACAGGGCTCCCACCACGTGGCGATGATTGAGTTCCACTGAGTTAGTGCCACCAGACCAGAGCGGGTGTACACCCTGCCATGATGCGTAACCTCGATACACCATCCTGGCAATCAAGACCCGATTTGAATTGTGAGCTTGGCTGGACCATGTGTACGCCGAAGGCAGCTGGCTGTACAGAAATGACACCTCGGCCCGGTGCAGCAGGATGTGCTGGGGGCCTGTGCCCAGGAATTCAGTAACTGCTGAGGAGGTTGCTTCGGCAAGTGCTGGGCCCTCTTGGACATACGCTGGTGGCAGAAGGTGAGCAGAGAGGCTTGTTTGCACAGCGGTGGGCAGTCACCTCTGGGATGTGAAAGTGGATGGTGTGCAGCAGCCTGGGTGCGCAGGGGCGAGCAGATACCTCTGGGTGGTGAGACTGGATGGGGTGCAGCAGCTTGGGTACGCAGGGGCGAGCAGACACCTCTGGGCGGCGGGAGTGGATGTGGTGCAGAAGTCTGGGTTACACAGGGGCGGGACAGCAATGAAGGCGTGTGCAGTTGTATGTACTTTGCCATTACTGATTCTATACCATGTTTCAGATGAGTGAGCTAGAGGGCTGCAGTATGTACCAGCACGTGGTTGGAGACACACTGGTGGCGGAAAGGTGAGCTGTGAGGGTTTTGTCCGCAGTGTCGGCACTCCCTCTCCCTCTCCCTCTCTTCCTTTCTCTCTCTCACACTCTTTCTCTCTCTCTTCCTCTCTCTCACACTCTTTCTCTATTTATTTCTCTCTTCCTCTCTCTCACTCTTTCTCTCTGTCTTCTTCTCTCTCTCACTCTTACTTTCTTTCTCTCTCTCTTCCTCTCTCTCACTGTTTCTCTCTCTCTCTCTCGTTTGATGAGTACATGATGCACAATCTTAACTTGCTTTTTGTCTTGTAGGCTGTGATTCAAAGATTGTCTACCCCCCCCCGACACGGGCCTCTCACCACATGGCGATGACTTGAGCTCCACTGAGTTAGTGCCACCAGAGCTGAGCGGGTGTGCAGCCTGCGATGATGCGTGGCCTGGATGCACCATCCTGGCAATCAAGACCCGATTTGAATTGTGAGCTCTGCTGGACCGTGTGTACGCCGAAGGCAGCTGGCTGTACAGACATGACATCTCGGTCCGGTGCAGCAGGATGTGCTGGGGGCCTGTGCCCGGGAATTCAGTGACCGCTGAGGAGGTAGCTTCGGCAAGTAGTGGGCCCTCTTGGACATACGCTGGTGGCGGAAGGTGAGCAGAGAGGCTTGTTTGCACAGCGGTGGGCAGTCACCTCTGGGATGTGGAAGTGGATGGTGTGCAGCAGCCTGGGTGTGCAGGGGCGGGCCGACACCTCTGGGTGGTGAGACTGGATGGGGTGCAGCAGCCTGGGTACGCAGGGGCGAGCAGACACCTCTTAGCGGCGGGAGTGGGTGGGATGCAGCATTCTGGGTTACACAGGGGCGGGACAGCAATGAAGGCGTGTGCAGTTGTATGTACTCTGCCATTACTGATTCTATACTATGTTTCAGATGAGTGAGCTTGAGGGTTGCAGTATGTACCGGCACGTGGTTGGAGACACACT